>NC_057828.1:65138934-65449034 GCF_910594005.1 Cervus elaphus | reverse complement strand
CAAAAGACCCTGTGTCATTTACTGAGGTAACTACACTGGGGAAAGAGAAATACTCTTCATGGATTATTGGACTGAGCTCTGAGCTGCCGTGAATCCCTGGGAACCAAGAACTTTACTGTGGTCACTCAGTTGAGTTTGGCTTATATAGGTCATGTCGTAAATGCCATTGGGCTCAAGTCCATCTTACAGTGGGTCCTGATATTTACGAGCCCACCTTCTGGTTTCTTCCACTATTCCACAGTATATAATTGGAATAGTGTACTCAGCGGTTGGTAGAATTCTAGTATTGGTTCCCAATCCAAGAAATAAAGGCCGTTACAATAGATAAAGGTCAAGTAGGGGATTCTCTGGTGGTCCAGCAGTTAAGATTCAGCACTTTCACTGCTGTGGCCTAGGTTTGATCCCTGTTCAGGGAATTAAGATCCTGCAAATGGCCAAAAAAAAAAAAAGAAGAAGAAGAAGAAGAAAGAAAGGAAAGAAAAGGCCAAGAAGAACAGCCTTCCCAATCAAAACAGCAAACCGAAAGCAATACTAAATTTCTGGGAGAATCATAGAAGTCAGTGCTTGAAAGGGTTTAAAAGACTTGAAACAAACAAGAATACTAGTCTTCATCTTATCTGCATTGAACTTGACATTCACCTGTGCAGGAGACAAATAGATTCTGGAATCATAAGCTTAATTAGGAAGAGTATACAGCTGCACCTTTGATCTCTTTACTGAATCAGATCAACAAAATGCCACATCTTGTATGCAGCTATTGATGTGATAAGTGCATTTTTTTTTTTTTTTCTGTCTTAAGCTGAAGCACTTTGCTTTCACTAACATGGATAGCAGGACACCTTCACTGTCTTGGTAAGCAGATGTCATTGTGTGCCAAAGGATGGAAGAAAAGGCCCACAAAAGTGCATGGTCCTGCCTCCTCAGTAAAGTTTCCGAGATTCCAGTTGTTTAGTCACATGAGGATATTCTTTCCAAAAAGAAATATACAATGATGCACCTTGCAATTCTACTTTGAGAAAAAGGCAGAACACTTGGTGGAATGGCTTTTGTTAATATGTAACACAGTTGGGTGTACATCTCTGACCTCTCTTAAGTAACCTATAAAGACACTGACATTGAATAGATCTAGAGGAAGAGAAGGATGTCAGCTGCTCCAGGCTTCAGTGCAAGTATCTGATCCTTCACATACAGAAAATACAATGGCAATTGACTTTACCCGTGGACTATCTTGGAATGCTGTGTAGAAACCTGCGGCAGGCCTAAAAGAGAATCATTATCGAAGCTCCTTTGAATTTTATCACCAAGTCCTTCTCTCTTCAGCAAATAGCTGCTCTCCTTTTCTTCTGTGTATCTCTTAATAAATCTCAAAACTGGGTCCTGATAAAGATGAAACACATTAGATGATTAATTACCCTGGTTACTCATCACAAACCGGGTGTTTTCTTTTCAATCCATCACAGTGAAAAGTTGGACATGACCAGCACGCTCCATCATTAAATGGAAGCAGGGACTGAATTTGGTCTGAAGCAGGCCCTTGAAGGACAGGTGAGCTGTGTGAACAGGTGGCTCATTCTTTATCAGTTTTGCTACACACTGACTCTCTCTGAACCACACATATGGCCTTGTGGAAATCCACTATCATCGGTTAACTGAGGAAGAATACTTCAAGCCTCATCTGCAGATGGTTTTTGGAGTATACACTGGTACCAGCAAGAAGCAGACTGTCATAGCATTAGAACTTCAAGTTGGGGGCGGGAATTGGGGGGTGAATTGGATAAAAGTGGTCAAAATGTACAAAACTTCAATTAATAAGTTAACAATACTAGGTATGTAAATTTACAATATGATGACTACAGTTTATATTGCTCTGTGGTGTGTTTGAAAGATGCTAAGAGAACAAATCTTAAAAGTTCTCGTCACAAAGAAGAAAAATTTTTCTCTTTTTTGTATCTGAATAAGATTATGGATGTTAACTAAATTTATTTTGGTAATCATTTCATCATATATATGAGTCAAGTTATTATGTTGTAGACCTTAAACTCGTACATGGCTGTATGTCAATTATATCTCAATAAAACTGAAAAGATAGAAAAGAGATTTTAAAATAACACACTGTTAAGCAGAGCAAATAATAATAACAGATTCATAAATTCACCAAAACAAACAATAACAACAACAAAAAAGACTTAGAACTTTACATAAGGGGCCTAGAAAAATAATTCCCCTCTTAGAGGGAAGAGCTTTAAACAGCAATATGGGTTATCTGCTTTGCCTGGAAGGATGGGTGGCCAAAGGTTAAAATCAACAGTGATTTATTGTGTTATGCAATAGTTTAGATTGATTATCAGGGACTGGACAGAACTCCAATTAGAATAACAATTGAAACTCCAATTAGAACTCCAATTGATAACAAGGAGATTTTGGTTAAGCTACATACATGAAATGATCCTCCAACTCTCCACCCCACCCCACATTAGAAAAAGCTTATCGAAATGGAGTTCTTCTTATCAAAGCTGATTTAGTTATTGCTACTGTTGAGTGACTGTAAAAGTTAGATCACACGTTAGGCTGAAAATACAGAGGCTTAAACAAGTCAAAGTAATAGGAATAAGATGTATTTACCTTTCCTATAGAAATCCTGGCAGGTGATGCAGGCTATTATGGCAACCTAACATTTTAGGGGGTTCATATTCTTTTCTGCTTGCTTTTCCCTTTTCCTCTGCTGTTTCATATAGGGAGTGTCGGTAGTGGTGAGTCCACATGTCACATGTTCTCAGAAGAGGATTGTGACTGAGCTAGAGTAGAAAAGAGCATCACTCAGAGGTGAATGCTGTGACTGAGAAGATTTTGGGTCTCTTTTTAGAATGATGGTAAGGATGTTCTCATTTGTACAAAGTTTACTTGCATTTTATTGAGTGAAAATAGGTGGTTGTTGGAAGCTTAAGGATGAGAAGAAGGGTGTGTATCAATGAATTTTGTTTAGCCAAGAGGACTTGCACACATACTGTAGAATGGTTTGCACAACACCTATTTCACCCTTGTCCCAGAATACCTTTCTGAAATGCAGAGACTGGAAGGCTGAAAGATATTTATTCCAGAATTTAATAGATTTTAAAAATAAATTCTTTTTGAGTGTGCCGGGTCCTAGTTGCTGCATGTAAGATTTTTAGCTGTGGCACGTGAACTCTGAGTTGGGATCTAGTTTCCTGACCAGCGATGGAACCTGGGCCTCCTGCATGGAGACTTACCACTGAACCACCAGGAAAGACCCTTATTCCAGATTTACATTTAAGTTGCAGCTAAATTTCCATATTCAGATTATTTGGGTTGAGCCAAGCTGAAACAAAGAATTTGATTTGAAACTGAATTACATGAGGGTAGAAATTGATACAGATGGTGGAGAAGAGCTGGCAGCTATGGCTTCCTGCTTCCCAGGGATCTTCCCATTTTAACAGGAGGCTTTTAGATTCAGCAGCTTTGGATGTGGCAGAGGTGACCTGTTTCTGGTGCCAGCCATTGTGGAAGCAGCTTCCTGATCCAGCAGCTTCCTGATCACGGCAAAGTCAGCCACTACCTATTTCTATGTATTACTTTGGGAGAAGTCCTGGAAGTTCAGACCAGAGGTTCTTCCTTTAGCCCTTTCAATGATTTTACATGTCAAATAAACTTTTTGGGACTTAAACTAGCTAGAGTTTATGCTCCAGACTGTTAATAATCTACAACAATACGCATGGGACCTAGAGAACAGGAGGTCTGCTACAGGAGGATGATAAAGAAATGTTCTATCTTAATAGCTGTACACCAAGCCTGGAGGGCAATCAGTTCATGTTAGATTCAGGAGGACTTTGGGGAAAAGTATCCAGCAAAATAAAAATGGAAATCATAGATTATCTGATGTGATTAGGCATTTGGAAAAATTATTGCTAAGTGTGTTGGAAAAATAAATGGTAGGAGCATCTGAAAAAAAAATTAAAGCTAGGTACAGAAAAAACACAAGCAAATAAAAAAGGAGTCAATTATTAATTGCAGGAAAACTAGAAAGGTGTACAGAAAAAAAATGCATGCTTAAGGGACATTATTTGGCTCAATAGTGAATAATATTTACACAATCAGAAAAATATATACATTGGCTGTTGCTTTAGCAAATTTCTTTAAGAATGGAAGAAAGGAAGTACAGAGGTAAATCTTCAACTACTGTAATAAGTAATCTATAGAGTCTGTCTAAAATTGATAAGTTGGTAGGTATAATTATAAAAAAGAAGGAGATAAATAGCAGAAGACACAGCTAGAAGAATTGAAAATGGCTGCCCCTAGGGAATTATATTTGGTGGCAGAAAGAGGAAAGACTAGTATTTCTTGGTTTAAGCCTTTAGTACTACTTGATAATTTATTTGTTTGTATATATTACTTTGATGAAAAAATTTTAAATTAAAAAGAGAATACAGGAACTAAATATTCCACTCAGGAAATTAGAGAAACTTCCCTGGTGATCCAGTGGTTAAAAATTCACCTCCCCATGAGGGGAATGTGGGTTCAATCCCTGGTCAGAGCACTAAGACCCCACATGCTCTGGGGCAACTAAGCCCATGCACTGCAATGAAGAGTCTGTGCAGCCAAAATAAATAGAAATAAATGAAGATGCTTAAGAAAAATGTTAAAGGAAAATATAACAAAAAATATTCCAATAAAGAAAGAAATAACTAGAAGAACAAAGAAGTGAACTGATAACTAAGAACCAAAACCAAATATAAAATGTAATCTTAATTGAGAAAAATAATCTCAATCTTTATTGAAAATATCAATAAAACAAAAACCATTGGTAAGACTAACCAAGAAAAAATTAGTAGAAATCATTGAACACCATTAAAAGCAAGAAAGGGACTCAAATGCATATAGTGAGATTAGTCATTCTTAGATAATGTTAATTATTATGCAAAATTAATTTGACAAGCTATTTGACATGAACAATTTTCTAGGAAAGCATAACATAAATACTACTTCTGACTCAAGAAGGGGTAATAACAATGAATACATAAAACATTAGAAGAAATTAGAATCTGTTAAAGAACCATTCTAAAATAATTAACCAGTTTTATACAATTTCTTCATGTAGCTTCAATAATTTTTACATGATAGAAACTATTTAGAAACATGTTTAATAGGCTTCCCTAGTGGTCCAGCAGTTAAGACCCTGAACTCCCAAAGCAGGGAATCAGGGTTTGATCCCCGGTCAGGGAACTAGATCCTGCATGCTCCAACTAAGACCCAGAACATCCAAGTAAATAAGTAAAATAAAAATAAATATATGGTGTTTTAAATAAGAAAAGAAACATGTGGTTAAGAAAATCTTTCCAGCCCATTCTATGAATCAGACATAACCATGGTTTTAGCTCTAAAATACAGTTACTAGCACAACCCCCCCCAAAATTACACACAGTCTTGCTAATGAACAAAGATGCAAAAATGCTAAGTACTAGAAAGTTACTGTGTGGATCACCACAAACTGTGGAAAATTCTTAAAGAGATAGGAATACCAGACCACCCGACTTGCCTCTTGAGAAATCTGTATGCAGGTCAGGAAGCAACAGTTAGAACTGGGCATGGAACAACAGACTGGTTCCAAATAGGGAAAGGAGTACATCAAGGCTGTATATTGTCACCCTGCTTATTTAACTTATGTGCAGACGACATCATGAGAAATGCTGGGCTGGATGAAGCACAAGCTGGAATCAATATTGCCAGGAGAAATATCAATAACCTCAGATATGCATGTGACACCACCCTTATGGCAGAAAGTGAAGAACAAAAGAACCTCTTGATGAAAGTGAAAGAGGAGAGGGAAAAAGTTGGTTTAAAGCTTAACGTTCAGAAAACTAAGATCATGGCATCCGGTCCCATCACTTCATGGCAAATAGATGGGGAAACAGTGGAAACAGTGACAGACTCTATTTTGGGGGGCTCCAAAATCACTGCAGATGGTGACTGCAGACATGAAATTAAAAGACGCTTGCTCCTTAGAAAAAAAGTTATGACCAACCTAAGACAGCATATTAAAAAGCAGAGACATTACTTTGCCAACAAAGGTCCATCTAGTCAAGGCTATGGTTTTTCCAGTAGTCATGTATGGATGTGAGAGTTAGACCATAAAGAAAGCTGAGCGCCAAAGAATTGATGCTTTTGAACTGTGGTGTTGGCGAAGACTCTTGTGAATCCCTTGGACGGCAAGGAGATCCAACCAGTCCATCCTAAAGGAAATCAGCCCTGAATATTCATTGGAAGGACTGATGTTGAAGCTGAAACTCAATTCTTTGGCCACCTGATGTGAAGATCTGACTCATTGGAAAAGACCCTGATGCTGGGAAAGATTGAAGGTGGGAGGAGAAGGGGACAACAGAGGATGAGCTGATTGGATGGCATCACTGACTTGATGGACATGAGTTTGAGTAAACTCTGGGAGTTGGTGATGGACAGGGAGGCCTGGCACGCTGCAGGCCATGGGATTGCAAAGAGTTGGACACGGCTGAGCGACTGAACTGAACTGAGAAAGGTAGATCTTACAGTTTATAAATAGATGAGTATTTTACTTAATTGGGTTTATCAGAAGAATATAAAAATGCATCAGCTTTACAGAATTTAAGGATAAAATTCACTGTATTAATAGATTAAAGTTAAAAGTGATCATCTTCAAAAGATGACAAACAATAATTCAATAAAAATTCCATGTCCTATGAACATGGGATGTTCATAGAACATGGAAGAACTTAAACTTCATAAGTTAGGAATATATCTTGATAAAACTGACCTACCAGACACCATGCAAATATACTTATTTGTGAAACATTAAATGCAATCCCATTCAAGTAAGGAAAAGCAAAGAGTGATAGTATCAACGTTGTGCTGAAGGTGCTAAACACTACAGAAAGAGAAGAAAAAAAATGCACATTTTGAAATGGAATAGACAAATGGTCATTATTTGTAACAATATGTACCAGTAATAGTTGCTTATAAAATATAATGAAAAAATACAGTGGAAAAACAAATAAATAAAAATCTGTATAAAGCCAGTGATTAAATCTATTAAACATGAGCAAGGCCCAAACAGAAAACACTAACAATTTTACTCAAAGACATGAAAGATAATCTGACACCTGGAGAGATGAATCATGTTCTTGGATAGGAAGACTAAATATTTCAAAAGTGTTCATTCCTTTGAAAAAGTAATCTATAAATTCTATTTGATTTGTTTCCAGTATTTCATCCATCTTGGAGAAAATCTGGGCTTCCCTGGTGGGCTCAGCTGGTAAAGAATCCGCCTGCAATGCAGGAGATCCCAGGTTCGATCCCTGAGTTGGGAAGATCCTCTGGGGAAGGGAATGGCTACCCACTCCAGTATTCTGGCCTAGAGAAGTCCTTGGACTGTGTAATCCATGGGGTCACAAAGAGTGAGAAAATCTGGAATAATCCAATCTGATTATCTTTAGTTTGTAGAAAAATATTTTTCTTTCTTGACATATGTAACATTTCTTTGTCTTTAAAATTTGTAAATTTTATCAGAACATATCTAAGTGTACATCTCTTTCAGTGATCCTTACTGCATATCTACTTATAAATGTCTTTTCACTTTTTCATTTCTCTTCCTTTTTTGCTTCCTGCAATTCATTAAAGACAACATTAGATCACTAACATCTACATTCTATGTTCTTACCTTTTATCTAATAATCTCCAAAGCCTTTTTGTTCTCCTTATGGGATAACTGGGGCTTCCCAGGTGGTTCAGAGATAAAGAATCCACCTGCCAATACAGGAGAGAGGTTCTGTCCCTGGATCAGGAAGATCCCTTGGAGAAGGAAATGGCAACCCCCTCCAGTATTCTTGCCTGGGAAATCCCATGGACAGAGGAGACTGGTAGGCTACAGTTCATGGGGTCACAAAGAGTCAGACACAATTGAACATGCACCCACTTGCATGGGATAACTGACCAAGCCCTAATTCACACATTTAATTTCCCATAATTTGATGTTCATTCAGTTACAATCTGTCTTAACTGGGTTTGTTTAAAACATATTTTGCTTATTCTCTGATTGCTTCCGTTGAGCAGGAGTCTTCAGCTACACTGATCACAATCTCCCTGGAGTAAGTCTCCACGCAGGCTTCCTCTTTGTTGAGTGATTTTGAGAACAGGGCCAGGCATGTTTTCCCTGGGGGCAAACCTGTAAAGAGGCTTCCTCCAGGGTGGGCGGCTAATAAGTATTCGTGAACCAGCCAGTTCTCCTAGTAAGCAAAAAAGATGAGTCAAAGCCATTTCCTATCTTACTCTAGTTATTATGTTGTGTTAGTTACTCAGTTGTGTCCAACTCTTTGCAACCCCATGGACTGTAGCCTGCCAGGCTTCTCTGTCCATGGGATTCTCCAGGCAAGAATACTGGAGTGGGTTGCCATTCCCTTCTCCAGGGGATCGAAACTGCCAATAGGCTGGTGCTCCCTTCTTGGTTATGTTAGCTCTGTGAAAACTCCTTGAATCATGAGATACGTAAGTGAGATAGGTCTTTATTTTCCAGGGTTAGGTAAAACACATCCACTTTATATTTGCTAGACTATTTCAGTAGATGTTTGGAAAGTAAGGTCATCAAATGCATATGCTTATTTTACTATCTTAGCTTTATCCCAGGAAGAGTTTACCTTTACCATATGCTATTAATTATTATTAGAAAGGTAAAGAAGAAGGATATGCAATTAGAAAAACAAGAACCATAACTTATTTTTTACTGTTTTTTTTGAAGTATATCCTATAAGACAGTTGGACCATAAAGAAGGCTGAGTGCCAAGGAATTGATGCTTTCAAATTGTGGTCCTGGAGAAGACTCTGGAGAGTCCCTTGGACAGTAAGGAGATCAAACCCAGTCAATCCTAAAAAGGAGATCAACCCTGAATATTCATTGGAAGGACTGATGCTGAAGTTGAAGCTCCAATACTTTGGCCACCTGATGCGAAGAGTCAACTCATTGGAAAAGACCCTGATGCTGGGAAAGATCGAAGGCAGGCGGAGAAAGGGACAACAGAGGATGAGGTGGTTGGATGGCATCACTGACTCAATGGACATGAGTTTGAGCACACTCTGGGAGACAGTGAATGACAGACAAGCCTGGTGTGCTGCAGTGCATGAGGTCACAGAGTCGGACACGACTTAGTGACTAAACAAAAACAACTTAAGAAGTGGCTGCAGGCTGACGGCTCCTAGGTGACAGGTAATCTTTCCTTCCTGAGCTCCCTTAGGGCTTAGCCCTCATCAGCTAAGAGCTTAGCCCTCACGAGCTAAGGGCTTAGCCCTCATGATGGAGGGCTGCAATTGCTGAGCATTGTGACATCCTTTGTTTACTGATAAGGCAGGAAATATTCCATTTCTCACCTTCAATGTATTCATTTATTAATTTATGTTACTAAGGACTTATGGATTCATAACTGTTACAAACATTATTTTGTTGTTCAAACAGTCTCCATTTTGGCCAGTGAGAACTCTTTTCAGATCAACTTCTGTGTCCTTTTGACATGTCCCCATAATTCTTTGAATATTTCCTTTCAGTCTGGCATGATAAAATATTTCACACTCATGTTTCACTCTTGCTGCACCAACTCTGGAATCAGCCGTTTTCATAAGGAGTCCCTTCTTCTTTTAGCGGAGAATAGCATGTAGCAGCCAACTTCTGCACTGTTGATGTGCTTGTTGCTATTGGATGTGGTGGAAAGGGGAGATGCTCTAGGTCAGAATCAGGGAATGTGTATATCCTACGGAAGTATATACATGTATTTCCATACCCTGAAAACACTGAATCCATAAGTTCACACCAATGCTTCTAACTCCAATCCATTACAGTGTTCATTCTAGTTTAGTACTTTTCCAAATCTATACCTCTTTTCTCTAACTCTCTAAAAAAAAAAAAAAAAAAAGGAAGAATCTAGCACCCATCATCAATATTTTATTACTTTTATGTATTCTATTTGTATTCTATTTATTATCTTCCATTGCCTCTGCTGCATGCTTAGCTTGTTCAAGAGAGAAAAATATTAATAAGTTCAGTATAGCAGGAATGGGAGAATACAGGGAAAATGGTAGAAGATGAAATCAGTGCTGTATCACTTGTACCTTAACATTAAATCTTTGTTGGCTTCCCAGTGGTGCTAGTGGTAAAGAACCCATCTACCAAGGCAGGAGACATAAGAGACCCTGCTTCAGTCCCTGGGTTGGGAAGATCCCCTGGAGGAGGGCATGGCAACCCTCTCCAGTATTCTTGCTTGGAGAATCCCATGGACAGACACACTTGGCTACAGTCCATAGGGTCGCAAAGAGTCAGACGTGACTGAAGTGATTTAGCACAGCACAGGACATGATAAAACAGAATAGGTATTATATAAAAGTTAGTTAAATTTAAGTGAAGTGAGATCTTAAACATGGACTTCCACATCTTCAGACATGCATATTTTTTTCTTCCTGTATTTTGTCTTTTAAACTATTTTTGTCTTATTTGTCTTCGTATACTTCATAAGACTTATGTAGCACAAAGCAGGTGCCCCATATGTTTTTATTATTTAATTTAAATTTTAAAACAATAAATTTAAATTTGTTTTTTAAAACATGATTGAATATTTTTATTTTCTAAATAGGTATGGACTGAATTTTTTCAAAAAGAAAATAATGATCTGCAGTATTCCAGAGGAAACTGGCTTATTTTTATATATTCTTAACATTTTCTTTTTTAAGCATTCTATTGTTTTAAACATGTAAATTAGACTCTTAAAAACAACATTTCCTTCCCCTAAATACCAATGTATTTATTTTTTCCCATTTGGCAAACATTGATTTGGAGCTTCCCAGGTTTATAATAAAACAGAAATCAACCCACACCTTTCTCAAGAATTAAAATGAGCAAACACCAGGCTTCCCTGGTGACTCAGTGGTAAAGAATCTGCTTGCCAAGGCAGGAGACGTGGGTTTGATCCCCGATCCAGGAAGATCCCATATGCTGCAGAGCAACAAAGCCAAGAAGCCACAACTACTGAGCCCTCATGCTTGCATGAAGCTACTGAAGCTTGCATGCCTTAGAGCCTGTGCCCTGCAACGAGAGAAACCACTGCAACAAGAGGCCTGCACACTGCAGCTGGAGAGTAACCCCTGCTCACCGCAGTCGGAGAAAAGTCTGTGCAGCGACGAAGACCCAGCACAGCCAAGAGGAAATAAGTAAATAAAATTATTTTTTTAAATGCATGCATACCTTATTGTACTCCTCTTTTTGGATCTTTTTTCCCGAATATGTATCATCTTCTTAATGCGATACTTTGGTGAAAAATTGAGTTTTGTAGAGTTTAACAAGGTCCAGTGAGGAAATCAAAACCACTCTAAGACCTATGAACCAAGGGATTTTAATACAAAGAATTGGTCATGTAGGTGATGGAGGCACTGACAAGCCTCATAGGGTTAGGGGGGCAGCTCGGGTACCAGCAGGGGCAATGGGAGGGGGAGGGCTTACCAGAGCCCAGAGGCCACGGTCAGGCAGCAGGAGGATGCAAACACAGTGTCCAGGGGGAGTGTCCAGCAGGTGCTTGGACCCCGGAGGAGAGGGTCACTCCATAGCAGCTGCAGGGATAGGAAAGGCACAGTGACTGCTGGAGATATCACTGTTTTTCACTAAAACAGTGAAAAAGAGAAAAATACCTTGGCTTCTCCCTCCCTCATACCTTTCAGTCTCTTCCCAGTGCCATCCTTTTGAGTGAACCCCAGAGGAGCAGTTCGCAAGGGGGCCTGGGAAATGTAATTCCTTGTGATACAGGGCAGAGCAGGGGAACGCAGAACAAAGGGGTGTGAGAACAGCCAAGGTGGCCCAGAGCACATTTCTTAGCTTTCATTCTCGGGAAACTGACTCAATAGTGACTGCATTATTTATTGTTATGAAACAATAATAATACCTCGCGGGATTTAAAACTACAGCTAGAATTCAATTATATGATGATAATCATTAAATTATACAGTATTTTAAGTAAGACAGTAAGAGGGAAAATGAAGACCAAGTATTTTAAGGTCCTTCCATTATCTGGGAAGTTAAGTTATAATTTGTATCAGATATTTTTAAATGTCAACAATGGCTTAACATTGCTAATCATTAGGGAAATGCAAACCAAAATCACAATAAGATATCACTTCACATCCACTAGGATGGCTATTACCAAAAAAAAAAAAAAAAAAACCCAGAAAATAACAAGATTTGGTAAGGATATGGAGAAATTGGAAACCTGAACTTTGTTGGTAGGGATGTAGAATGGCATAGCTGCTATGGAAACAGGATCGCTTCCTCACAGCACACACTGGAAATGAAGGAAAACTGAGTTAATCATTGGAGTAAACATCACGCATACGAAAATTTCAAGTACAACAAACTACTCTACCATGGTAACAGAATATAGGAGAAAAGCAGATGTTTGTGACAGCAGATGTAAAAGAAAAACATTTGGTAAAATTCAGTACCCATTCACAACTTTAAAAAAGAGAAACTCCTACAAACTAGACTAGAAGAGACATCTTTTTTTCCTTCTTTTTCCCTTTCTTTCTTTCTTTTTTGGCGCCCTGTGATGTATGTAGGTCTTAGCTCTCTGACCAGGGATTGAACCCATGTCCCCTGTAGTGTTAGCACAGAATCTTAACCACTGGACCGCCAGAGAAGTCCACTGAGAATTTTCTTTATATAATAAAAGATATCTAACAAGAGCGTATAGCAAACACCTAACTTAATGATGAAGTGTTCAAAGCTTTTCCCCTGAGATCTGTTAACAAATAAGGAAACCATTCTTACGACTTCTATTCAGCATAGCCTTGAATCCATAACCACTGCAGGAAGATAATAAAAAGACACAAGAACCAGACGGGTTGGAAAGAAATAAATAAAACACACCTTATTCAGATATGTCATGATTTTGTATCTAAAAATATCCAAAAGAAATACTGATAAACTATTACAATTAATAAAAGAATTTTACAAAGTTTCTGATTACAAGGTCAATATGCATAATTCAATTATATTTCCATATGAGAACAGTTAGAAAATAAATACTAAAAATGACACAATATCAAGAAAATCATCAAATTACACAGGAATAAATCTTATGAAGAAAAAATGTTTACACAGAAAACTTTTAAAATATTCTTAAGAGAAATTTAAGAAGCCCTACATAAATGGAGAGATATGCTATGTTCATGGGTTAGAAGAATCAACATTGCAAATTTATTTTTTACCCAACTAATCCAAAGATTCAGTGTAATCCCTTATCAGAAATCCCAACGGCTTTTTATTCCATGGAAATTGATGAGCCTGTTCTAAAATGTATGAAGGAATGCAAAGGACAATTCTATAATAACCAAAAAATCTTGAAGACAAAGTTGAAAGATATATACACTTGGATATCAAAATAAAGCTACAATAATAAAATGATGTAGCATTGACACAGAGTAGACAAATAGACTGAACATACAGAATTCAAAAACAGAATCAAATATTTATAGATTCTTGATTTATGCCAAAGCAGCACCGCAAAGTAGTGGAGAAAGAATAGTATTTTCAAAAAATGATCCTACAACAGTATCACTTAGGAAAAAGTAAATATTGACTTCTATCTCATATTATCTACAAAATTAATTCTAGGTGAATTAAAAGTCTAACTATGAAAGATGAAACAATAGTTTCAGGAAAGTAATTTAGAAGAATATTTTCAAAATCTTGAGTTCATAAGTGAGACACAAAATACACTAGCCATAAAGGAAACCATTTATAAATTGAAATACATTAGGAACCTGTCTTCACCAGCAAAGACAGCATTAAGACAGGAGGAAAAAGCAAGCCACAAACTGGGAGGAGATACTTGCAACTGATAAACCAACTTGTATCCAGAATATATAAAGAACTACACATCAATAAGAAAGAAAAAGACCTAACAGAAAAATTGGAAAAAGTTTTTTTTTTTGGAAAAAGATTTAAGATTTCAAAATGAAGATATTCACGTGTACAATGTATATAGTAAAAAGGCAACTGTAAGAAAATTTGTAGCACCATTATTCTTATTAGCCCCAATCTATAAACAACCAGATGGCCACAAAAATTATGATAAATAATAATTATTATTGCTTTGTTTTTCAGTTGCAAAGTCGTGTCTGACTTCAACCCCTGGGACTGCAATACGCCAGGCTTCCATGTCCTGCACTATCTCCTGGAGTTTGCCCAAATTCACGCCGATTGAGTTTGTGATGCTATCTAACCATCTCATCCTCTGTCGCCCCCTTCTCTTCCTGTCCTCAATTTTTCCCAATAGGATCTTTTCTAATGAGTCAGCTCTTCACATCAGGTGGCCAAAGTATTGGAGCTTCAGCTTCATCATCAGTCCTTCCAGTGAATATTCAGGGTTGACTTCCTTTAGGATTGACTGGTTTGATCTCCTTGCAGTCAAAGAGACTCTCAAGAGTCTTCTCTAGCACCACAATTTGAAAGCATCAGTTCTTCAGTGCTCAGCCTTCTTTATGGTCCAACTCTCACATCTGTACCTGGCTACAGGAAAAGCCATAGCTTTGACTATATGGACCTTTGTCAGCAACGTGATATCCCTTTGTTATTATTAAACTAATATGTAATAATATTATTATACACTATAACATATATATTAAATATAGTTAACATAATAAATTATATTCATCCATACAATAGAATATAACAATTAAAAAGAACCAATCATTTCTATAGACAACAACATGGATGAAACAAACATAATAGTCTGGGTGTTTATGTGATATGTTTTCCAATCTATTGCAGTATTTATCCCTATGGCTGCCTAAACTTTCCCATCTTTGTCAGTGGGAGCCCTTTCAGTTAGGCTTCTGAGTTCTTTTGACACATTCTTAGCAATCTCAAAACATTCCTTGTAGTAGTCTAAGACAAGATTTTTAAGCCTGTCCTGTACATTCCCTGTCCTATACCTGAAATTAGTTCTTTTCCCAAAGTGTCCTTGTTACTTTTAGTACAAAATATTTGGAGATCACGATCTTGGTGCTAACAGTGCTCATTGCTGCAGGCTTGGTAAATGCATTTAGGCCTATTCAGTGGACAAAGCTAGGTGGCTATTTTTAGGCCACCAAAGATACATATATATGCTGCTGCTGCTGCTAAGTCACTTCAGTTGTGTCCGACTCTATGTGACCCCATAGACGGCAGCCCACCAGGCTCCCCCATCCCTGGGATTCTCCAGGCAGGAACACAGGAGTGGGCTGCCATTTCCTTCTCCAATGCATGAAAGTGAAAAGTGAAAGTGAAGTCACTCAGTCGTGTCTGACTCTTCGAGACCCCATGGACTGCAGCCCACCAGGCTCCTCCATCCATGGGATTTTCCAGGCAAGAATACTGGAGTGGGCTGCCATTGCCTTCTCCGATACATATATATAACACATATATAAACTCTGAGCATCCCTATACGGCCTATGTAACAGGCTTTCTGAATTTTGTGTTATCATTTCCTTTTTATTAATATGTATCTCTAAACAATGTATTGTTTAGTTCTTCAGTTTTGAAACATTATATAAATGGAATTATATTGCAGTTATTTTGTGGCCTTTGGAAAGTTTGGGGTTTTTTTATTTGGTTTGGTTTGGTTTGGTCAGCATTAAGTTTGTGAGATTTACCCATGATAGAACATTCACTTTCATAACTCTATACTATTTCATTCTCTGAATAAACACCATTTATTTATCTATTCTCCCAAAGATGCAAGTTTGGGTCATTTCAAGTAATTTACTCCATGAACAAAGTAATTATGACCATCTGGTGTATGTAGTCTCCTGGTGCATTCATGCAAGAGTTTCTTGTTCCCAATAACTGAGAAGTGAAATTTCTGGGTTCTAGGATCTAATCCCACTTTTGGTCCTTCAACTAACCTGAAAGAACTTTGTCAAGGTTACCAAAGCCTCCATAATGGCAGCTGGGTAATTTTCTGTTCTCATTACGCTTGGTTCCTCAACAGTTTCCAGCTGAGATTTTCCTTCCCTGGAATGCTCTGCCCGGTCAGGACAGCAGAGTCGGCTGACATTGCTTACATTCCAATGGTAGCTCCTTCCTGGTCTGTATTTCCAGCTCCTTCTAATCCACTCTACCCCCACCTCTCAACACGGAGTTCCTTGGAATCCTTCCTGAGCCCTTTCTTTTTTTACTCTCTACCCATAATTTCTCTAGGTGAACGCATCCATTTCTACTTGTTTTTTGTTTTAGACACTGATTTTTTTGGTCCTCAGCTTTCCTCTCTGAACTCCAGTTGTATGATTAACTGCTCAGATGACTCAGAGTCTTCTCAAATTTAGCATGTTTGAAGTGAATGTATAAATTTTCCTCCATATATCCTAGTCTACTCAGACTCCCTCATCCTAGTAAATAGGATACTAATCTTTCAGTTGCTACAGCCAGAAGGCTGGGACTGACTCCTGATGCTTCCCTTTCCTTCGTCCCACCCATCTAGTCCGTCACTATGAACTGTTGGTTCTCTCTCTAAAATAGATCCTGAATTTGAACATGCTTCTCCACCTTTATTGCCACTACCCTACCTGAACTGCTTTCATCTTTCACCTGTGTTTCTGCAATAATACCGTAACTGATCACAGACACTTCTGTTTTTATAATCCTTCAGTTTATTCTTCCAACAGCAGCTGGTTCAGATGCTTCAGTCACACAAGCCTCTGTCAGTGTTTTTTACAACATGCTAAGACTTTTGCCTGGTAGGGCCTTTGCACTTACATTGCCCCTACATGCATTGTTCCTCTTGGATTTCCCATGAATGACTTCTTTTCATCATTGGGGTCTCAATTTAAAAGTCCCCAACTCAGAATGGCTTCAAAAAGAACACAAATAACAAGTGTTGGTGAGGATGTGGAGAGAAGGGAACCCTCATACGCCGTTGATGGGAATGTAAATTGGCACAGCCGCTGTGGAAACAGTATGGAGGTTTCTCAAAAAACTAAAAACAGGACTACCATGTGACCCAGCAAACGCACTCCTGGGTATATATCCAAGAGAAAAACAAAAACACTAATTTGAAAAGATAGATACACCTGCAGTGTTCACAGTAGCATTATTTACAATTGCCAAGATATGGAAACAGCCTAAGTGTCCATCAGCAGATGAACAGATAAAGAGGATGTGGTGTATCTCTAATGGATTACTACTCATTCATAAAAAAGAATGAAAAGGTACCATTTGCAGAAACATGGATCGACTTGGAAGGCATTATTCTAAGTGATATAAGTCAGACAGAGAAAGACAAATACTGTATGATCTCACTTATATGTGGAATCTAAAAAACACAGCAAGGTAACGAATATAACGAAAAATAAGCAGACTCACAGATACAGAGAACACACTAGTGGTTAACAACGGGGAGGGGGGCAATTTAGGGGTAAGGGATTAAGAGACACAAACTATTATGTATAAAACAAGCTACAAGGATATATTGGACAACACAGGGAATATAGTCAATATTTTATAACTATAAATGGAATATGTTGTTGTTGTTGTTGTTTAGTCACTCGGTCATATCCAGCTCTTTTGTGACCCCATGGACTGTAGCCCACCAGGCTCCTTTGTCCATGGAATTCCCAGGCAAGAATACTTGAGTGGGTTGCCATTTGCTTCTCCAGGGAATAAATGGAGTATAACTTTTAAAACTTGTGAATCTATATTGTACACCTGTAACTTACAGCTGTTGTACCTCAATTACACTTTAATTTAAAAAACAGAAAAAACAAAAACAAACAAGTCCCAAATTAGAGAAGACTTCTCTGACTTCTCTATTTAATCAGTTCCACTCCACTAATTTCTTCTCAGTGCCCTATTTCCTTTAAAACACTAATCACAAAAAAATAAAAATAAAAAATAAAATAAAACACTAATCACAATTTGTAAAAACATACTGTAAAAAGATGTTTACAGTCTGTCTCCACCACAAGACTATAAGGTCCAGGGGAACAAGAACTTTGTTAGCCTTTTTTTCTGTTGTACCCCAGCATCTTGCAACCTCAACCCCATTTTGTCAAGTTGACAAAAGTTGTCAAGTTTTGTCATGTCGAGTTACTAAAGCTTGATAGTTGTAAATAAGACCCGTATCACATCCTCAGGTTTGCCAAAGTGAATAATTTATTTGTAAAATATTCATCAACCTTGACAGTAGATGCCAAAAGAATTCTATGCATATTGTGGTAATTTCCTGAATAAATTCCTGTCTGACTCTATCTGTGTCAATACTTGGCTTCCTTAGTGGAGGGTATTTGGTGGTGGTTTCCGAAATGCCATTAAAACCTTGTTTAAAATCCCATCAAACTTTTTAGTTTAGCCACACAGCACTGATCAAAAGCTCTGTCTTGAGGAAATGAGCAGTCCTTTTTCTTGACCTGGAGTCCACCTGAACAGCCAAGGGTCTCTTTGTTTGGTTGGGTGGGTCCAGTTTGATGAATAAATAGCCCTTTTATCAATGAACAATAGCACAGAAGACCTAGGTCACTAACGAGTTGAGAGGTGTTAATCTCCTTGCAGGTAATTATTTCCAGAAATCTAACAACTACCAGAATGTTTCAACTCCTACCATGGTTCTAGAAATTTAGCCAACACACTTAAAAAATGTTTTTAAAACTTGTTAAAGATTTCATAGCTTTCAGCTGCACACTTAATTTCAGAAATCATGGTTTCATATTAAAATTGTAAAGTAGTAAATATTTTTCTTGAAATTGTTTTGAATTTATAGTTTAGAATCTGAGAGAAGGATTTCACTGATAAGTTTAATTCACTTTCAGATCAAACATGGGGAACAGATACACTGATCAAATGTGTAATTTACCATGAACACTTTTAACACCTCTCCACCTGAAGTGGTATGTCAAACCTACCGAGATGCTGCTGTGATCTGCAAATGTTTACTTCAAGAAGTTAAACATCAGACCTTGTGCAGGGGTTAATCAACAGTCTATTTCTAGTAGGTTGCTGACAAAGACAACCTTATTCTGTGTTTCTAAAAACCACCAACATTATTTACTGTAACTTTACAGTGAAAACCAAGCTGTTCATGGCCTCGATGCCCTGAGAAGCGTGGAGTCCTTAGAAACCAAAAGTAAACCTTAGAATGGGAAAAATAACTTTCAGACTTGATCTTCCTCTCAAATTTACGGTGGCAGGTGAAATAAACTGGGGATACTCCCCACACGTCCTTGTGAACTGGAACATTTCATGCTGAGCAAATTGTGCGCGGTAACACACCACACTGAATTTAGCTCATATCTGAAAAATACCACAACCATGCTCCATTGTTTGGCCATGTTTACTTTCTGGCTAGAAGAACCTCCAAAGGGTATTCATTTCCTCTATCTCTCTTAGGCTATGGATCTTTGTTTCTTGGGGTATAGCTTTGAGGGGTGGGATTTAGGTTGAGTTTTGAATGCTGAAAAGGTGTGATTAGATTTATCTTTAAAATACCTTTTGAAAATACTGTCCATATCTTACTGTTTTACTGTAAAATCCCAGTCCATTTTACACAAGATTTCTAGATAAACTGATTTAACGTGTAAGACCTGAGACCTCAGATTACAAAAAAAGAGAAAAGACAACAGAAAAACCCAGCAGCTTGTCATTTCTGATTTAATTTTGTTATCATTTAGATATTTTACCAGATTATTCTATTGGGTGAGACTCTGTTCCTCTGTTTCACCTGTCAGTTTTCAAGTGAAGTCTCAAGTGGCTTTCGGCTCCTAAGTTGGTCTTCAGTTTCCCTTCTGGTGATGAGCAAGACATGTCTGTGGAGCAATCCAGCTTCTGACACTGATGCAGGGACAGCTGAAGTCCCTAATGCTGTATCACAAGCGTATTAGACAGGAGCAGCCTCCAAAAACGGGTTTTCTGATTGGGAACATTTCACTCTGACATTTCCATCTGTGTTTAAGTACATAGTTTAATTTTTAAGTTACCCAAATCAAAAACTATAAGAATGAAAAGAAAGAAAATTGCTTCTGTGAAAAGTAAGTCAAATGCCCTGGACACTCACAACAAGATTGAATCACTTAAACTTGTTTAGTTGTGAGATTTTGTTGTTGCTTAATTGCTGAATCGTGTCTGACTCTTTTGTGACCCCATGGACTGTAGCCAACCAGGCTCCTCTGTCCATGGGATATCCTAGGCAAGAATACTGGAATGGGTTGCCATTTCCTTCTCCAGGGGGATTTTCCTGACCCAGGGATCGAACCCTTGTCTCCTGCACTGGCAGGCAGGTTCTTTACCACTGAGCCACCTGGGAAGCCCAAGTTGTCAAATTAGACGTGGGTTAAACAACAAAAAGTTTAACTGACATTAAAAGTTCTGAGAACAGTAAATTCTGTGGTGGTCCAGTGGTTATCATTCTGTGCTTTCTCTGCCCAGGGCCTGAGTCAGAGAACCAAGATCCCACAAGCTGGGCAGTGTGGCCAGAAAGAAAAGTTTTCAAATCTGAAAAACAAACACCTCAAACATAATAGAGCAGCCACCTCACCCTAAGAGTTACTGCTGTGGTCATCAGGTAGGTCAGTTAGGTGGAGGTCCTCAAAAGAGAGTCTACTTTAATGTTGACTTATGTCATCTTTATGGTATTCCTTATTTTTAAAAAATATCATGGGTGTTACAAGGTGTGTCAAAGAAATGCAATTGAACAGCATTGTAAGAGAGACTCATGAATGACTTAATTACAATAATAAAAATGGCAATAAAATATCCCAAAGAAAATGCTGTAATCATTTTATGATTGTAAAAAAACTCAGTTTTTAGTTACAAATAATAGAAACAGGAACTGACTTTGGATACTTAAGCAGTTTATTAAAAGAAGTTTTTAAAAGATATTGGGCTAAAGCAGATGAATTTTATGGCATATGAACCACAGACTGATAGAGCTGCAAAAGGGGATGTTGTGTGTGTGCTCAGTCATGTCTGAGCCCACCAGGCTCTCCTGTCCATGGAACTCTGTCCAGGCAAGAATACTTCCTGTTCAGTCACTAAGTTGTGTCTGACTCTTCGTGACCCCATGGACTGCAACATGCCATACTTCTCTGTCCTTCACTATCTCCTGGAGTTTGCTCAGATGCATGTCCATTGAGTCTGTGATGCTATCTAATCATCTCATACTCTGCCGCCCCCTTCTCCTCCTGCCTTCTATCTTTCCCAGCATCGGGGCCTTTTCCAATGAGTCATCTCTGTTATGCCCGATGTCCGAATCCCCCAGCGGGGAGAAGGCCTCCAAGACAATGCACTCGCAGGAAGGGAAGTTTATTACTGACTCGAGCCAGGACTCTCCGCCCGCAACCAACGCAGTGGTGCGGGTCAGAGAGCCCCGAGCCCAAGCTGTTACACAAATTTATAGGGTGAGAAGCGGATTGGTTACACGTTTGCAAAGCAATTTCATTGGTCAATACCTTCGCGCACGCGGGACTTTCCTGGGGGTTTCCGCCCCGTTCCTAATTTCCTAATTGGCAAACATCGGTGAAAGCTAATTGGTCCTAATTGGCAAACAGTGGTCATTGTTAAGCAAAAGCTACCTGATAGTAGGAAGGCCTACTCCTAATCTAAGTTGCGTTACTTTTGCTCGCCTCACAATCTCTTCACATCATAGTGCTAGAACTTCAGCTTCAGCATCTGTCCTTCCAATGAATATTCAGGGTTGATTTCCTATAGGATTGACTGGTTTGATCTCCTTGCTGTCCAAGGGACTCTCAAGAGTCTTCTCCAGCATCACAATTTGAAAGCATCAGTTCTTTGGTGCTCAGTCTTCTGCATGATCCAACTCTCACATCCATACATGACTAATAGAAAAACCATAGCTTTGACTGTATGGGCCTTTGTGAGCAAAGTGATGTTTCTGCTTATCTAGGTTTGTCATAGCTTTCCTTCCAAGGAGCAAACGTCTTTTAATTTCAGGCTGGGAATATGCACTGGATTATGAATAGAATGGAAATGGAATCTTCAGTTGTTTTGTATGATGGGGTGAGGTGGGGCTTCCAACCCATGCCAAGTCATTCTACCCCAGATCATTCCATTCTTTTCTCTCCTTCATTAGTTACCCTCTGATTCTAAGTTCTTTAAAAGATACTAACTTTTCAAGGCTACAAGATAAAATAATTACATTTATAAGTCAAACTGGAAACTGTTTTGAACTGGCCTTGCTTAGTTTTCCAAATCCCCACTACTGTATTCTTCCCTGGGCTGCCTGAATATGGTTTTTGTTATCTAAACAGGCAAAAGCCAGCTCAAGGTATTCAATGATTCAAGTTTTTCAGCATTTATAAAGCAAAGACGTGACCACACTTCCATTCACCGCTACACTCGCACATTTTTTCCCTTACTCTCTCTGGGAGCAAAGAGAAGGAAACAGAGAAATTCTGTCTTAGGTCAAGCGTTCCTTATCTAAAATGTACCTCGCTCCCTCTTGCCTTAGTGTTTGGTATGTTTCCTCTGGCAACAAATGCAGAAGAAAGATGGGTGGATGACTCCCTGGGACAGTGCTTCTTCCCGGACTTCCCTTGGACTCTAAGTCGCTCCATCAGCCCACATCTGGCTGGAGTCCCAGGCCACCCAGCGCTCTGGTACCTCTCACCCAGCAGCAGTTGTTCCACTTGGTGAGCCTTCCAAACCTTCAACCAGCAAGTTGACTTAGGAAATGTCCCTCAGTAAAACATGCTTATGGCTTAGACTTTTAATACATATGAGAGGAATCCAAATTGAGAAGTATTCCAAAGGACATAGGATTTGTAATTCCTAGTGTTAGGGAGCAAATATACTACTGTTAAAAGTTGGGGGGGGCTTCCCTGGTGATCTGGTGGTGGTTAAGAGTCCGCTTTGCAATTGAGGGGACACCAGTTCGATCCCGGGTCCAAGAAGATTCCACATGCTGCAGGGCAACTTAGCCCATGTGCCACAACTACTGAGGCCCACTCTCCCTAGAACCCACCCTCCACAGCAAGAGAAGCCACTAGAGTGAGACCCCCACACACCACAATGAGCAGGAGCCCCCGCTCACCACAGCTAGAGGAAGCCTACCTGCAGATACAAAGACCCAGCACAGCCAAAAATAAGTAAATTAATTAATTTAATTAAATTTTTAAAAAGACACTTTGGTGTGACTAAGTCCATGCTCCATAAATTTGGCTCTATGACAGATGTACATGTGTGCATATATACATGTGTGTATATACATACACATATATGAATATCATATAGGAACAATACACATAGGAATATTACTCAGCCATGAAAAGGAAAGAAATTTTTCATTTGCAGCAACGTGAATGGACTTGGAAGACATTATGCCGAGTGAAATAAATCAGACAGAGAAAGACAAATACCATATGATTTCACTTATATGTGGAATCTAAAACATAAAATCAATGAACAAACATAACAAATAGAAACAGAGGTACAGATTCAGAGAACAAACAGCAAACAAGTCGTTGCTACAGAGAAGGAAGGTGGAGAGAGGAAAGAAATGGGTGAGGGAAATTAAGAGGTACAAACTTCTAGTTGCAAAATAAGTGAGTCATGAGTGTGAAATGCACAGTGTGGAGAATATAGTCAGAACCTACGCAACATCGTTGTGTGCTGACATATCATAGCTAGGCTTATCGTGGTGATCGTTTTGAAATGGACAGAAATATCAAAGCATTATGTTGTGTTACAAGGACTAACACAGTGTAGATCAATTATACTTCAAAACAAATAAACAGACATAGGAAAAGAGATCAGATTTGTGGTTACCAGAGGCATGGGGTAAGGAAGGAAGACTGGATGAAGGTGAAAGGTACAAACTTCCAGTTGTAAGAAAAGTAAGATAACACTGCTGTATGTTATATATGAAAGTTGTTAAGAGTAAACTGCAAGAATTCTCATTACAGAAAGAAAACAAAACTCTTTCTTGTTCTGTATCTACATGAAATGATAGATGTTCACTAAACTTACTGTGATGATGGTCATTTCATGATATATGTGACATATGTCAATTACAGCTCAATAAAACTGGGAGGAAAAAAAAATCTGGTTCTACGACTCAAAACCAGAATAGGAAACTCACTTGTTTTACCACTGTTTATCCATTATTGGTAGTTTTTTTTTTTTTTAAAAAAAAGCATGAGGATTTATTGGCTCATATAATTGAAGAGAGAAGAGGTAGTTACAAATTTCAAGCATGGTTGATTCAGAGCTCTGGTTTTCTTTCTTTCTGCCTTTATTGGTACTGGCTCTGTACCCAGTCTGGATCCCTTTGTGGTTGTAAGAGGGACCTCAGTAGTAGGGCTACATGTTGAAAATCTTATGATTTCCGTGGAGGCTTACTGAATATCTTTACTTTCCTTCAAAATCTAGCAGGCGCTGTATAATTACACAAGTAGCATTGGTGTATTTGACAAATGGTTCTTCAAAGCATCAACGTGCTGAAGCACCAACTTCAGTGCTGGATGATGAGTAAGGGTTAAGTCATCAGGGGCTGTGGACATCCTCATTGTCAAAGGGCATGGGGTCTCTTCAAGCTGAATAGTTCTGCTGGTCACATGTCACGGGAGCACCCAAGCCTTTGCTCATTTGGGAGTCCCAGAACTCAGGCTTAAGCCTTCTTGCCTTACCATATGGCCGGTTTTCTTCAGAGTCCTTTCATGGCTATTTTTAAGGGATTTGGAAAATGAAGCAATGAATATTGTAAAATATTAACATGTTTTCTATGAACATAGAGGAAGCCTAAACAATAATGTGAAATTTTTTCCTAACATATCATTCTCTTTTATTGTATTTTGACATTCAGGGTAATTCCATTTCTAGTCTGACTGTTGAGTATAGGAGCTAATACGTGAAGTGAAGTCGCTCAGTCGGGTCCAACTCTTTGCGACCCTATGGACTGTAGCCTACCAGGCTCCTTCGCCCATGGGATTTTCCAGGCAAGAATACTGGAGCTAATGTGTATGACAGTCTAAAACTGCACTAATGACATTTTTCTGTGGTACGGTCTGTGTGTTTTAGTGTGAGGGTCTGTATGTGTGTGTGGACTGTGTGGTCGGGGAGGTGGGAGTCTGGGGGATGGTCAGGGAAATGAGAATAAGATCCTGCTGCTGAACTCAGCAGCAAGTAACATAAACTAAGCACAACTATGTGTCAGCCATGGCTTTGAGCTTTTTACAAACATCATCTCATGTAATTCTTATAAATACCCAGTGAGGTGATTTCTTTTCCTAATATTTATTTTCATTCATTTGGCTGCACCAGGCTGTGGCATGGGAGATCTTTTTTTGGTTGCATGGGCATGCGAACTCTTAGCTGTGGCAGGTGGAATCAAACCCAGGCCTCTGGGAGCTCAGAGGCTTAGCCATTATACCACCAGGGAAGTCCCCCAATGATACAATTTCTAACTTGTTATCATTTACAGATGGAGAAACCGAAGTTCAGAAAGGCAAACAATGTTTCTCGAAATTTCATAGCTTGAAAGGGGCTAAGCTGAGCGGTCTTTTCCCAGAGCCTGAGGCTTAACTGAGCTGGCTCCTGGTGCCCTTTCCTTTGAAGTTTATGCTTGATGTTCCCTAGTAATGTGACAAAAGATGTCTCCCACCTCCATTCCATGCCCTCTGGGAAGCCTTTACTCTGGGAATTCCATAGACAGTTTAAAGTCAGGAGTAGAAGAGCTAGCCCAAACCTTTTTGTCCCCCTAGGAAACATTTTATTTCCTCTAGTACAATGGCCTTCTTCTCTTTTCATATAATTCAATACTCTTTGAAACTTAAGACAAAGAGCTATTTGATTCTTTAAAATATATTTTTATTATGACAGAAATGCATGCAAATTGAAAACTTGTAAGAAAAAGAAAACATGGAACTATGTAAAGAACCACATAACCCATCCACCCCCAAAATTCCTAAGATCATGCTCTTAACATGTTTGTGGATTTTCTTCTGCATATACAGCGTCAAGTGTGGTTTTTTTTCATATGTGGTAATGTGGTAAACAGGCTTCCCTGGTGGCTCAGCGGTAAAGAATCTGCTTGCTAAGCAGGAGGTGTGGGTTTCCATCCCTGGGTCAGGAAGATGCCCTGGAGAAGGAAATGGCAACCCACTCCAGTGTTCTTGCCTGGGAAATCCCATAGACAGAGAAGCCTGAGGGCTATGGTTCATGGAGTTGCAAAAGAGTCAGGCATGATTCAGCAAGTAAACAACAACAATGTGGTAAACATTTTCTCAAAATTCTTCAGGGCAACAACTAAGTTTATTTGGATTAATGTTGTATGTCCAGGGCCTAGCACAGTACCTGGCACACAGCAGTTAGCATCTAACTATTAATGTCTAATTATTTGATTTAATAAATATTAGTTGATCGAATGACTGACATTATATATCCTTCTAAAACTTTCTAAAGCCCACATAATTATGAATCTCTGAGATACAGTGTAACTGTGAAATCACATTAAGATGGTCCATGACTCATTTCCAGCTGTTTCACCAGGGAAAGACAAAACAGTATAACACAAAGAAGCCTGGGGCAGGAGTCAGGCTGGCAGGCTCTAGCTTAGTTCAGCTATCGCACATATAACAATACACACTCCATTTTAACTTCCTAATACCTCGGTTTCCTCATTTGTGATGTGAAGGGGCTGATTGGACTGCTTGCTAATACTCATTTCTATTTTTACTCTATATCAATTTCTTTCTTTGAAGGGGTGTTACTGTAGTACATAAATATATTTTATTTTAAAACATTTAAGTACAGAGTGAAGTAAGCCAAAAAGATAAAGAACATTACAGCATACTAACACATATATATGGAATTTAGAAAGATGGTAACGATAACCCTATATGCAAAACAGAAAAAGAGACACAGAAGTACAGAACAGACTTTTGAACTCTGTGGGAGAAGGTGAGGGTGGGATGTTTCAAAAGAACAGCATGTATATTATCTATGGTGAAACAGACCACCAGCCCAGGTGGGATGAATGAGACAAGTGCTCGGGCCTGGTGCACTGGGAAGACCCAGAGGAATCGGGTGGAGAGAGAGGTGGGAGGGGGGATCAGGATGGGGAATACATGTAACTCCATGGCTGATTCATGTCAATGTATGACAAAACCCTCCCCCCCCAAAAAAAAATTTAAGTAAAACAGAATTATATAGGGTAGAAGATAAAGTTCCATTTTACAACCGCTTCCATCCCCAGTACCATTCTCCTCCTCAAAGGTGACAGTGAGTATAGTTTGATGTCTTTAGGTCCTTCCATCCTTTTACGAATGCTTTTATATATGTCCAAATATAAATTTGTAATTTAAAAACCCATAAATGGGATATAATGTGTATTATTCTGAGAACTGCTTCTTATCCTTTTCCCCATTTCTCTACAGTATATTTTTGGGGCCCTTTCTGAATCAGCATATCTAAATTGGCTTTATTTTGATAAATTGGATGTTATCATCGGTTATTTACACCACCAGCAACAGATGTAGGTTGTTTCCAGTTTTAAGCTATTATAAACAATGCAACAGTCAATAACATACTACAAGGTGTAGCAATTAAGCGCATGAACTTTGGGCTTAGACTGTATGCATTTGAATCCTAGCTCCTTCACTTCATAGTTGTTACTTAACCTTTCTGTGCCTCAGTTTCCTCAACAGTAAAGTGGAGATTATGGGTTTTAGAAATAAACCAATCAGCATAAATAGAGTTCTTCAACTATATCTGGCACATAGTAAATGCTAAATGCTATTATCGTCATCATTATACATTACGTATAACATCTTTGTGCACGTACAAAAGGGAATTGATTTCTAAAGATGGAATTACTGGGTTAAAGTCAAGCACATTTAAGATTTTGAAAAGTTTTGCCAAATTACCTTCCTAAAAGTCTTTAACAGTTTCTACTTTCATCCACAGTGGTTAAAAGTGCCTTTCTTACTTCCTTACGTTGGTCACTATCCATTTTAAACATATTTGCTCTACTATTAGAGATCTGTGCACTCTTCAAAATGTAGGCTAATTAGCTATTGTCATTCTTAGTGTCCTTTATTGTCAAGACTTCTAATGTAAGACTTCTAATAGGCATCAAGGCAAGTTTGGGCCACTAGCTCTTCAGCAGAGGAGCTACAGTCAGTGGTTTCAGGCTGTGCTTTGTCCATAGGCCGGACTGCCTCTCTGTAGTCGAATGCATGTGCCCTGAAACATGTCTGGTGCTTCTTTTCTTTTGGGTGGTTTCTGTAAAACGAAATTAAAATCCTGTATTTACCTCAAAAAGAGCTAAAAGCAACAGCATAACACAAAACAAGTATCAGGGAGTAAGCACTCATTGCCAAAGTTTGAAGATTTAACAGAACATCACATTTGAGGTGAAAGAAATGTTAGACTTTAAAGAAATGTGTCTGAGCTTGTCCTTTAGCAAATTGGTGTGTAGCCTCCTTCTGAGTCAGGGCTGGAGCTGGCGGGGCTAAAGGAATGCTTCAGGCTCCACCCAGCCCTTTGGGATTAAACCGCCCAGAAGCTCTCTAGTGCCCTCTTCTGGCCAAAGTGAGGACATGCATGCTTATCAGAAAAAGTTCCTGTATCCTCCCAACCTTCAGAATATTTGTTTACAAAGTTAACAAAAAGAGTTAAGGAAGAGGGGAAATTTGGTGCTTTAAGAGAGAAAAATTAAATTTCTGACTGGAGTGTTTATTAATATCTATTTTTTTCAATTGAGAAAACCAAAAGGAAAAACAAATAAAACTATATTTCACAGCATCCTACTGAGTGCACTTTCAAAATAAAAACCATATATCCACCATACAAAACTTCTACAATTCCTAGATCTTCAGATGCACTCACTCAGCGTTTTCTGCCCAATACAAACCTTATTTAAATAAAAGGGAGGGGATATATGTATATCTATGGCTGATTCACATTGAGGTTTGACAGAAAACAGCAAAAATCTGTAAAGCAATTATCCTTCAATTAAAAAATAAATTAATTAAACAAAAAATAAATGCTTAACATATAGAAAAATGTGAAAATAATATGCGAGCAACATTAAAGTCTTTATAAATCTGTTCAGTTCAGTTCAGTCGTTCAGTTGTGCCTGACTCTTTGCGACCCCATGAATCGCAGAACACCAGGCCTCCCTGTCCATCACCAACTCCCGGAGTTTACTCAAACTCATGTCCATTGAGCCGGTGATGCCCTCCAGCCATCTCATCCTCTGTCGTCCCCTTCTCCTCCTGCCCCCAATCCCTCCCAGCATCAGGGTCTTTTCCAATGAGTCAACTCTTCACATGAGGTGGCCAAAGTATTGGAGCTTCAGCTTCAGCATCAGTCCTTCCAATGAACACCCAGGACTGATCTCCTTCAGGATGGACTGGTTGGATCTCCTTGCAGTCCAAGGGACTCTCAAGAGTCTTCTCCAACACCACAGTTCAAAAGCATCAGTTTTTCGGCACTCAGCTTTCTTCACAGTCCAACTCTCACATCCATACATGACCACTGGAAAAACCATAGCCTTGACTAGACGGACCTTTGTTGGCAAAGTAATGTCTCTGCTCTTTAATATGCTATCTAGGTTGGTCATAACTTTCCTTCCAAGGAGCAAGCGTCTTTTAATTTCATGGCTGCAGTTACCATCTGCAGTGATTTTGGAGCCCAAAAAAAATAAAGTCTGACACTGTTTCCACTGTCTCCCCATCTATTTCCCATGAGGTAATGAGACCAGATGCCATGATCTTAGTTTTCTGAATGTTATAAATCTGTAGCTAGTCCTTATTTACCCGTGTTCTTTATATCTGAATTGCCCTCTGGGAATGACTGGGTGAAACAGGAAACTTATCTCCCCTTGCAGCTGTCAGAGTCAAAGATTTTCCTCTGACTTCCTTCAGATCTTTACTCAGAAGTCAGCTAATGCAGAAGTCAGCTGAATTTAATTTTGAATGCCCAAACACCTAAATGATGGCTACAACAAATGGAAACTGAATCTTCCCAATTTCCATTCTTGATCTAGTGTCCCCCTGCTCCCTCACTTTCCAAAGCATGCCAAAGTCATGAACCACCCCCAAAGACATAGTGACTATCTGAATAGATATTCACAGTTTCGCCTTCTGCTAGCATGCAAGCTCTAGTTAAAGCAGAGAATTTTGTGTGCTGGGCTGAAGTAGCAGTCATCAGCAGGGCTGCCTCGATAGCTTCAAAGGAGGAGGTGACTGCATACCCAGCATGATATTCACCTTTGCCATTTTTCAAATAAGAAGCATCCATAAATCATGCAATCTCTGCATTAGCAATAGTAGTTTCTTGTAAGTCAGCTCTAAGGATTAATAATGCTGAGTTAGTGTCAGTCAGTCATGAGGAGTTTGGTGAGTAGGTGAAGGGACAGGCTTACAAGGTTCAAGTTGTTGCAGTGGAAAAGGGTTGTGTGAGGAGAAGTCAGTAACCATATTTCATATGAAGTAAGATGGCTTGCAGAAAGGAGTTTATGGTGATGAGACTTGAGCCAGGCTTATATCACATGGGGACTACAGATGATGAGTGGACAGCCCATAACTGTTTCCTCAGTTGATTTTGCAAAGGTTGCTACCACTGAAATAGCTCTCAGCCACGGGGGAAGACGTCCGGTTACAGGTCTAATTGTTGACTGCAATAGCCAAGGGGTCAATGCTGACCCGTGTGCCTTTTAATAAGCACTTCTAAGGCATTCTTTTCCCCTTCCTACACAAAGAGGAATATAAAAAGCTGGTAATTAGGATGTCCTAAAGCAGAGGCTGAGAAGTCTACTTTTCAGGTTCTGGAAAGCCGTAAAATGTATTTTCCTCCCCCTCTAAGAGATCTGGTCTTTCAGCTTTGAGCAATGCATAAAGATATTGGGCAATTAAGAAAAAGTTAGGTATCCAGTTCCTACAGTATCTGGCCAGACCCCAAAATCCTTGAAGTTGTCTTTCAGTCTGTGGGAAATCCGAGACCCTGTGAATCTTATTAGGTTCTAAAAGGAGTCCTTGATCTGAGATCAAGTGTCCTGGGTATTTGATCTGAATTTGAGCAAGGTGTCATTTCTTTAGCAACCTGAAGACCTTTAGTTACTAACAGCTTGAGGAGACGGATCCTATCTTGCTCACTTGCTTCCTTGGAAGAGGAGCAGAAAAGAAGTTCTTCAACATATTTTAAGAGGGTAGACACTTGTGGAAAATCGACATCTGCTAAATCTGCTTTTAGGATCTGTGAAAAGTAGAAAAAACTTTCGGTGCAGTCAGGTGTATTATTGTCCTTTCCACATGAAAGTGAATAAAGATTGACTCAGGATCCACAAGGTATGCTGAAAAGTGCATTTCAGAGATTTATCATGGTGAAAAATTTACTCTCTGTAGGTATTGCAACCCACTCCAGTATTCTTGCCTGAAAAGTCTCATGGACAGAGGAGCCTGGTGGGCTACCGTCCAAAGGATCGCAAAGAGTCGGACACGACTAAATGACTAAGCACATAGGTATTGCCATTAAAAGGGTATGAGGGTTGGAGACAACTGGATGACAAGGGATAACAATGTTATTAATAGCCCTCAGATCTTGGACAAATCTCCATCCTCTTCCTTAGATTTCTTAACAGGGACAATGGGTGTAATACAAGGACTGGTGCCAGGGCCTAGGGAGCCTTGTGTCTCATAGTCCTCTATGATTGGTTAATTCCTGCTAAGGCCTCAGGATTTAAAGGATACTGTTCAATATTAGGAAAAGGCTTACCAGAGTCAATTTAAATTTGAATTCAGTTCAGTTCAGTTCAGTTGCTCAGTCGTGTTTGACTTTGCGACCCCATGGACTGCAGCATACCAGGCTTCCCTGTCCATCACCAACACCCAAAGCTTTCTCAAACTCATGTCCATCAAGCTGGTGATGCCATCCAGCCATCTCATCCTCTGGCATCCCCGTCTCCTCCTGCCTTCAATCTTTCCCAGCATCAGGGTCTTTTCCAATGAGTCAGCTCTCCACATCAGGTGGCCAAAGTATTGAAGTTTCAGCTTCAACATCAGTCCTTCCAATGAATATTCAGGACTGATTTCCTTTAGCATGGACTGATTGGATCTCCTTGCAGTCCAAGGGACTCTCAAGAGTCTTCTCCAACACCACAGTTCAAAAGCATCAGTTCTTTGGCACTCAGCTTTATGGTCTAACTCTCACAACCATACATGACTACTGGAAAAACCATAGCTTTGACTAGATGGACCTTTGTCGACAAAGTAATGTCTCTGCTTTTTGATATGCTGTCTAGGTTGGTCATAGCTTTTCTTCCAAGGAGCAAGCGTATTTTAATTTCATGGCTGCAATCACCATCTGCAGTGACTTTGGAGCCCAAGAAAATTAAAAAATTTGAATTGGGAATGCTGAATGAATCCACTTGATGTTGGTTGTGGACTTTGCCCAGAGTTTCTCAGGGACTTCTTTGGGGAGTTTTAAGTTTATCTTAGAAACTTGTCTTAAGGGCAAAAACTTCTAGTGGGATTGAGGAGCTTGGAATGCCATGAGTTGTTGAGGGGGCTATATCAATTTCAAGGATAATTTCCCTTTAGGGGAAAAAAATATGGCAGCATGATATTTTTAAAGTCTTTCCCTAAGAGGTTGACAGGAGCAGAATTGACCAGGAGGGAGGAATAGCTGTCCTGGAAGGAGTCCAGTTGGAAAGGTAAGGGACTTATAAGCTAAAAGGAGTTTACTAGACATCGTCACCATGTGAATGTGCTCTGAGGAAGGGGTTGCTTGAGGATGGTGTGAAAGTGAAAGTGTTAGTCGCTCAGTCCTGTCCACCTCTTTACAACCCCTTGGACTGTAGCCCGCCAGAGTCCTCTGTCCATGCCATTATCCGGGCGAGAATACTGGAGTGGGCTGCCATTTCCTTCTCTAGGCGATCTTCCCGATTCAGGGATGGAATCCAGGCCTCCTGCATTGCAGGCAGTTCTTTATTGTCTAATAGTTTGGTGTGGGTGAGCATGAATACTGTGGCTTCAGTGTCAATTAAGACAGTAAGGTCTTCAGTTCCAATTATAAGAGAGGTTTTGCCCATAAGAGAGGGAAGGACTGGAAGAACCCCTTGTGTGTCTTAGAGCAGTTTCTGTCCATAAGAGAAGCTGAAGGCTTAATGTGGGAGGATTGTTTACAGTGTGTTAGTTTAAGGCAATCCTTTATCCAGTGACCAGGTTTCTTACAAAAATGGCAGAAAATTTGAGAGTTTGAAGGCTTTAATTTAGTTTGTTGAATCCCCTAGGGAGAGTCTTCTAGCTGTTGAAGCTGTGAATTTATGATTTTAGAGGCTTTTTATTTATTTGAATTTTGAATAGTCTAGGTTGATTTGTTTGCTGGATTAGCCACATTGGGAGATGCCATGGTTTCCCTATTAAATTGTGCTCACTTTACTAGAATGGTGAGATCTTCATCTGAGCTGTTTATGAACAAGGTGTTAAAGGTCACCTGAGTGACTGCATCTAAAGGGAGTCCAGGGTTTTCCTTAAAAACAATTTTAGGTCGGTTGTAATAGTTACACAGAGGTTCATCAATCCTTGAGTGCATGATTGGATTTTATTTCAATCAACAGGTTTTGAGAAGGCCCGGGAGATGGCTTCATAAGGTTTTTGCTATTTCTTGGGCTTTGAATCAGTCATCACGATCCACTGAAGATTCTCTAGAGGATGATTCCAGCTAGCTTTAGCCATCCTGTGTTGGGCCTGACCTTCTTGCGTGAGCATATGGACTAATTGATAAAGATCAGGAAACAGAGTCTCATAGGTTTGGATAACAATGTTAAATTCCTTTGCATAATGGCCTGGGAAATTCTTTGGCCATATCTTGCAATTCTGCCTTTGTCCAAAGTGTGTAAGTTACATTTAAAAGGGTGCTCTGGGAATTCCCTGGAGGTCCAGTGGTTGGGATTCTACACTTCTACTTCTGTTGACCAGTGTTCAATCATCCTGGTCAGGGAGCTAAAATCCTGCAAGCTGTGCAGTGCGGCCAAATAAATAAATAAAAGGGGGCCTTCAGTATTGGGTTCCAATTTAAAGGGAAGGATTTGAAATGGTTTAAGTGGAAGAGGTTGGGCTGGAAGATCAAGGGAGGTCTTGGGGCCTCCAGACTAAAAGGGGAGTTCAGCAAAGGAAGGGTAAAGGGAAGCAGAAGTGGAGGATGGGTGGGCAACGGGCCGACTGAGGAGTGGGGGATGGGGGTGGGGGTTGACAGAGAAGAGTTATGAGACTTTTGTGATTGAGAAACCTACTCAGGAAGTTTAAAATTTTCATCTTGGAGGGAAGTGATTTTGAATCTTGGATTCATTTAGAGGCCTCTAAATGCCAATTAAAGTGTCCCATTCAATCTGCTTAGTTCTGTAGTTCTCAAGTTTTTTGTGCAGAAAAATAAGTTTAGGGACTTCAAAACAACTCCATTGTGGCCACTGTAATTTTAAAGATATGTGGTGTTATATTAATCCATTGAAAAAGAAATTTATAAAATTAAGGACCATGTTTTTTTTGGGTTTTGTTTACTTTTTTATATCTTGGCCCTACCATGTGGCATGTGGGATGGTTCCCTGACCAGGGATTAAATCTTGGTCTCTGCATTAAAAGCACCAATTCCTAACCATTAGGCCACCAGGAAACTCCAACGACCATAGTTTTTATACTTAAAATCTGCTTGGGTCTCTGAGGGAGGATACTTGGGAGAACTTAGAAGAGGACAGTTCCACAATTAAAGAAGCATGCAAAGAAAACAGAACACTCACCAGAAGGGAAATCCTTCTAGCAGCATAGTGATAAACTGGCACAGTGAGACAGTCAACATGCACCAGGGCAACTGCCCACCTGATCCCAAAGAAAGGTGGAAACCTCAGCCTCAACTTAGTTGAAGGAGATGGCAAGCTGTGAAAACAGTGAACGCAAGAGGGTCTGGGTGTACGCTGATTCCCAGAGGTATCAGTCCTGTGGCCTTGTGAGTACTTCAGATCCCACTTCTGACACCCTTCAACCCAAAGAAACCTAGAAGGGCATAATCAGGGAAAAAAACCTTTATTGGGGATCAAAGAATTGCCATTCAAGGCATGTAGCAACCCAAATTTCAGTAGCAACCCAAAGAGTATCCTGCTAGGAAGTAAAAGTCAGGGTCTTTTAAAGGCAAAGAAGGGAGGTTTGCATTACAAAGACTTTGTTTGTTTGTTTGTTTGTTTGTTTTTCCTTTATTTATTTATTTATTTTTTCAGTGGGTTTTGTCATACATTGACATGAATCAGCCTACAAAGACTTTTAATTGGAGTTGGAGGCAGAAGCTAGTCTTGGTTAAACATGACTGAATACCAAGATTATCTCTAGAGGGCAGTAAAAGTCTGTTCCTGGGACAAGCTGCAGGTGCTCTTATAGTCTTTGTGGTTTGACTTGTGGTTTGGCTCAGTTCAGAAGTTCCTGGTTCCACCTGGTGAGGACATGCATAATGTCCACCTCCTTAATTGCCTCCTGGCTCCATTTTAAAACCCCTTGCCATAACTGACTCTTTTTATTTCACATTTCACAAATCCTCCAGGTCTCTGCTATCTCTCCAGTACCTTCCTCCAATCCCAAAGCTGGTTTTATTACACTCCAGCCTCTATTCCATCTCTGTGTTTATTCCAGGTGGGTCTGCACTGCTCCTGACTCCAAGTCCCTCCTTGAGATAAATATAAATATAAACAAATATAAACAAAAACTCTGAGGCTGGGTGAATCTCTGAAATGCCAGTAAGCCTTATCTACTCTGTGTTTTGCCTAGGGCTAGCTGTTACTGCTCATCAGGGCTTTGTTCTTTCCCTTGAAGACAAAAAAAAGACTAAAGAAGACCTCAAATAATTAATATTTAGGGGCTTCAGAATTGAAAGTATTTACAAGTCTGCTTTTTCTACTCAAAGTGACCTAGGAAGAAAAAGAAGGTTTGATCAGAAATACTTTCTGATAAAAAAATAATGAGTTCTAAATTTTAAATAAAATTTTGACATTTAGATTGTTTGTATATTGGAGACAACCTGTGGTGTTAACCCAGATAGCCTGACTCAAAGAGAAAAACAGTTTACAAATATTCACATTAATCTAAAGAATTTAAGTACACATATGCTAAGACCTGGTAATGTGAGAACTCTGTGCTGAAAGAGGTTCTATAGTGGGCATCAAGGAGATAACAGGGGAGAAGGACAAATACACATTTCAACTCAGAAATTGAAAAAAGAACTTATACACTCCAAGGGTACAAAGGGCAGAGAGGAGAGAAACTTAAGTTCTGACAAGGGACGTGTATTGGAACATGGCCTAGAGGAATTTTGACAGGTGGAGACAAGCAGGAAGGGCTTGTGCCAGTGAAGAAAACATCAGGAACAAGGTAGGACAATTGCTAGTGTTCAGATCCCTGGGAATGAGAGACAAAGAAAGATATCCAGGACCTTAGATTTCTCAAATTCAATTCTGCTATGGCGAAGAACTAAAAAGCCTCTTGATGAAAGTGAAAGAAAGTGAAAAAGTTGGCTTAAAACTCAACATTCAGGAAACTAAGATAATGACATCCAGTCCCATCACTTCATGGCAAATAGATGGGGAAACAGTGGAAACAGTGACAGACTTTATTTTTGGGGACTCCAAAATCTCTGCAGATGGTGACTGCAGCCATGAAATTGAAAGACGCTTGCTCCTTGGAAGAAAAGCTACGATCAACCTAGACAGCATATTAAAAAGCAGAGACATTACTTTGCCAACAAAGGTCCATCTAGTCAAAGATATGGTTTTTCCAGTAGTCATGTGTGGATGTGAGAGTTAAACCATAAAGAAAGCTGAGCGCCAAAGAATTGATGCTTTTGAACTGTGGTGCTGGAGAAGACTCTTGAGAGTCCCTTGGACTGCAAGGAGATCAAACCAGTCCATCCTAAAGGAAATCAGCCCTGAATATTCATTGGAAAGACTAATGCTAAAGCTGAAACTCCAATACTTTGGCCACCTGATGCAAAGAACTGACTCATTGGAAAGGACCCTGATGCTGGGAAAGATTGAAGGCAGGAGGAGACGGGGACGACAGAGGATGAGATGGTTGGATGGCATCGTGGACCCAATGGACATGAGTTTGAGCAAGCTCCAGGAGTTGGTGATGGACAGGGAAGCCTGGTGTGCCGCAGTCCATGGGGTTGCTAAGAGTTGGATGCGACTGAGCGACTGAACTGAACTGATAGCCAGGCATCCCCTTCAAGATCCTTGTGAGAAACAAGACAAACCTGGAGGTTTTTTTCAACAAAACCCCAATGTGAAAACTAGCCATGTACACAGAACCCACAGACTCCTCATTTTTGGCTGACTGGAACCCTAGTGTCCACACAGGCCTGGCAGCAAACCTGCTCTTTCCACTTTGGGGCACCACTCAACTATCAAAACCATGCATTTTACTACTACGATGGCAAGGAAAACCATATCAAGGAAATATGTACCCCTCTCTCACACACACCCCCCACCCTACCCACTCCACCCCCACCCTCCTCTTCGCAGGGTATAGAGTGGAATTGGCCTCATTTAGCACCCAAGGCCTTGCCAGTTAGAATTACTAATCAAATATGACAATTGTTTTAAGTGCTGTGAAAAAGTATAGACTGATTTAACACTGATAGGATGTATCTCAAGGACTAGCTAAATAGACAAACTCATAACACAAACTTGTTTATTTTTATTTAGTTTTAAATTTTTATTGGAGTATAGTTGATTTACAGTGTTAGTTTCTGCTGTAAAGTGAATCAGAAAAAAAAAAAAGTGAATCAGTTATACCTATATCCACTCTTTTTCAGATTGTTTTTCCATCCAGGTCATTACAGAGTATTGAGTAGAGTTCCCTGCGCTAAATGTTAGGTTCTTATTAGCTACCTATTTTTTGTAGTAGTATGTGTCAATCCCAACCTCCCAATTTATCCCTCCCCACTCCTGTGCCCTCCCTGGTAACCATAAATTTGTTTTCCATATCTGTGACTCTATTTCTGTTTTGTAAATAAGTTCATTTGTACCATTTTTTTTTTTACCACAAGCTTATTTGAGTCTCATTTTACTGGTAAGGAAGCTAAGGCCATAGAGAGGAGGAGAAACTTACCTTTATATCACAGCCAAGCCACTGAAGCCAGGCAGTCTGGCCAGAGTCCATGCTCTTGATCATTATATACATTAACTTAAGCAAAGAAATGAATTGAGAAAAAGTGCTAGAAGAGAAGAAAGCTCAAAGACAGGAGTCCAGAGAGATCAGCTACATGGGCATTCAAACTTTTCAAATCCTTTGCATGTCTCCATCCCTTAAAACCCTTGACTCCCAGCCTTAGGGAAAGGATGACTAATACTTTATAAGTCCAGGGAGGGTGCCTAATTCCCCATCAGTTCTCAAAGCTAAAATTGATTGACTTAATAATCTCAAGTGCGGCAACTAACACTCTTTAGACCAATAGCTCAGATGAATCAGCACTGAGTCCAATTTTGTAGAGTTCTATTCTATCTTACGGAGATGGCAATGGCACCCCACTCCAGTACTCTTGCCTGGAAAATCCCATGGACGGAGGAGCCTGGTGGGCTGCAGTCCATGGGGTCGCTAATAGTCGGACACTATTGAGCGACTTCACTTTCAATTTTCACTTTCACGCATTGGAGAAGGAAATGGCAACCCACTCCAGTGTTCTTGCTTGGAGAATCCCAGGGACAGTGGAGCCTGGTGGGCTGCCGTCTATGGGGTCACACAGAGTTGGACATGACTGAAGCGACTTAGCAGCAGCAGCATTCTATCTTATATCCCAGTTCTGATAATTGCAAGTAGTGGATGCTGGGGTGAGCTGCCCCCACCCCTCTTTTAGAACCAAGATAGTCATTTTCCCAGCTGCTGAGAGTGCTGCCTACTGAACACTCACATCTGTATCCTTCTCTGGCAGTTAGCCTCAGCCACATGGAGCTGCCACCACCACACATCCCTTAGAATGGACAAAATTCAGAATACTGATGATACTGCATGCTGGAGAGGACATGCAGTAAACAGGAATTCTCATTCCCTGCTATAAGGAATGCGAAATGGTACAGCCCACTTTGGAGAACAGTTTGGCAGTTTCTTATAAAGGGAGCTGCCACATCCAGGTGATGCTCTCTCTTTTTGAACAGCTCACATTCAATGACTGGAAGATCCAGAGGTACAGAGGCCCATTCAACTAAAGAGCCATCCCAGTCCCAAGCTGCCAAGAGGAATGGCTGAGGACTCGTTTTAAAAGTATCAGAATCCAAAAAAAAAAAAAAAGTATCAGAATCCAACAGCCCTCTTTACCATTTCCACTTCCTTCATTTCCTTACAGATATGGTTTTCAAAAAGACTCCCTCGAATTCTCTTTAAGCAAATCATCATCTGATTCCCAGGAGACCTAACCTAAAACAGTTGGTATGAAAGCAGACTGTGTGTTAGTTGCTCAGTCATGTCCAACTCTTTGCAAACCCTTCAGGTTCCTCTGTCCATGGGATTCTCCAGGCAAGATTATTGGAGTGGGTTGCCATTTCCTTCTCCAATGGAAGCAGATGATAAGATAATATTTTGGAACTGGATTACCAACTGTCAATGAGGACACTGTCATTGGTAGTGGGTGGAATGCGGGTAGCTCCTAGCATGATATGCAGGTGAAACTGTTAAAACTTTCACTGTGGGTGAAAGGGAAGGGCTTCACTGGTGGTACAACATCGGGAGTTTGAGAAGTTAGGGAAAGAAGTAATTATAAGCACTATAGAATCTCAGCATTCAAAAAAACTAAGAGTCCCATCACGTCCAAGGGACTCTCAAGAGACTTCTCCAGCACCACAGTTCAAAAACATCAATTCCTCGGCACTCAACCTTCTTATGCTTTATTTTAAAAGCAGAGACATCACTTAGCTGACAAAGGTGCAAATAATTAAAGCTATGGTTTTTTCAGCAGTCATGTATGGATGTGAGAGTTAGATCATTAAGAACTGATGCTTTTGAACTGTGGTGTTGGAGAAGACTCTTGAGAGTCCCTTGGACTGCAAGGAGATCAAACCAGTCAATCCTAAAAGAAATCAACCCTGAATATTCATTGGAAAGACTAATGCTGAAGTTGAAACTGCAATACTTTGGCCATCTGATGCAAAGAGCTGACTCATTGGAAAATATACTGACGCTGGGAAAGATTGAGGGCAGGAGGAGAAGGGGATGACAGAGGATGAGAAGGTTGGATGGCATCACCAACTTGACAGACATGAGTCTGAACAAAGTCCAGGAGATAGTGAAGGACAGGGAAGCCTGTCATGCTGCAATCCATGGGATCACAAATAGTTGGACACAACTGAATGACTGAACAATGACAATAGAATCAAATTGCTCTTGCTAAGTCTTATTTATTCTCTTCACAGGCATAAGACAAAGAAAGGCTGAGGTAATTACTTGCCAGTTTAAGGTTTGAGGCCAGAGGCCTCCAGTACAGCAAATAAAAATACTCAGTTACTGTTGAAGGACAGGAAAAACATAGCTCCAGGCTTTTGTAAGAGTAATGAAGCTTCAGAGTAGGTTGAGTTCTCAGCCAGAGCAAGATTGCTAAACCAAAGTAAGTGAGGCTCTGATTGGGAAGGAGTAAGATCCTGAGACTTGGGGACATCTTGTTTGACACATTTGAAAATACTGAATCCCCAGATTCCCTTGAACTTTCTGGGCATACAGCAACCCATTAAAGCCTGCTCCCCCTGTGCCTGGAGATGATGCATAGGCTTCTGTCTTACGTAAGTGTCTTACGCCACTCCTGACGATCCACCCATATTTCCTCCTGGTCACCCAGTCTAATAAATAAGATTAAGATACAACATAACCCAGCCAGAGGAGTACTGGGTTTGCCAAGGGAAGACAAGAACACGAAGGAGTAGCCCATATGTACTGGCAGGTAGTGGGAAAGTTTATCTGGAAATGGATACTGAAGGTACTAGATCAGAGAGTGGAATATAAAGCTGTACAAGGGACAGTCCTCGTGACTCATATGGTAAAGAATCTGCTTGCAATGCGGGAAACCTGGGCTTGATCCTTGGTTTTGAAGATCCCCTAGAGGAGGGCATGGCAACCCACTCCAGTATTCTTACCTGGAGAATCCCCATGGACTGTAGCCTGTCTGTCCATGGGGTCGCGAAGAGCTGGACATGGCTGAGCAACTAGGCACAGCAAGGGACAGTTTATCAATATGATTGGAACTCAACTCCTTAATACATCATATATGTGACTCTTTGTGACATGACTTTTGCATGTCTTTCAAATCAGAGGTTTTGTCTTAATTTGCCCCCTCTATTCCAATAAAACCAAGTTACTTGGCCAAGTTATTTTACTCCTCTGTAAAACCATTAACAACTCTCTCCGTCTAGAATGTTAACCCTACTCCACCCCCATTCTATCCCTGCCTTAGACACCTATAGCCTTCACACAGCCCATCTGGGAATCTTATCTGCTAATGGAAGTAGAAATTAATACATTCTTTTTGGGAAACAATTATGCAATACTGAAAGCCTTAAAATGGTTCAGGAACCCCACTTTTCTGGTGGGTGGGGATCTGAAATTTTCAAAAACTTATGCACAAAGATATTTAAAATTGCATATTTATTATTATAAAAATTAATGTAACCAGTATCTGAAAGCATAGGTTTATGGAAATTATATCCATACCAAACAATTGAATGTAGTTATTGAAAATGATGTGCTTAAATAATTTGCAATGATAAGAAAATGTTTATGATACACTAAATAAAAAATGAAATTATTAGGACCAAAACTTTGCAATAATGTGATAGGAAAAAATATTGAAAAAATATTACAAAATTTAACAGTTGTTATTGCCTGGTACTGAAAGTAAATTTACTTAAATTTCCTTTTTTATTATGCTTTTCCATATTGCCAAATTGGCTCAGGGAACAGATACTGCTTTCAGAATCAAGATTCAGCTTAAGTATCACCTCTGGGAAGAAAAGACCTTTTTTCTCACAGTGTGGAGAATATATGTATATATGTGTATATGTGTTTTTTTAATCATAGTCCTTACCAAAGACAACCACCTATTCACCCATCTGCACCCTTCACTAGGATTATGAAGATAAGAATCTTGTCATTTATTTCTATAACTTAGGCATCTATGCACTGCCTGGCAAATAGCAGCTTCCTAACAAATTGTTTTCTTCTCTTCTTTTTCTTTGGTGGGAGGTTGTTGCTGTTTTTTGGTTTGTTTTTTTTTTTTAACTTTTGACTAAGACAAGTGGTCTCTGTTACTCTGAACCTAGAGTAAAAAGCCCAAATTTCATTAAAAGCAAACTTTTTCAAGAAATGCTAATGTAATTTATTTTTCTTTTTGATGAGTAAAATCTATAGTTAGGGATAACTTTTTAAAAAATCCAGGACTTCTGACAAAAGGAAAAAACTTAAGAGTCAAATATGATGAATGTTGTAATTATTCCCTGAACTATAGTTACACGGTATTAATACTAATATTTTCCTCAAAATAAACTGCAAATTTAACACAGTGTCCTTCCAGATGAGCAGGAAGGCAGGCAGGTGTTTTCCCAATGCTGTTCCTCTCCGTGGGAGCTGTCAGCCCCAGCGCAGTATTTCACAGCTAGACTGTAAACAAAAGTTATTCCAATTGGCTCAACACTACTTTCAATAGCAAAAATACCAGAAACGAACGGTCTCTGTTCTCCAAAACTATTATCTTGAGCAGACTTTTATTGTGAAAGTGTTCCTCATTTGCACACATTACTCCCAGCTGGAAATTTGTGTCCAGTTGAACTGTTACAAAATATATTCTTTCACGTGAGAATTTTGAGCAGCACAAAAGGGACATGAAAACAGACCAAACCTATCCTTCTTGGCAGAAAGTGTCTTCTTTAAAATGTAAAGAAAATTTTATTTTGGGAAACTTGTGAAAAACTGGGGGGAAACCTAGGTCGTTGGATTTGTCACTAGATTTTCCTCTAGTAATAACCAGAAAGGTCCAGCTACCATTGCCACTCAGTATAAAAATAAACTTTCTTTCAGGCTGTATTTGTGCAGACACGTGTGCATGGAAGGTTAGCTACCACCTACATATATTAGGTTCTGAGGACCTGGAGGGTGTCTCACAATCATTCTGAAAACGTATGAGGACCCTACAAAAATCTTCCTTTGCGAGAGAATTCCGTTTCTAAAGAGACGGTTCTAAAGAGGGCAAGGTGAGATTAGACCCAGCGTCTGATATCTCAGTTGGTAAGGACTCTGTCTGCAATGCAAGAGACCCAGGTTCGATCCCTGGGTGGGGAAGATCCCCAGGCGAAGGAAATGGCGCCTCACTCCAGTAGTCTTGCCTAGAAAATCTCATAGACAGAGGAGGCTGGTGGGCTACAGTCTATGGGGTCCCAAAGAATCGGGCAAAACGGAATGACTAAACCACCACCACCACCACCATCAGACACAGCGGGCGCGCCGGGCGGGCGTCATCTTGTGGTGCTCCTCCCCCGCCCGCCAACAGCTCGCCCAGAACCTTCCATCCATCCCGCCCCGCCCCCGTCGCGCCCCACAGCATCCCTACCCGCCCCCAACCCTCAGGTTCGGACCCGCGGCCAACACCTCATGCCCCTAACCCACTCCGGGCGGCATCCCCTCGAGCCGCCGCGCTCGTCGCGGGACCAGCAGGTACGGCTCGCCCACTGACCCGCGCGGCCCGGGGCGGAAAAGTGACTAACGGCTGCCGCTGGCCCGCAGGGTGCTGAGGGGATGGCGTCAGGGTCCCGGGTGCCTGAGGACGCGGTTCGGGCCGTCAACCCCGGCCGGCGAGGCGAGATTGTCTCGGCGCTCACCGGGGACTCGGTGATGGCGGCAGCCCTGAAGAGCGCCGCGTCCACGGTGCGGTCGGTGGTGGCCTCCCCTCGCCCCCTGAAGGGGAAAGCGGGCCGGGACGCGGCCCGGCGGCGGCTCCAGCTCCTGCCGGGCTCTCAGACCGAGGGCCGGGGACAGGGGCCAGAAGAGGAGGAAGTGGAGGAAGAGGAGGAAGTGGAGGAAGAGGAGGCCCAGCTCTCAGTGCCCGAGGAAGACGAGGAGGCGCAGCCGCTGCCCCCGGTGTGCGTGTTTCCCATGCGGGGCATGTGGCGGGAGGAGAAGGTGGCGCTGTACTGCGACGAAGTGCTGCAGGGCTACAAGGTGAGGACAAGGAGACAGCGGACCCCGAGGGACGCGGGGCCACCTTCCGTGCGGATGCGGGCACAGAGAGCTCATGGAACCTGCATGTCACAACTGTAAATTTACTCCACGCTCACAGGACTTCACCTTGGTAGAGGTTCCCAGGCCCTGTTAAAGGAATTCCAATTCGGTTTTTTCTTCAAACAGATCACGTAGCGTTTTCCAGTTTTTTTGAGAGCTGAAGGAAGATAGGCCTTATCAGTGCCCTGGTCATAACTTTTCTTTCAAGGATTAAGCATCTTTTAATGTCATGGCTGCAGTCACCATCTGCAGTGATTTTGGAGCCCCCCACCCCGCCCCAAATAAAGTCTGCCACTGTTTCTACTGTTTCCCCATCTATTTGCCATGAAGTGATGGGACCAGATGCCATGATCTTAGTTTTCTGAACGTTGAGTTTTAAGCCAACTTTTTCACTCTCCTCTTTCACTTTCATCAAGAAGCTCTTTAGTTCTTCACTTTCTGCCATAAGGGTGATATCATCTGCATATCTGAGGTTATTGATATTTCTCCTGGCAATCTTGATTCCAGCTTGTGCTTCATCCAGCCCAGCATTTCTCATGATGTACTCTGCATATAAGTTAAATAAACAGGGTGACAATATACCGCCTTGACGTACTCCTTTTCCTGTTTTACTGTGTCATTAATCAGTCAGAGTTTAATGTCTGAGTTTCATAATAGTTTAGATTATCATCCTGAGGTAGTTGAATTGAAATGCAGAAAACCAAATGAGCAAAATATTGATTGAATTTTTAGTGTACTCGTTTGTTTTATAGAATGGATTTTTATTTTAAAATTTTATGTGCTGAGTAAATTATAAATAGGTCATTAAATATTTAAAGTTCAGAAAAAATTCATGACTAGGTTTTTAAACATGATAATAACCATGTTTTTCTATGTATAATTACAGTAGAGCTACTTGGAGTAGCAGGCAAGTTTGGCCTTGGAGTACAAAATGAAGCAGGGCAAAGGCTATCAGAGTTTTGCCAAGAGAACGCACTGGTCATAGCAAACACCCTCTTCCAACAACACAAGAGACAACTCTACACATGGACATCACCGGGTGGTCAACACCAAAATCAGATTGATTATATTCTTTGCAGCCAAAGATGGAAAAGCTCTATATAGTCAGCAAAAACAAGACCAGGAGCTGACTGTGGCTCAGATTATGAACCTGTTATTGCAAAATTCAGACTTAAATTCAAGAAAGTAGGAAAGTAACTAGACCACTCAGGTATGACCTAAGTCAAATCCTTTATGATTATACAGTGGAAGTGAAAAATAGATTCAAAGGATTAGATCTGATAGAGTGCCTGAAGAACTATGGATGGATATTCGTGACCTTGTACAGGAGGCGGTGACCAAGACCATCCCCAATAAAAAGAAATGCAAAAAGGCAAAATAGTTGTCTGAGAAGGCCTTACAAATAGCTAAGAAAAAAAGAGAAGTGAAAGGCAAAGGAGAAAAGGGAAGATATACCCATTTGAATGCGGAGTTCCAAAGAATAGCAAAGAGAGGTAAGAAAGCCTTCCTATGTGATCAAAGAAATAGAGGAAAACAATAGAAGGGGAAAGACTAGAGATCTCTTCAAGAAAATTAGAGATACTAAGGGAACATTTCCTGCAAAGATGGGCACAATGAAAGACAGAAATGGTATGGACCTAACAGAAGCAGAAAATATTAAGAAGAGGTGGCAAGAATACACAAGAACTATATTAAAAAAGATCTTAATGACCCAGATAACCTCACCTAGAGCCAGACATCTTACAATATGAGGTCAAGTGGGCCTTAAGCATTACCACAAACAAAGCTAGTGGAGGTGATGGAATCCCAGTTGTTATTTCAAATCCTAAAAGATGATCCTATTAAAGTGCTGCACTCAATATGCCAGCAAAGTTGGAAAACTCAGCAGTGGCCACAGGACTGGAAAAGGTCAGTTTTCATTCCAATCTCAAAGAAAGGCAATACCAAAGAATGTTCAAAATTGCCGTCATTCTCACACACTAGCAAAGTAATGCTCAAAATTCTCCAAGCGAGGCTTCAGTGGTATGTGAACCAAGAACTTCCAGATGTTCAAGCTGGATTTAGAAAAGTCAGAGGGACCAGAGATCAAATTGCCAACATCTGTTGGATCATAGAAGAAGCAAAAGAGTTCCAGAAAAATATCTACTTCTGCTTTATTGACTATGCCAAAGCCTTTGACTGTGTGGCTCACAATAAACTTTGGAAAATTCTTAGAGATGTGAATGCCAGACCACCTGACCTGCCTCCTGCGAAATCTGTATACAGGTCAAGAAGCAGCAGTCAGAACTGGACATGGAACCACAGACTGGTTCCAAATCAGGAAAGGAGTACATCAAGGCTGTATATTGTCACCCTGGTTATGTACTTATATGCAGAGTTCATCATGCGAGATGCTGGGCTGGATGAAGCACAAGTTGGAATCAGGGTTGCTGGGAGAAATACCAATAACTCAGGTATGCAGATGACACCACCCTCATGGCAGAAAGCGAAGAGGAACTAAGGAGCCTCTTGATAAAGGTGAAAGAGGGGAGTGAAAAAGCTGACTTAAAACTCAGCGTTCAAAAAACTAAGATCTTGGCATCCAGTCCCATCACTTCATGGCAAATAGATGAGGAAGCAAGGCAAACTGTGACAAACTTTGTTTTCTTGGGCTCCAAAATCACTGCAAATGGTGACTACATCCACAAAATTAAAAGACACTTGCTCCTTGAAAGAAAAACTGTGACCAATCTAGACAGCATATTAAAAAGCAGAGACATTATTTTACCGACAAAGGTCTGTCTAGTCAAAGCTATGGTTTTTCCAGTAGTCATGTATGGATGTGAGAGTTGGACCATAAAGAAAACTGAGCGCTGAAGAATTGATGCTTTTGAACTGTGGTGTTGGAGAAGACTCTTGAGAGTCCCTTGGACTTCAAGGAGATCAAACCAGTCAGTCGTATAGGAAATCAACCCTGAATATTCATTGGAAGGACTAATGCTGAAGCTGAAACTACAATCCTTTGACCACCTGATGCAAAGAACTGACTCATTTGAAAAGACCCTGATGCTGGGAAAGATTGAACGTTGGAGGAGAAGGGGATGACAGAGGATGAGATGTTTGGATGACATCACTGACTCAATGGACATGAGTTTGAGCAAGCTCCAGGAGTTGGTGATAGATAGGGAGGCCTAGTGTGCTGCAGTCCATGGGGTTGCAAAGAGTCAGACACAACTGAGTGGCTGAACTGAAATTGCTCAGAAGATCAATAAAACAAATTACTTAAAAAATAAATAAGTAGATGTCTCATTTCTGAATTACTCTATTGAGTGAATAGATATCTTTTAAATGTATTCTAATTTATTAATGTTTCTATTTTTCATTAAATATAGATTCAGTTAAAATTATTGTTTCTGAGTTTTTTCATTATTTTAAGGGCATATGGGCTGCATACTTAAATAGAAATCAGTAAAAATACTTACATATAAATCTATAATTTCATATATTTATATGTGTACATTGTTTTGCTAGGCAGAAGATGCTGATGATGCTATGAGTAAATATCTATCAGAAAAATTAAAGTTGAAAGACAAATGGCTTGGAGTCTGGAAAGCTAATCCTGAGTTATTCTTTGTGAAATATGAAGAATCTTCTATCCCTTTTGTTGGTATATTGGTTGAGGTAAATAATTTTCACCTGATCCTTTTTCTTTGTGTGAAATTATCAGTTCTTTTTAAGACCAAAATGTAACTTTATAAATTTGAGGCTTGGATACTTAAACAAAGGTTGGCAAAAGTTTACATCTATTTAAGTTTCTTAACAAGTTAACAGTGTAAAAAGAGGGTAAGGAGGGATATTTGCACACATTTTCCTGTAAACAGTTATCATTAAATCAAATCTCATAGTATTAGATAATATTTATTAGCCTACTTTCAATTGCTCAAATAATGTAAAAATAACAAAAGTGCACTTCTTAAAAATTAGTAAATTATGCTTTAATTAATTTGGGTCTTTTTTCCCCATTTATCTTTAATCTTCATTTATCTTAATTATGTGGTTTAATTATATTATGAGAGAATAAACTAGATCAGAAAATTATTGGTAAAATATGAAATTTTTTCATATGAAAAGTGCCTTTTTAGTATAATACATCTACTTCCAAGCTTTTATCTAAGATTTTGCTTTTATAGGTCTATAGGTTAAATATTGTAGCATATTTGACATCATAAATCTGATTGCCTTAAAGGTCAAGTGTCCTGTGTAGAAATTGATATTTGCAATCACAAATGGTACTCCTACTTCAGATAGATGTTTCGAATCTGTGGTTTTGGTGACAAGAAAAAAATTGTGTTTGAAACTCATTACATTACACAGTATCTGAAAATAATTCAAATCTGTGTTATATAGAAAATAAGTATGAGTTTGAGCAAACTCTGGGAGATGGTGAAGGACAGAGAGGCCTGGCTTTTTGCAGTCCATGGGGTCACAAAGAGTTGAACATGAGTTGGTGACTGAATAACAAATTATCAACTGTAGTCACTATGTTATATATTAGATCCTTAAACCTTTTTCATCTTACAGCTGAAAATTTTTACCAACTTCTGTAATTCTATATTTTGTGCTAATACTTAGTGTAATTTATTAATTTTTAAAGCTACTGTGCATTGGTTAAGATTTCCCCTTTCAATGCAGGGTGTGCTGGTTTGATCCCTGGTCAGACAGCTAAGACCCCATGACTCCCCATCAAAAACCAAAACAAAACAGAAACAGTATTGTAACAATGGCAATAAAGACTTTAAAAGAAATAAAGCTTCTGTCAACTCAGTGATTTCGTGCACTTAGAGGTTATCACTCTACTGTGATGAAATAAGACAAGCAAACACAAGTATGTTGTTTATGAAGCTAAATTTATTCAACCTAAGGACTTTTTTACCTTTTACTTTTCTTTTTAGGACTTAACTTTTTTATTATGTCCATTCTACTTTTTTGGTATTTTATAATCCTTTCTTTTACTAATACTGTAATACAGATAATCAGTTCAGCTGCTCAGTAGTGTTGGACTCTTTGTGGCCAGTGGACTGCAGCAGGCCAGGCTTTCGTGTCCGATACAGACAATAGGATTTTTTAAGACATACCTTCATGGCAAAATTAGTCCAATTTTTTTTTAAATACTACTGTTTTATTAAATCCAAAAGTCTGGCAACTCAAACTTAGAAATTATGTAGGAGACAGACAGTTACTCTCATGAACCTTAAAAACTAATAATTGTTTAAGAAGTAGTTTGAAAATTTGTGTTGATATTTTATTCTGTATTGATCTGTTGTTATTATGTACATTGATTGTTAGAGAAGTCATAAAAATTTAAAAGAAGAAATTTTATAAGTAGCTCATATTTAAGGAAGAATCTTTATGATTTACTTTCATTCACAATTACAAACTTTATATTTATCTTAGGTAACTTGTAAACCACGCCAAAGCTCATCATCTCGTTTCAAGGTTACTGTTTCTGTTGCTGAGCCCTTTTCTTCTAACATTGCAAATATTCCAAGAGATTTGGTTGATGAGATTTTGGAAGAACTAGAGCATAGCGTGCCTCTCTTGGAAGTGTACCCTGTTGAAGGGCAAGATTCTGATTTACATGATATTGCTTTGGCCTTGGAAGTTGTAAGGTATTAGAGTTTTTTACTTCTGAAAGTTCTCATATTAAAAAAGTTGATTTAATATGTAAGTCTTGTTCATATAGGTACTTTATTTAACTTTTACTCACTGCTGAATTCAATTTTTCTACTTTTAATATACATATTCGTGCCTAAAATATTCTCTCTTGTGAGGTATTTTATGTGGGCAATAAGTTTGCTGGTGTTTAATCTTGCATTTTACAAAAATTGAATTTTAAAAACTTCTAGAGATAAGTCACACTAAATTCTGGGGTATTCCTTGGCTTTCAGTGATGGGACCCAGGTTCAATTCCTGGTCAGGAAACTAAAATCTGGAAGGCTGCATGGGGTGGCAAAAAAATAACCCAAAAAACAAAACTACTATATTCTGCTCATATTTAAGCATCTTAAATATATTAGATTTCATTTTTCACATTTAAAAGCATTACAAGTACCAGATGTCATCATCCCCATTATGAATGCTTCTTACACATTGATACAATTTGAGAGAAGCTATATGTAAGCATAATACAGAATATCGGGGGGCATGTCTTTGTTTTCCTAATACTCCCCCAATATAAAATATGATTCTATGTCAGATATTATTTCTTTGGTAAACAATACCAGCCACAGTCTATGAAATGTAGAACATGCATTTTACAATCCCACTTCAAGAAACATTATCTGTAGTAACTTGAAATATAATGCAGATCATCTAATGTTTGAAGTTTTGCTTTTAATATTAGTTCACTGAAAGTTTATTTTGAAATATTGGTGATGGACAGGGAAGCCTGGTGTGCTGCAGTCCATGGGGTCGCAAAGAGTCAGACACGACTGAGTGACTGAACTGAACTGACTGATTTTTTTAAACAATTAAGATTCATATAAAGATTTCTGATATCAGGATATGTTTTTAATTATAAATATGGTACTGGCTGATTTTGATCACTGTCATCTCAATTTGATTTGTCATAGGTTTTTTTATGACTTTCTTTGGAGAGACTGGGATGATGAAGAAAGTTGTGAGAATTATACTGCTTTGATTGAAGAAAGAATTAATTTGTAAGTATAGTTAAAAACTTACTCATCACATTATATAAGATAAACATTGTCACTGTACTGATACCTTTCAGGTGGTGTGATATACAAGATGGAACTATACCTGGTCCTATTGCACAACGTTTCAAAAAAACTTTGGAGAAGTATAAAAACAAGCGAGTTGAACTCTTTGAGTATCAGAGCAATATTAAAGAAGATCCATCTGAGGCAGAAGCTGTAGAATGCTGGAAAAAGTACTATGAGATAGTAATGCTCTGTGGATTACTGAAAATGTGGGAAGATTTACGCCTCCGGTAATAATTCGCTCTATTTTTTTAATAAGATTTATTTATTTGTTTATCTATTCATTTTTTTTGGTTGTCTTAGGTGTGGGTCCTCATCGCTGTGCGCTGGCCATTTCCAGATGCAGCGAGCGGACGCCACTCTTTGATGCGGTGCGAGGGCTTCCCACCATGGTGGTCTCTCTGTTACAGAGTTCAGGCTCTGGGAACACGGGCTCAGCAGTTGTGGCGCACAGGCCCAGCCACTTCAGAGCATGTGGGATCCTCCCAGACCAGGGATCAAACCAACGTCCCCGGTGTTGCAAGGCAAATTCTTAACCACTGGGCTACAAAGGAAGCCCTGCTCTACTTTAAATGGAAACAAAAAGATTGTATGGTCATTCTTTTTTATTATTATTATTAATTTATTTATTTTAATTGGAAGCTAATTACTTTACAATATTGTAGTGGTTTTTGCCATACACTGACATGAATCAGCCATGGGTGTACACGTGTCCCCCATCTGCGTCCTGACTCAATGGAAAAGACCCTGATGCTGGGAAAGATTAAAGGCAGGAGGAGAAGAGGACGACAGAGGATGAGATGGTTGGATGGCATCACTGACTCAATGGACATGAGTTTGAACAAGGTTTGGGAGTTGGTGATGGACAGGGAAGCCTGGTGTGCTGCAGTCCATGGGGTCACAAAGAGTCAGACACGACAGAGTGACTGAACTGAACTGAACTGAATTTATGAGATAAGCACAGGCACAACTACCAGTATATTAACTGAATTCACTGAAATCAATGTTTTGGTTTCCTTACCTTTCTACTTTATCTTCTTAATTTTGGCCAAAGCATAAGGAAAGAGTAGGGAGACATTGTCCACATATAAAATGCAAAGTAGAGAGTGAGAATTTGTGGCATTTTGGTTTGAGGGTCATCACCAGCTCTTATAGCTCAGGTAGCAAAAAAGTGCCATCTTACCATTTCAAGGTGACACAAAGGACAGAGTTCAGGGCTGACAGAGTAGCTGGAAATTTAGTTGGGATATTCTGAAAGTGAGAGAGCTGCAAAAGGAGTGAGACCCAAAATTTGAGCAACAGAGAATCTTAACAGAAAAATGAAAACTATAGTAAAAAAGAACCAAGAATTTCTGGATTTAGCTCTGACATGGAAAGAGCTTGTGAGTTATCATTCCTATCCTTACAACAAGAAAAAAGCTGAACAAACTTGAAAATTACTCTCTTGGAACCATCAGAGAACTGAGATCACAGGACAACTGCCACCCTGAAATTTGGAGAAAGGTAAATTCAGAGAGTCACCGCTAAGATCTGCTTATCTTGAACAGAACCAGCTAGAGCCATAAATTATAAGAACATTTAAATGGTAATTTTGATAGATTGCTGGATGCTGAATGATAACTAGTATGAAAGAGACAGGGAGCTGCAGTTATTAGGGAGATCCCATACCTTTGTGGGATTTTACCTCTAGGAGTTTCACTAGGTTCTCAGTAAAGAGCCAAGAAATATTCTATTATCACTCTGGCAGGGTGAAGGGAAAAGTACCCATTATGAAATATACCCAGAGCATTCTCCATAATAAAGATCTGCTATTCTCCAGGAGAAAAGTCTTTACCAGAGCTTTTTGCCACCTAGAGGAAAGGCATTTCTCTGACTCTAGTGCCTTCTAGCCTTCCTGTCTGGGGAAAGAAAGGATTAAGAAACACTTGTGAAGGTCACAGTCCAGGGACATAGACTCAGTAAAAGACTGATAAGTAATCACAAGAGAATACACTTTCTCTCTGCTAAATCTTAAAACCATACCAACAAGATTCCAGTATAATAACTGGATTATAGTTAAAAGAGTTGTAAGACACAGACTCTTCTAAAGAGTAGTTTGGGTCTTCTAAAGAAAGCCTGAAGATATATAGAGGAGACCGAAAATTGGAAATTACAGGAATTTGAAGCCTCTGACTCATAAAACTACAGCAAATAAACACAGGCTACCTCCTGGTAGGATTAATAATTAATCTATCTCACTTTCCGTTAGCCATGTGTGGGTTTCAAAAAAAATTATGATATGCTACAAGGCAAGGAAATAAACCAAGTCTGAGGAGGGAAAGCAAGCATCAATAACAGACTCAAGTATGATTTTGGAATTTATCAGACAGGAAATTTAAAATAGCTATGATTGGGACTTCCCTGGCAGTTCAGTGGTTAGGACTCTGCACTTACACTGCAGGGGGCACAGGTTCGATCCCTGGTCAGGGAACTAAGATCCCACACACCATGCAGTGCAACCAGGAAAAAAAAAAGTAGCTATGATTAATATGTTAAGGACTTTAATGGAAAAAAGTATACAACATGCAAGAAAAAAATGGATAATGTTCAAGCAAAACATGGAAACTGTAAGAATTAATTAAAAGATCATTCTAAAAATCAAAGACACTGTAAATAGAAATGAAGACTACCTTTGAAGGGCTAACAAATAGATGGGACACAACTGTGGAAAGAATCAGAAAGCTTGAAGATATGTCAATCAAATTGTTTCAAACTGAAATGCAAAGAGAAAAGATAATGAAAAAAAAACTAAGAACTGTGGAATAGTTTCAAAGAATGTAACATATATGCAATTGGAATACCAGAAGAGAAGAAAGCAAATGCAGCTGAAAAAAAAAATTCAAATTAGTAATGATGAAAATTTTCCAAAATTAAATGAAGACACCAAGCCACAGATCCAAGAAGCTTAGAGAACACCAAGTAGGACAAATACTCCCAAAATGTGCAGATAGGCATATTATGTTTAAACTGAAGAAAACCACAGATAGGAAAAAAATCTTGAAAGAAGCCAAGAGGGTAAAGAAGCCCTACCTGTGTGTATGTGTTTAGTTGTTCAATCATGTCTGACTCTGCAATCCCAGGAACTGTAGCTTGCCATGCTGCTCTGTCCATTGGGTTTTCCCAGAAAGAATACTGGAGTGGGTTTGCATTTCCTACTCTAGGGAATCTTCCCAAACCAGGAATTGTAACTGTGTCTCTTGTGTCTCCTGTGTTGGCAGGTGGATTCTTTGCCACTGAGCCACCAGGGAAGCCAACACCTTTTTTTTTTTGCAAAGTCTTCCAAAAAATAAAAAGAGAAGGAACTATTTCCTGAACTCATTCTATGAGGCCATTATCACCTTGACACCAAAACTCTAGAAAGATATCACAAGAAAACCGCAGAAAATATCCTATATAAATATAGATGCAGGGACTTCCCTGGTGGTCCAGTGGTTAAGACTCTGAGCGTCCAATGCACAGGATGTGGGTTCAATCCCTGGTCATGGAACTAAGGTCCCACATGCTGCAGGACACAGCCAAAAGACTTAAATAAAAAATAAATGAATAAAATAAATATATATATATGCAAAATCTTCAACAATACTTTAACAAACTGGGTCTAGCAACATATGAAAAAGATTAGACACTGTGACAAGTGGAATTTATCCCAGGAATACAAGGTTGGTTTAACATATGGAAATAAATCAATATAATACACAGTAAAGCCACATTATCATCTCAAAAGTTACAGAAAAATCATTTGACAAAATTCCTCTTTCATGATAAAAATTCTAAGAAAACTTAGAATAGAATGGATCTTCCTCAACCTGTTTTAAGGCCATCGGTGAAAATCCTATAACATCATATTTACCAATGAAAGAATGGATGTTTCCCTGCCTAAGATCAGGAACAAGACTTATATTCAGGTCCACTCTTATATTCAGTTGTGTTGGAGGTTTTAGCCAGAGCAATAGGAAAGAAAAGGAAATAAATTCATCCAGATCCAAAAAGGAAAATGAAAATTATCTCTACTTGCAGATGACATAATCTTGTATATAGAAAATCCTAATGAATTGATGCTTTTGAACTGTGGTGTTGGAGAACTCTTGAGAGTCCCTTGGACTGCAAGGAGATCCAACCAGTCCATCCTAAAGGAGATCAGTCCTGGGTGTTCATTAGAGGGACTGATGTTGAAGCTGAAACTCCAATACTTTGGATGTGGAGAGTTGACTCATTTGAAAAGACCCTGATGCTGGGAAAGATTGAGGGCAGGAGGAGAAGGGGATAACAGAGGATGAGATGGTTGAATGGCATCACCGACACAATGGACATGGGTTTGGGTGAACTCCAGGAGTTTGTGATGGACAAGGAGACCTGGCATGCTGTGATTCATGGGGTCGCAAAGAGTTGGACACAACTGAGCAACTGAACTGAACTGAATAATGAAATATTTTTCTGTGATGTAAAGAAATTGCTGATACAGAAAATAACATGGTGGAGCTCAAAATAGTCTGACTGAAAAACTCCAGACACAAGAGAGTACATAGCATATTCTACTTTAAAATTCCATTTTAAAATTACAAAAAAGGTAATGGTACTGATGAACCTATTTGCAGGGCAGGAATAGAGATGCTGACATAGAGAACAGACTTGCGCACACAGCTGGGGAAAGCGAGGGAGGGACAAATTGAGAGAGCAGCACTGAAACATTACCATATATGAAATAGAGAACTAATGGGAAGTTGCTGTGTAACACGGGGAGCTCAACCCAGTGCTCTGTGACAAGCTAGAGGAGCGGAATGGGGTGAGGGGTGGGAGGGAGGTTCAGTAGGGAGGGGACACATGTATACTTACGGCTGATTCACATGGCTATGTAGCAGAAACCAACACAACACTGTAAAGCAATTATCCTCCAATTTAAATTACAAGAAAGGAAAATCTATGACAAAGAGATCAGTGGGTTTCTGAAAGTCGATGTTGAGGACCGACTGCAAAGATGTATGAAGGAGCTTGTACGATGGGAATGTTCTATATCTTGAGTGTTATGATTGAGTTAAATGGGTGTATACATTTGTGAAATCTCATAGAGTGGTTCACTTAAAATGAGTGTTATGTAAATTATACCTTATTAAAAGTATAATTTTGAAAATCACTGACATACCTGATACTGAAAATACCTTTAATTTTAAAGCTAGGATTGTATGATAAACTATTTCCTGCATGTAAGATGCTTTACTCTTTGAACAACTAGTAATTAGATATATGGTGAAAAAAATGTATGAATAGTTCTCTTTCTCAAATCAAAATTTGCTTAAATAGGTATAAAAGTGCTGAATGGGTTTGATGTTGAAATGTTAAATAAAAATTTTCCTTTGGAGGACATTGCTAATATCTTAGAGTTCAAAATTTAATCATTGGAATGATAAATACTTAGGAACAGTTCTCTGTAATTTTAAGCTTCACAAAAATATTGGTAACTGAGATGTTGCTTATGTGTGGAACCTAAACAGAAGGGTGCAAATGAACCTACTTACAACACAGAAGTAGAGTCACAAATGTGAAAACAAACTCATGGTTACCAGGGTATAAAGGGGAGGGGAGAGAAATAAATTGGGATTGACATATACACACTACAAAGTGTATATAAAATAGATAACTAATAAGGACCTACTGTTATAACACAAGAAACTCTACTGTATACTCTGTAGTGACCTATATGGGAAAAGAATCTAAAAAAAGGGTGGATATATGTTTATGCATAACTGATTCCCTTTGCTATACACCTGAAACTAGCACAGCCTTATACATTAATTATATGCCAATAAATTATTTTAAATATTGATAATTGAAACATAAGCTGAAAAATACTGGTATTAAGGCTGCATCAAGCAATAATCAAAGTGCTGCAGAGAACCCAAAAGATTACATATAAGGTAAATATGGCTGACAGTAATGATAAAAGTTATACTTAATTTTTTTCCTTTCTTTTGATAACACTTAAATGATTAATAGGAAATAGGAACTGTAAAGGAAAGCAGAAAGAAGACAAAGAATGGAATTATCTAAAAGTGCTGAATAGCAATCAGTTAAAAACAATGAAGAAAGAAGCTAGAATTGTTTGATAAGCTAACTTATCCTGTTTCAAAGAATAAATTCTCCATAGATAACAAAAACAATATTAATTAAACATAGTCTCTCAAATTAGGCAGGTCCCCAAATATTCTTATACCTCAGTAGCATAGACATAACCTCTCTCTGCTTTGAGTGTCTACAATTCAATGTATTATGAAAGTATAATCAGGAAATTTTCTACTGTACTGAAAAGTTAAGGTGATTGAGGTATTGATTGTAGTGAGTTGCATGCAGATTTTCATTAAAATGAAAAGATTTCAGAGTTCAATGGTTTAAACACTCCGTTATCTAAAAGATCTCAATTACACCATCACTCTCAAGTTGCTCATTGCTCTCAAGAAGCTCAAAATGAATGGAACCTATTTCTCAAAGATGCTTAGTACCAAGTTTTAAGTAGGTGTACCTTCAGTATTTTTCATATTGATTTAATTAAAAATAAATGTTTTCAACTTCAGAGTTCATGGACCTTTCTTTCCAAGAATTCTGAGGCGTAGGAAAGGAAAAAGAAACTTTGGAAAGACCATAACACATGTCGTAGCAAAAGTGATGACTGCTGACATGGTAAGAAATACATTTTATTCTTATTTGTTAATTTAAGTTTTAGCTGCATATAATTAGAAAACAAGCTCTTTGAAGGTTGGATTCTTGTCTGACATTAATGTCTTATTTCCTCCATTACACCCAGCTCAGTGATTGGCATATAATAGGTACTAAATAAATAAATGTCCACAACTATTTACAGAGTACTAATCTTGTTGCCAGGTGCCATGCCAGCACCTATGGGAGAGAAATATGAGAAATACTGCATTTGAGGGAGATACACTTTTGAAGCAGACCCACAGTCCTGCTTCTTCCATACATCTGACCAGTTTGAATGATGGTGGAGATGTTGTTTAGTGGAAGCTGAGTCATGTCCGACTCTTTTTGTGACTCTGTGCACTGTAGCCTGCCAGGCTTTTCTGTCCATGGGATTTCCCAGCAAGTATACTGGAGTGGGTTGCCATTTCCTTCTTCAGGGGATCTTCCCAACCCAAGGATCAAACCCACGTCTCCTGCATTGGCAGACAGATTCTTTACCACTGAGCCACCTGGGAAGCCCTATGGTGGAGACACAGATAAGTAAATTGGCTATTGCAGTTGCAACACAGAATGATATAATAATAAATGCTATGATAGGAGTATATACAAGAGGCCCTTAGGAAGGGTACATAAGCAGAGTTAGGAATTCTGGCAATGCTGGCTGAAAAAAACAACTCAGATGAAACCTAAAGGATGAGTGTATATTTAACTAGCCCAAGCGGGGAAATGTTCTAAGTCCTCTCACTTGACCTCTCAGTAGTATTTCACAGCTCTCTCCTTGAATAGTTTTTCTTTGTCTTCTGTTACAATACTTTGCTGGTTCAATCTCTCTAGTTGTTGTTTTTTTTTTTCCTCCTTCTGTCCTCTGAATGGTTGGAACTTATCTTTTTTCTGCACTATAATATGCCTAAGAGATTTATGTGATCTTTTCCCATGACTTCACTTATATACACTGGTAATCTAAAATGTGTATCCACAGCCCACATTTTTTGTTCTGAGCCCCAAACCTGTATGTCTCTACCTATTGCCCATCACCCCTTAATTATCTCCTGAGTACTTCAATTCATGATCTTATCCAGTAACTAGTTTATATTCTGGAGTTCTCTGTTTCAGTAAATGGCACCACCATCCACCCAGTTGTTAATTACAGCCTTCTGTGAGTTTATTATCCCCTCATCACCTTCATATACCCCTTCCTCCCTCACTAAACCACATCTTGGCGTACACCATGTTGTTTCAGAGAGCTACTGTATGTCCTTTAGGTCTCAGTTTAAATGTCGTTTCCACAGAAAAAAACTTGCTCAACCTTCCAGAATACGTAGACTACATACTCCTATGCACCCTGCTTGTTCCCTTACTGTCACTTTTCCTTATCATAACTGTGTTAAATACTTTCTGTGGCTACCTACTGAATGTCTGTCTCCTTTACTATTAATATACTAGCCCTTTAGAGCAAGGGGAGTATGTTTAGCATTCATCTAGTCACCTGGCATGATGATTGGCCTAAGGTGTGTGCTGAGCATTTTTCATTAAATAGTAAATGAGTACATGTTTGACAGAGTATGGGGTATATATGAGGAACTAAAAGAAGTCCAGAAAGGATGGTATTTAATACCTAGTAGGAGAGTGAATAAAAATAAAGCCTGGCCTATTAGACTGGTCTTGTCTGTTATCCTACCAATTTTTATTAAGCAAAATTTAATTTTCCTTTGATTTGCTTACTGGATCAGATTTTCAATAACATTAATTATTCCACCAACTACACTTGTAAACATATTTTGGAAACATCATTGTAAAGTAAGGTATAGATTTTATCTCCACCCTTTTAAAATATTTTTATTTTTGCCTATCTTTTTGTTTGTTTTTAAATCTGTTTTTGGCTTTATTTTCCTATAGAACAGTAAAATATTTCTGTAATTTTTATTCAGTGCTTTGCAACCCTGTCTTCATTTGTGTAAGTAAATATCCACAAACTTCAGACAACAGGACAATGAGAGGAAGACTACTCTCGTAAGGCAGCATCATCAATTTCTACTTTGCTCAGATCTTTGATTTTAGATTTACCTTTGAGGTGGACAAAATATTTTAATTTGGTGTACCAAGTCACAGCTGTGTATATAAGCCTTTAACAGTTTTCTCAACTTTGAAGATTCTTTAGTCTTTTACCTGCTCTATACTCTCTCTTTCGGAGAAGGTAATGGCATCCCACTCCAATACTCTTGCCTGGAAAATCCCATGGATGGAGGAGCCTGGTAGGCTGCAGTCCACGGGGTCGTGGAGAGTCAGACATGACTGAGTGACTTCACTTTCACTTTTCACTTTCATGCATTGAAGAAGGAAATGATAACCCACTCCAGTGTTCTTGCCTGGAGAATCCCAGGGATGGGGGAGCCTGGTGGGCTGCCATCTATGGGGTCGCAGAGTTGGACACGACTGAAGCGACTTAGCAGCATACTCTCTACTTAAACAGTTTTATTTATGCCCATTATCATTATGCTGGTGATCTTTACAAGTCGTGTAATGAAAAGGCATGGACTTTGTAGTCAGGTAGCCCAGTGTTTAAATAGCCTGTTTTGGGGAAGCTGCCTAAATCTGAACCCCAATTTCTTTATTTTCAGAGTGCTTTAAAAAGAGAGAAAAACTGTGCTGATTAAGAGGATGATCTCTGGAGCCAAACTGCCTGGATGCAGAGTTTGGTTTTGGCACTTATTAGTTATGTGATTTTCAACAAGCTGTTTTCCCATTTGTGCTTTAGTTCCTCGTCTGTAAAATAGGGATAATACTGTGTTCTTTTTTTTTTAATACTGTGTCCTTTATTTATAGAGACTATATGAATTCATATTTGTGATGTGCTTAGAATAATGGCCAGCACATAATAAGTACTTGATAAATGTTTCCTACTAGTATGATGGCTACCACAGCTACCACCACCATCACAACTATCACCACCAATACCACAACTAAACTTTATTTTTTTGTTTTTTTGAGGGTGAAATTAAATCCTATGTATAAAATACCTAGCAGTGCCTGGCATGCAGTGATTTTTCAGTAAATTTATCCCCTCTTGCATTTTTGCTGATCAACATCACTACAAGTTCTTCTCAGCATCTTTACCTTATGTCTCACTAACAGACAACAACCCTAAATTTGAACTTACTGTTCTTTTGTACACAGCCTGTCCTTAGTCCTCCTGTATTCTCTATTGAATTAATGTCCTAAATATCCTTCCAGTCAGTTGAACTAAATATGTCTTTACTTCTCTAACTCTCTCAAATTGTGATGATTGTCTTTAGGTTTAGACTCAGTCTGACTTCTGAATCATTCCTGACAGAGATAAGCAGTATTTGTTTCAGTGCTTAAACTAAGGTTCAGCATTAGTTATTCTCCTATATTTAGGACAAATATCAATGTCCCCATTGTTCATCATAGAACTCTATCCTGCTCCTTCTTTGTCTAGAAGGCAGGATAGTGTGGTGGTGAAGAATATAAGCTTTAAAATAATAGAAATCTAGTTTGATTCATAGTTTTTCTTCATAATAATTGGGTTGGATTTAAAAACTTACATAGTTTCTCTTATTTCCTTATCTATAAAAAGGAGTAATGAAGTCTATCCTATCGAGTCATTAGGCTTAAGTAAAATAATTTATGTACATCTTCTAGCAAAGTGCCTACCACAAAAATGTAAACTACTAATATTACCATTTTGCCATTCAGATCTCAGTCATGTATCTATCATTGTTTCCCTGTAATGCTTCAGAAAGTGTGGTAATGTGTGTGGTAAAGTGTGTCTGAAAATATACCAGGTGCAAAGAAGAATAATCAGTTCCCTTCCATCTGCACTACTGAGTCTGCTATTACCTGACTCCTCAGAGAGACTGTGCTTTTGGTTATTCTTTCTCTTTCTTGTATATTTTTTCCCTTTTTTTGAAATTGAGATGAAGTTCACGTTAAAAAATGAGCTATTTTAAAGTGAACAGTTCACTGACATTTAGTAATATTATTTCACTATCTTGTGCAACTGTCATCTCTATCTAGTCCCAAAACATTTTCATCACCCCCAAATATAACCCTATATCCATCCAACTATTGACCTCATTCTTCCCAGGCTCTGACAACTACCAATCTCTTGTCTCTGTAGATTTACCTATTCTTCATATTTCATATAGATAGAATCATACTATATATGACCTTTTGTGTCTGACTTCTTTCACTTAGCATAATGTTTTTGAGGTTCATCCACACTGGAACATGTATCAGTATGCCATTTTTTCATGGCTGAATAGTATTCCATTGCATGTATGTACCACGATTTGCTTATCCATTCATCAGCCCATAGACATTTGAGTTGTTTCCACCTATTGTGAATGGTAACATATACAAATATTAGTCTGACTACCTGTTTTCAATTCTTTTGAGTATGGTAATTCTATGTTTAACCTTTTAAAGAGCCACTAAAATGTTTTCCACAGTGGCTGAGCTATTTCATATTCCCCCCAGCAATGTATGAGGGTTCTGATTTCTCCACATTCTTATCAGCACTTATCTGTCTCTTTCATTATAGTCATCCTAAAGGATATGAAGTGGTATCTCATTGTGGTTTTTATTTTCACTTCATCTTTTCATGTGCTTGTTGACCGTTTGTATGTCTTATTTGGAGAGAGATATACTCAAGTCCTTTGCCTGTTTTTAGTTGGGTTGTTTGTCTTTTTGTTATCAATTATGAATTCTTTATATAGATACTATATTCATTTTAGATATATGTGTGCATATATTTTCTCTCATTCTGTAGTTGTCCTTTGACTTTCTTAATAATGTTCAATGATGCACAGAAGTGTTAAAGTTTGTTCAAGGTTTCAACTGCTATTTTGTCAAATATTCTTTCCAAAGAAAAGGTCCAGATACTTTTCTGTGTTTCCTCAGGTGGTTTCTGTCAATTTTTTTTTCTTTTTAGTTTTCCTCATGAATGGACCATAGTTTCCTGTTTCTTTGTATGTCTTAAAATTTTTGTTGAAAACTGGGTATTTTTAATATTATAATGTGGTAACTCTGGGACTTGGATTCTATCCTATCCCCAGGGTTTGCTGTATTGATTGTTGAGGACTGCAGTTGTCAATATGTTTAGTGAATTTTTCAAGCTATTTTTGCAAAGGCTCTATTTTGTGTATGGCTGCTAAAGTCCATATTATGTCACTAACTAAAATACAGTTAGTGACCTGACAGAAATTTCCCTAAAAACCTGCAGTTAAAAATAAAAAATCTTGTTTTTGCAGAATAGGTACTCTTCAAAGCTATGTCAGGCTGCCAATTGCTTTCATGTTCTGCTTGCACAGGGCCGTTATCAGCCAGAAGCACAAGCTTAAGGTCTTTACGGGTCTTTTCTGAGAATGCATCCATCCCTGAGATTGTGTATTTCATTTTAATTTCCCAGGATATGAGGTAGCTCTTATTACCCCAAGAATTACCCCAAGAATCTTCCTCTTCAACTTCCTCATTTGTAGGATTTTTCTTGTCCCTTCCTTCATCCTTTGTCCCAGGTAGCTTTGGGTATAGTATGTCTTTAAATGCTTTTTATCAGCCTCTACTTGCAAAGCTCCTCCATCCTCACTCAGTTCAGTTCAGTTCAGTCGCTCAGTCGCTTTGCGACCCCATGAACCACAGCACACCAGGCCTCCCTGACCATCATCAACTCCTGGAGTCTATCCAAACCCATGTCCATTGAGTTGGTGATGCCATCCAACCATCTCATCCTCTGTCATCCCCTTCTCCCCCTGCCTTCAATCTTTCCTAGCATCAGGGTCTTTTCAAATGAGTCAGCTCTTCACATCAGGTGGCCAAAGTATTGGAGTTTCAGCTTCAACATCAGTCCTTCCAATGAACACCCTTTAGGATGGACTGGTTGGATCACCTTGCAGTCCAAGGGACTCTCAAGAGTCTTCTCCAACACCACAGTTCGAAAGCATCAATTCTTCAGCGCTCAGCTTTCTTCACAGTCCAACTCTCACATCCATACATGACTAATGGAAAAACCACGGCCTTGACTAGACGGACCTTTGTTGGCAAAGTAATGTCTCTGCTTTTTAATATGCTGTCTAGGTTGGTCATAACTTTCCTTTCAAGGAGTAAGCGTCTTTTAATTTCATGGCTGCAGTCACCATCCGCAGTGATTTTGGAGCCCCCCAAAATAAAGTCAGTCACTGTTTCCACTGTTTCCCCATCTATTTGCCATGAAGTGAGGGAGGTAAAACAAAGGTCAGTTTCCTTACCAGTCCCTCTTCTGAGATAAGGGGGAAAAAGAAAAATATAAATGATGGGAATTCCCTGGTGGTCCAGTGGTTAGGACTCCAAGCTTCCCAGTGCAGAGGACATGGGTTTGATCCCTCATCAAGAAACAAAGATCTTGCAAGCCGCAAGCATGGCACAGCAAAACAAAACAAAAAACAAAACCCAAACAAAAAACTTAGGGGAAAAAAATGAGATGGATTCTAGAGTTTTTCCAAAGTATCTGTTTACAGAGATAATCCTTGTACTGTTTGCCACAGATGTATGAGTACATAAGATGTAATACAAACACAAATGACTATCTTGGTTTGCTGACTTAGAGAGGATTATTATAAGAGTTTCATATATATATTTCTAGAAAAATGTTCACTCCTGCTTATCAAGGAAAATTAAAATTAGGCAGCGAAAATTGTTAAAATGGCAAATATTTTTATACATTTAAAAGATACCCCATTCTGATGAGCTTGCAGAAAAGTGAGTTCCCAGATCAAGTTTCAATTGGTTAAACTTTTCTGGAGGGCAGTTTAGCAATATGTATATAAGAGGCTTAAAATGTTTTATACCTTTTGACAGTAATTCTCAATCTAGCATTTACCCTAAAAAAATAACCAGAGATGTGCATAGTTTATTTGTGGTAGTATTTTCATGATATTGAAAAATTATAAGCCATCTAAATAAGGATAGAAAATCATAACATAAATTATGACACATTGGGATTTCCCTGATGGCTCAATGGCTAAGTGTCTGCACTTCCAATACAGGGGGCCCAGGTTCAATCCCTAATCAGGGAACTAGATCCCACATGCCATATCTAAGACTCAGGCAGTCAAATAAATAAGTATATACACATCTATGTGATGTATTATTACATAACTTTGATACATCAGTATTATGCATGTAAGTATATGCATAGGAAAAAGACAAGAAGGAAAATAGCTTCATAAATATATTCTATTTAGGTAAAAATTTGTTAAAATTTCCATTTTTGTTATGCTTTGTTTCAATTTTCTGTTTTTTATAATAAGAAAAAAGATACATGAATGATAATGCCATTTCTATTGTGATAAAAGAATAGACATTTTTTCATGGTATATATTTAGTTTTCAGATTTTATTTTTAAAATTTCTCATTCTTACTGGTTCTAATAATGAAGTTCTTTCACCGTTTCTACTCCCAGTGCAAATTCCTGATACTTTTTCATTTTAGTTTTAGAATCTGTAATAAATTTTTGATGGCTTACCAAAATTTTAGGGTCAGTTTGAGTTAAAGAAAATAAAATAGTAGTTTCCAATAGGAAAGAAATCTGGGGTCATCAAAACCTAGACCTAAAGTTTAGCTTTACCACTCACTCTCTCTGTGTCCATAGGCAAATCATTTACTCTGAGTTTCAATTTTTTAACATTACAAGGGTATAATAATATTTTACCTCAAAGAACTGTTGGGAGGCTTAGGAGGTAAAGGTCACAATAACTTCTGGCTGTATTTAGTAGCTGTAAAAATTGTTAGGGATTGTAAGGAAAATCTCCTTTCATTGTTCTTTGGGCATTTAATGAACATAAATATACACAATATTTAAACAGTGCATTACCTATAAGATAATGTGAAAAAGCACATTACCAAGGAATTAACTGATTTAAATGACCTATGTCAGTTGGATCTACTGTTCTATTTCTTCTTTTCAGGTAAAGGACTTATCTCCAGACACACTTCTCCAACAGCATGATGATTTGGATTTGGCTTTGGATAGCTGTTACAGTGGAGATACAGTCGTTATTTTTCCAGGAGAATATCAAGCTGTAAATCTTGCTTTATTGACTGATGACATTGTTATAAAGGGTTAGCAAGGCATCCTTTTTAATCTTTTACTAGCAATGTATTCTGGACAAGCTGTATATTATAAACATGGTTAATCAGATTACTAGAAATTAGAACAGAGTTTTGCGTTTCACAAAAATTATGTGTCTTTTCCAGTTAATATTTTCTCACCTGTCCAGTGTGGGCTTCTAGGTGGCTCAGTGGTAAAAAATTCAGCTGCCAATGCAAAAGATGCAGGAGATGAGGGTTCAGTCCCTGGGTTGGGGAGATCCCCTGGAGGAGGAAAGAATACTGCCTACTCCAGTATTCTTGCCTGGATAATGCCATGGACAGAGGACCCTGGTGGGCTACAGTCCATGGGGTCACAAAGAGTCAGACACGATTGAGTAACTGAGCATGCATGTGCATATGCACCTGTCCAGTAGTATATTATCTGTGCAGATTACCTCATTTGGACATACTGTACCAGAGCAGATCAATGAGACTGCTTCCCCGTGATAAACAATCAAAGTCAGAATAAAACAATCGAAAAAAACCTGCTCACAATATCTTCTATCAGCTCTATTTTTTATCTAAACTACTTTTTTCTCTTCTGTCGCCACATTTCATAGTACTTTAGTAGAAAACCCAAATGTAAGGTTATATTAAAATATACTCAGTATTTTCTCTAAAAGCTTAATTCTATGGAAACTTACTAAACCAGAAGTAAAAAAGCAGAGTTTACTAAATTTCTTTTAGATTCTGAACATATTTAGTGACTTTAATTCTGTCCTTTAATATTAAGGTTATTCCCATTGTCTGGCCAAAAGACAAGACAGATGACTTAAACTTTGCTATTATTTCAAAAATTGAGCATAATTTCCACTAGATTTTGATGACTGTAATGTTCACTTTGCTGAACTATATGGGTAATAAGGATATTTGTTAATTTTAAAAATTTGTTGTCTTCAATATACAACCCCTCCTTTTTGGATAGATGTTAGGTGATTGCGAGGAATACTAGAGCAAAATTATAGATACGATTACAATAATCTTATAACCTAATTCAAGAGTCTCTGCCAGTCTTTTTTATTATGGTTTATTATGGTTTTGAAACCAGGTTATGGTAAGATACTTTTTGTATCTTACACATTTTGTAGATTACTGCTCACTATGTAATACAGGAAAATATGTAGTGGAATAAGTGTGTTAAGTACCATAGTTTTACATTTAGGTTGATTATAAACACAGATTCTTCCATCATGGCATCAAAATACGGAAACAAGACTACATTATAGTTAAGTGTCTAAATGGTTGACTGAATAATTACAAATGTTACTTGTAATAGCAAGTATTACTGAATGACTAACGGGCTTTAAGCTTTGGAAGTACTCATTTAATTGTGTATTTTTGTCCCTATAAATCAGGATTTGGAAAGAGAGAGGAAATTATTATTACTTCTGAACCTTCTCATGACAGTTTTGTGGTGTCCAAAGCTGATAACGTGAAACTAATGCATCTATCTTTGATACAACAAGGGACAGTTGATGGTATTGTGGTGGTAGAGTCTGGTCACATGACTCTAGAAAACTGTGTATTAAAATGTGAAGGAACAGGAGTATGTGTTCTTACAGGGGCTGCTTTGACCATTACAGACAGTGAAATAACTGGTGCCCAGGTATTTTATTTATAAAATTTATGGCTTTATTTGGCTGTATATAACTTTGATTGATCTTAATATGTAAACAGAAGGTACCAATTGTTTTATCTTTGAATGGAATTATAATTAAGCTTGGAAACTGATAAAAGTAAATTAAACGAGAACAAGTACAAGCATGTCATTTTATACACTTAGTATACTTTGGAAAGTGAACTGCCAAAGTAAGAAATTAGTTTTGGTGATGTGTGCTTTTTTAAAAAATCTAAGAATCAGTGGTTATAAACAGATTATGAGTCAGGTTAACAGATTTTAGCAGCATTATGAAGGACTTTAAGTACATATACATTAATTTTTATAACTACTGAGAATAATTGTTGTAAGATCTTCCCTTCTAAGACGTGATTCGGGTGGGTAGAGAGCAATGTAATGGTCCATACAACTTCAGCCTTCCTATAGGTCTAATGATTCTTTGACACAGTTTGTTTTCAATGTTTTAAACATTATTTCCACAATAAATTGTACTATTGTATTTTCATGTAACTTAATATGTTTAGACTGCTAATTTTAGAACTACAATTTTCAAATCTAAAGAAAAATTTGGAGGTGTACATGTGTTTTGTAGATTGTTTTATTTGCTTTTAATTTACAGGGTGCTGGTGTTGAACTGTATCCTGGGAGCGTAGCCATTCTGGAAAGAAATGAAATTCATCACTGTAATAACCTCAGAACCTGTGACAGTTCAAAAAGCACCTTAGGTGGAGTTAATATGAAGGTATTCTCATGTTTTTTAACGTAAGAATTATAAATATTAGAAAGATACCAAAATATTAGCTTCAGCCTTAAATTTTAGTCTGTTAAGTATGGTACAAACAATTAAAATACTGTTTAGATGATAGTTGACAGGAAACAAATTTAGTCTTATAATTATTTCAACTTAAATTCTTAGTAAATAACTTTGAATATGAGAAAGGGGTAAGTTCTTTTTAGATTTTGTTTTCATTGAGCCAGACTTGTAGTATTAATATATTTGGCTAAGTAAAGCAAATAAAGAGGATAAATATATTAAGAAATATTTAAGTCGTTCAAAAGTTGTAAAATAATTTAAGCTAACCAATTAAAACATAAATAGCAATAATTTGTAAGTGAAATGCTTTCCCATTCTTTTCTATTTGTGTAAATTCTACCTTTCTAGGTCCCTCTCTCGACTTGTATAGTTAACGATAAACTTGAAAACTTCATATACTATTTCCTCAAACATTTTTGTAGTTAATATTACATTAATCCAGTGTGAGGAAAATAACACTTGTTCAAAACTGAGATTCAGTTTTTTAAGGAAATGTGTGAGCTCAAGAATTAACTTCTAGAGTTTATGAAATGTTCATCAGTTCATATTTTTATAGAAATTACTGAAAACCTAATTTCCTTGAATAATTTAACAGGTTCTTCCAGCACCCAAATTGAAGATGACTAATAATCATATTTACAACAACAATGGCTATGGAGTAAGCATTCTTCAACCAACTGAACAGTTTTTTATTGTAGCAGAAGAAGCCCTCAACAAAGGGGCTGCTTCAGGAGATAAAAGAGATGATAATATGCTCTCCAAAGTAATGCAAAATCTGAATTTGGAAATGAACAATAATAAAATAGAAGCAAACTTAAAGGGGGATATTAGAATAGTAACAAGTTGAAGCATCTGGATTTAAAGTTTTATATTTCAGATATTTGTTTAATAAATCTCATATCCCACAGAAATGGTAGTTTTAATTAAATTCAAATTTTATTTAATTAAAAAAATTAAATATTCAAGGGCTTCCCTAGTGGCTCAGACAGTAAAGCATCTGCCTGCAATGCAGGAGACCCCAGTTTGATCCCTGGGTCAGGAAGATTCCCTGGAGAGCGAAATGGCAACCCACTCCAGTATTCTTACCTGGAGAATCCCACGGACAGTGGAGCCTGGCAGGCTGCAGCCCATGGAATCACAAAGAGTCGCACACACCTGGGCAACTCACACACACTAGGTGAGCTAACCTGGTTGTATTTAATGCTTTCTCACTGAAGATTCATTTTAATGTTTTTTAAAAATGTCTTTGAAATATCACACAACATAAAAGCTAAGTGGTAATACCATCACCACCCATTCCAAAAGCAAATATGGTTTAAAATTCTTTTGGGGCAAGAGGAATCTTAGTTCCCTGACCAAGGATTGAACCCAAGCTCCCTGCATTGACAGCATGGAGTCTTAACCACTGGACCACCAGGGAAGTCCCTGAATATTGTTTCTTATAGCCTTAGTCCAATAAGAAGCATTAGGATTTTTACGTAGTTTATGGCCAATTCCTGATTCATTCCTACCTATCTGTGCAGGTAACTGGAATAAGGTAAGGTAAGTTATATAGGATTAACTATAGGAAACACAAAAAGTCAAAATAAGACAAAAAACAAAGAAAATGTATTTCTCCCTTATATTCAAGAAATCCAGAGGTATTGTTGCTTATATTAAAGAAACCCAGAGGTATTCAGGTACTCAGTATTAGGTGTTGTGTTAAAAATTAAAAGTGCTTCAAATTTCTTCTGTCTTCCATTTGTATGGTTTTCATCCAAAATCACCACATGGTCTAAGATAGCAACTGTTGCTCAAGCCAAGCAGAAGGGATAAGACCTCTCTACTAAGTCATACACATTATTTCAACTTTTATGCCCCGCCAAGGCCAGAATCTAATCACATGGTTATATCTAAGTGCAAATTAAGCTACAAAATATAACCTTTAAATTGGATTGCCAGGTGTGCTGTACAACAGGGTGTTTTTTAAGAAACTGGTCTTTTTCACAAAGCACAATTTACGCTGATTTCAGGATATAAAAGGAAATAAGCACAGGCTTCAGCCCTTCATCTTTCCTTCTGCAAATTGATTATCTGTAATTTAGTAAAAGTGACCCTGTGTTGCTATAATCTCTTAAGGCTGAGAGAATTTAATAAATGTTCCTCAGTATTTCACTGAATAGCTTTTTAAACACAAGGTTGTCTTTGCCAAATGACATAAAAAATAATTTAATAATAATAAATAATTTAGGGAGGAGGCCTTAAGAAAAAGCCTCTTTATAATGAATTTAATAAGTTGTCAAAAGTGGGGATTTTCCTTTCCAATTCTTTACTTCCTTGTTTCTTGCAAAGTAAGTGATGAACAGATAGACCCTTTTGAGAGTGAACAGAAAGCAATAGCCTTGCATGAACAAACTTCTCAATCATTGGTCACCTGCCTTCTTCTGGTTGCTTCCATTGGTTTCCAACCAATTACTTCTCAGGCCTTCTTCAGAATACAGTTCCTCCTGCTCCCCATTCTCAGTTCACTGAAGCATACGCAAAGCGTTTTTAAGATTTTCTAAGAACTTCATTTTTCTCCCTCCTTCGCCTTCCCACCCTTAACATTTTTCTCTCCATCATATTAAGAGGCTTCAGTTCAGTTCAGTTGCTCAGTCGTGTCCGACTCTACGCGAACCCATGAACTGCAGCACGCCAGGCCTCCCTGTCCATCACCAACTCCCGGAGTCCACCCAAACCCTTGTCCATTGAGTCGGTGATGCCACCCAACCATCTCATCCTCTGTCGTCCCCTTCTCCTCCTGCCCCCAATCTTTCCCAGCATCAGGGTCTTTTCAAATGGGTCAGCTTTCCACATCAGGTGGCCAAAGTATTGGAGTTACAGCTTCAGCATCAGTCCTACCAAAAAACCACCAATTTATTATCAAACAGTTCTATAGGTGGCAGTCTGGCATGGGTCCCACTGGGCTTAAAATCAGTGTTTCTGGATGCTTTTGGGGAGGATGTTTCCTTGTTCACTTGAGTGTTAGCAGAATTCTGTTGTTGCAGTTGTAGGATTGAGAACTGTAGTCACCTGGGGGCTACTCCCAGCTTCTAGTGACCAGCTGCATTTGGGTTATGTCTTCCTTCCTCCATCTTCAACGCCAGCAACAATGGACTGAGTCCCTTTTCTGATTTGAATTTCTGCCTCTCTGACCCAACTCTTCTGCCCCCTCCTTTGAACTTTTAAGAACCCGTGGTTAGATTGAGCCCACCTGGATAACCCAGGGTAATGACCCCATCTCCAGGTCTTTAACTTCAGTTACATCTGCAAAGCCCCTTTTGCCATGCAAGATACATATTCACAGGCTCTGGGAATTAGGATGTGGACATCTTTGAGGGGCACTTCTACTTACCACCCATCTTAATTTTCTAAATCAAGGGATGATAAATCCTAATCCTACTCAAGTGGGATTTAAGAAGCTTCCTCCTCCAGGACAAACCAACACATAACCTGTACATTTAGAAGAGATTCTAACTCAGAACCTAAAGTGGTTCCGTTTTTTCTGCTCTTTTCCCTTTTGTGCATGTACCTGGTTGGCCTACTAGACTAATTTTGGAGTACAGGCATTGGGTCCTAGTAGCCATTGTATTCCACACTGTACTGTGCATTGGAAGTAATAATGTTAACTGTTTTAAAGGAATGCTACCAATGGGTCTCTGCTTATGCAGAAAAATGAGGTTTACAATGCAGGACTGTTAAGGATATTTCATCCTAATTGCTGGGGATGGAAATGTTAGGATTTTGGAGGTGAAGATTGGACAAATAAAGATGAAAAGAGTGGTGTTGGTGTGCAAGGAAAAGGAATGAATTAGAACCCCCTTTTTTGTAAGGGGTTTTCTTTGCTCCACTGCAATGCCAGTAGCAGCTATGGTAAAGTCTCAACTAAAGAACAGAATGGGAACCCTAAGTCTCTTGTCAATTTATTAGAAGCAGTAAAAGTGGCAAGTGGCTACATACAAACGGAAGGACTGAAAGGACTCCTCAGCAGCACGAGGTACAAGGAGTTGCTAATTCATTCTTTGTGAGACACACAAGATGCAGTGAATTAGGGGGTTTTCTTCAGCTTGGAAAGTTTTGTTTCTGGACAGCAATCTATTTTTCAGTAAGCAGGTTTTTTTAACAAAGGCCTGATGCACAGAAAGAAAATCTCAGCTGGAGATACAGATTTGAGAGCCTATAAATAAATTGGAATAGTCAGCAGTTAACTGTTGAAGATAATCCACGAGAAGAGGATTTTGAAAATGCCACTAAGACAAAATATAAGTTGTCTAAGATCATTCACATGTCAGCAGCATTAAGATATGAACTCGGTTCTAATCAAAGAACTTTGTAATCTCTACTACACTATATACTGTGCTACTGAAATGAGAAATGTGAAAATTCACTGGAAACAAAGTATATACATCTCCAATAAAATAACCTAGCTTAAACAAATATCCTTTGAAATACATGTTAATATAGTTATTTGTCAAACACCTAAACATTATGCACTGGTGAGGCTTCGCTTAGTTTTTTGGATTAATTTTTATTAATTTTAGTACTGGAAACTAACCAGGAAAAAACAGAATGCTGACCTTGGTCTTAGATTTTTCAAAGACAAAGCTTGGGGAAAAAGGAAAAATACTCAGTCCTAGGTCAAAAGTTTTATTCAGGTACAGAGATCCATGTCAATTGGGTACCGGCCAGTATTTAATGCAAGAATAACAACAGCATTCCAAGGCTATTTATTCTAACTACTGTAGGTAATGACATCAGTTAGTATAGTTATGAAATGAAGTAGTTTTTCCCTCTGACGTTTAAAACTAATGAATGTAATTAACTGGCATTGTGAAATTATTCTAATGTGTAAGATCAACAATTAACTATACATGGCCATTATTCAATGTAATACTTTATTTTCTATTGTATTAAACTAAAGTCAAGAAAATACCAAGTTAATTTTAAAGACAATTCTCAACTCCTGAAAGGAAAAAAAAATACAAACTGTGGTACTTTTATTATAGATTATATTTTACATAATATAAACAAAATCACTAATATAACTAAATGTCTAGTAGTTTAAGCTACAATGAACTACAGAACAGGTGGAAAATGGGTTTACTTACTGGCAGCAAATAACTTGAGAAAATGGGTAGCATGCTTTTTTTTAAAACTGTCTATGCATAGACACTGACATTAACTAAACTTTAATAGCCTCCACCTCCTCTTCCTTGTCCAAAGTAACCACCCCCATAGCCCCCTCTGCCACCTCCTCGCTGGAATCCTCCAGACCCCCGGTATCCTCCTCCACTCTCCCCTCTGTAGTCTCCCCCTGACATTCCTCTATAGCCACCTCGGGAAAGCCCTCTAAAGCCGCCGCCGCCGCCGCCACCACCTCCACCTCCAACATAGCTTCCCCGAAAGGAGTTGGAGCCTCCCCCGTAGCCGCCGCCGCTGTAGCCTCCTCTCCCACCGTAGCCCCCACCACCCCCGTAGCCGCCAGTGCCGTAGCCTCCAAGGCCGTAGCCTCCACCGCTGTAACTGGAACCCCCCCTTCTGTATCCACTCCCGTTGTCATAGCGAGCCATCTTGGGAGGACGGGGACCATCTCCATACCTAGGAGAAGCACAAAACCACCACTTTGTCACACTTTAGCAAAGCATCCTGAACACTTCTCAACTAGTCACAAAATATTAACATTTAGTCATATCTGAATATTTAATACACAAAGGGAATAATACAGTCAAATGCACAAATTAAGCTGAAATGAAATAAACCTGCTAACTCCAAGACAGACACAAGAGGAGGCATATCTATAAATATCTGTTTTTCTAAAGTTCTTAAACTGCTTCATTCTAAAAATCTTAAAATTTTGCACGTGCTTACAACTTTCACTCATCTCAAACATATGGCATTCTAAGAAAGTAATAATTTGACCTGGCAATAAATTATTTGACCTTTACCACAAAATACTTTCCTGTATTAACTCTGAAAAATGTTTTTGCAAAATGCCTTTGGGTAGTTTACTTACATCTAAATCGGCTTCATATGGCAAAGAAAGGAGGGTTAATGAGAAACTGCAGAAAATCAAGATGTCTCACCAAAATGTCAATTTAACAAACCCCAATCTGCTCATCCCTCCTGTGCAGCTTTTCTTAAGACATTAGCATTACCAATTCAGCAGCTGTCCGAGCCAGAAACACCGTGGGATCTGCCTTCATTCCCTCACTACACTGCTCTCCCCATTTTAATCCATCACCAATACTTACTGACTCGATTGTAAATCTTTCTAATCTAGTCACTTTTCATTTCAATCCCCCTGACTGTAACTCAGACCATCATTTTATTCACGCAACCTAACCTCTTATTTCTATTCCATCCTTACTAGTTCCTGGCCTTTCGTCCTTCACAGAGCAGCTTGTATGTGAAGCCTCCTTGATCACCACCCCTTCCAGACAAAAGTTACATCTCCTAAACATCTATGAGTACTGCATTTATACCATGCCTGGGACACTCATTTTCCATCTTTCTCTCTGAAGATTCTTTCTCAATCATTCTGTACTACCGACCTTGGGGGCAGACCACCGTTATGAGAGCGCCGTTTCAGGAGTGATCCTATTTGAGAATCCAGCTCCACCATTCACTAGCTGGGTGATCACGGGTTTTAACTTCCCTGTGCTTTAGTTTATTCATTTATATTAAAAGGGATAATGATCTACCTACATCACAGGTGGCTTAAGCATTAAAACAAGCTAATATCAGAAAAGCACTTAGCACAGTATGCGACACCCTAAGTACTATGTTTAATTCAAAGGAAAACTTAACTCAGTTATAACCAAAATGGAATGCCAGAATCCATAAAGCACACAGCATTTCTGTATAGTAAGTTAACACTTTAAAAGTGATTTCTGATGGGGAGATTGAAAAATAATTTTGAATGACAAATTTTAACGACTGTATATTAGATACTGTTATTTTAACACATTTTTGGGGTGTGACTTGTAGCTATGTTAAGATACATGAAGCATACTGATGTAAAATGTCATAACACCTGCAACTGAATCACAAATGATTCAACAGAAGTTATGTGTAATATATATATCAAAGCAAGTGTCACAAAATGCTGACAATCATGGAAACCTAAGGTAAGAGTTCACTGTACTACTGTTCTGCCTTTTCTACAGGTATCAAAAATTTTGAGTAAAAAGCAGTGGGCAAAGAAAAATTTTAAAGGTGAAAAAAACTGAAGCAAATAAAACATTTTAAAGATTAAACTCTGATGCTTTTCATTTGAAGCAGCAGCAATTTAACCCCTCATCATTTTTCCTATAGAGAGGGCAAAGCAGTTCTGTGGGAAGAGGACTGTGGGTCTGTCACTTTTTCCCGTCATGGGACCTCTCCTGGACTCTGTATGTACTTCCAAGGTCTCTTTCTATCTCTGGCATGCACTGGTGTAACGTATCATTAACACTCTTTTCTCTGAATGTGTTAACCAAACTAAACTTCATTTAGAATTTGTATAGAATTTTAAATAACAAGGCCTCTATAAACTAAATGTAGAGTAACATTATTGTCTCTTCTGCTTAGTTCAAAGAAAAGTTACTGTGGTACCCACCGTGTAGTGCCAATCATAAGGTTGATACCAGCAGCTGAGGGCCGAGAGATCTGGCGGATTGTGTTCAGCATACGTTCATTAACGGGATCCAACTGGCTGATGATACCAGGCTGTTTGGTTACTTCAACAACCAGAGCCTCCATGGCTGCTCTAAGAGCAGTGATACAGGCAGCAGCTTCATGAGATATTTGCAGTCTGATCCTAAATTAGGGAAAAATGATTAAAAATGAGAGGTGGTACACACAGAAAAAGACTATTACCTCCCAATTTCACCCATGGCAAGTGATGGGATAAACTTAACTTCTTTTCCAAGTAACAATACTTTCAACAAATGTAATGGCCCTAGATTTAGCAAACACAGGTACGAAGAGTAACAATAAGCTAAAGCAACTTCTTAAATTTCACTGCTAGCTACTGGCAGGAGTTGTGAACCACGAAGTCTACCAAGCGAAGTCCTCTTAGCAATACAGATCACTTCAGCCTCCAATAAAAGAATGAAACAGGAGACTCAGAGTTCTGTAAACTTCCATGAGTATGACTGAGCCTCCTAACCATTAAATTCTGTTCAATTCTGCGAAGTGCTTACTACACAGACACCACTAGTCTCTGAGCAATATGAAATGTGCATAAAAAAGAGGCATCCAAATAAATTCAAATTAGATTCTAACTCCTTAGTGTGGTATTCATGGCAGTGGATGGGACTCCAATGAATAATGCAGCAGTCCCCAACATTTTTGGCACCAGGAATTGATTTTTGTGGAAGATACTTTTTCCACAGACTGGGGTGGTGGTGCGGATGGTTTGGGATGGTTCAAGTGCATTATATTTACTGTGCATTGAATTCCTATTATTACTACATCAGCTCCACCTCACATCATCAGGCATTAGATCCCAGAGGGTGGGCACCTCTGATTTAATGTATCTGCTTCTATAAGTATAATCAATTTAAGACTTCACTATCAACTACGAACCATAAGCCTAAGATATACTACTCTCCAAGAAAAGACAGTGTCATAAAAAACATTGTTTTATGCCATCAAATTTTGCCATATTTCACAAATAGATTGGCAGCTGAATTCTGCTACATTTCAATTCTAAGAATTCAGGTGAGTTCACATCTGATAATCCATACCAGTCGTCTACAAGCACAAGCTGTCCATCAGACTGAACTTTCTTGGAGGCAAAGAGAAGCAGCTGCAAGGGGGTGACTAAGGTCATGCCTTTAGCAGAGATGGCCCGGGTTCGAATCTGAAGATAAAGAGGCAAGAGGAAAAAGTTGACATTCCAACTGTCAGTCAACTACTGTATAATAATAATGAACTAAAACTCATGTCCCCACTACATATTAATAAAGTAATCTGGATTTTAAATGTAAAAGTTTTCTAAACCTCTCTTTTCTTACCTTTTCACCAAATACAAAGAAGGGAGATGGGTACTTCATGTCTTGGCTGCTAAAAGGACAATTAACAGATGACTTGTGGATAAGTGCATTACGCCCTTCAGTGGTGAGAATCTTTCTCTTTTCCTTATGGTAACACACATTGGGGTACACACCAAAGGCCAGGAGAGAGATAACTACATCCAGATTATTGTCTGGTCCAGTGTTAGTAAACACTTGTGTCAGTAAACACTCTGTTAAGAGGAAGGAGATTAAAAAAAAAAAAATCAAGTATCTGGCTAATTCTCACATTGCATTTACCAAAATTAAATGACAATTATAAGAATTAACTCCTCCCTCATTCTCTCTTTTTCAAATAACCCATCTAACTGCCTCTGTTCTTAGCATTCTTGCACTCAGATTAATGCAAGGAGAAATTCTGCTGAGTCTTCACAATTTTAGTAAAATTAAAATGTGTTTTCTAGTACTTAAAAAAAAAAAAGTCCCAATTAACCATCTCCTCTTAGATTAGAGCTAGACTGATATGACCAGTGTTCCACCTGCTGCTCTTAAAAAGCTGTTCCTTCTACAGAAGATGAAATGGTGACCAAGAGGAACACACTAGAAAATGCTGATGTTTTCACCCAAACAATGCTTTATGCCCAGCCCATCACATGGAAAGTATGATGGTAAGAGTGTGGATAAACTTTGTTCCAAAAAGCCTGTACACCACTTATAAACTTCCAAACTGAATGAGTGCGGACAAGTAAATTAAAACCTCTGTGCCAGTTGCCTCACCTGTAAAACAGGGGTCATATCTGCATCTCAGGAATTTTGTAAAGAGTCTATCATACAAAAATGTCCTATTTTCCTTTGATTTTAAAAAGTACAAATTTAGTCAGTTTACAACAGAAGAAAAATGTTTAGTTATTTAGATATGGCCCAGAAGGTAGTCCTTCTGTCTCTCAACTAGCTGTTTCTGGTTATGTGTTTCAATTCTCAATGTTTCAGAAAATTAACTCTGTCTCAATCTAGTTGGAGAAGTACAATAGTTCAAATTCACACAGGAAATGAACAGTTGGGTTACTATTCCAATATCATTTATCAAAGTCCTCTATGATTAGCTATCCATTAAAACTTACTCAAAGCCAATTAAAATTTAACGCAATAGTTTACTTCACATCTAAGAATGAACAGATCGGCAAATTAATACATCACTTCACAAACCACTACCTGAGGTTAATTCAACAAACTGCTCATTCTGTAAGTGCAAAAAGCTCGGCCTTTGTTGTTCACAAAGTAAATGGACTGGAAATAAAAGCACACCCCTCCATCTAAGAAAGACAGTGATGTATAACGAACTGATTCACTTTGCCGTACAGCAGAACCTAACACAACACTGTAAAGCATCTATAATCCAATAAAAGTAAAACAAAAAAAAACCTCCCAAAGGAGCACAATTCTCAAAACATCTAGTAATCATAATTGTACAAAATTGTAATTTGAACATTATAACCTTTTGCACCCTTAAAAAAAATTCAATTAATGTGAAAAACTGATTATCACCAGAGTTCAAAAAACTAAGAAATAGCTAGGAATACAAAGAAAGCAGAAGGCCTTATGTTTAAAGCTAAAATATACTGCACTGTCAATGTTAATGTATAATATTAAGGTACTTTAGATATGAGAATCTTACCTTCTGGAAATCCAGAATTAATCAGAATCTCTTTGAGCTGAACTTTGGCTTCCCAGGTCATTCTTAGTGTTGCCATATTGAGTCTTTTGTGCTCACAAAAACGTATCTCTGCTTCTTCTCCACCCATTCTAAACAAACAGGTTAAGAAGTTATGCTCAAAGCCTAAATAACTTGATACAGATTACAAACTAAGACAGTTCATTCAAATGTCACAAATCTTTTGTCTTTCAAGCCCATACCTAGCATCATCCCAAGCCTGGAATACTGATAAAAGGGCCACATGATCAGAAAATCTGTTTCCAGCAAAATTTCGATGGATATAACCCAGTCGCTTTCCTTCACTGATGAAAGGCTCTGGAAAGCAGGTGGCAGCAGAGATGGTACAAATAGCATCTCCCACACTGAAAGAGACAGGGAAATTCAGTCTAAATCACATTCTTGTTCCAGCAACTCGGGTAGTATAGTCAATTGTGGGTCAGGGTATTTATTAGCTATCATATTGCTTTTTTAGTACTGAAACTGGTTTAAAAAGAATTTTACAGCTGCTCTCCAGATGCAAAAAGAAAAAAACATAATGAGCTTTGATGTTAATGGATGCTTATTTACCATAAATTGACCAGTATTATATTTTCCTTTCCCATTCTCCCTCATCTTACTAAATCTCTTAATCTTCAAAACTTGTGAACAAAATACACCTGTTTTCCTAATCTTTCTCTTTCTTGGACAGCTGCTTAACCTCCTAGAGGAACTGCACACTTCTCTTGTGATAAATCTGTGCTCTTCGTCTCAACAAGTTAGGCCCAGGTATCTATCTACTAGAATAGTCTCTTCTCATTTCACACTTTCCTCAGCATCTGACGTATGCCACTTCTCTACTGAGGAATATTTAGCTTTTTCTTCTATTTGGGCCCATCCTGTTTTTACTGGGAGGGGGATAAAATTCTGAAACTGTTTTACCATTTAACTGTAAGCAATAAAACAAAGCACTTACTAGAAAATACATCCCATTATCATCATTTTGCCAAAACGAGGCTCAATGGGGAGTTTAGCCAGGATTCGTCCTAGAGGAGTCAACTCATCATTGGCATCTAATGCATCAAGCTCTGTAGGGAGATTTCTTTGTAAGCAGAAATAGTAACGAATACCCCTTCAACCCCGGCAAAGATGAAACTTATCTTTACAGATTAAGGTTCAGATACTGACTGAAGTTTTCATCATTTGTCAAGCCAACTCCCAGCATCATGACCGTATCAACAATTCTCTTCACTCAAAAACAGAACAAAATTAACATGAAGAAAGTACTAGAATTAGGCCCTGTAGGCTGTAAAGCTGAGTACAGTCCATGAGAAATCTGTAAGTACAGTAATAACTATAATAGGTGCTTAAACATGCTGTAACAAGTCTGACACCATCTGTTAATAATTTTTAGTAAGAAATGAAATCTGGAGAATAAATTTCTGAAGTTCACATAGCAGATGAGCATGAGATTAAAAATTCAAATTGGCTCTGATGCTCTTAATTTTCCCACTATACATTGCTTCTCTAAGTGTGATTAGAAAACAGAGGTTCTAAGAGATGTACATAAAATGCTGTGGGCATCATGAATAATTCACTGTCTGATCTTAAATATTGGTTAAGAAATAACACCTGCCTTTTCTCCCTTTTTCCCCAAATGAGACTCACATTATATAAAATGTTGCTCATTTTATATACTGATCATACTAAGTACATTAAGCAACACTGGAAGTTTTACTTTCACAGTCCTATGGACTGCATCCTCTTCTTGACTCCTTTGTCAAGTGTTATTTGTCAGGACAAGACAGATGGTATAGTTCACATGAGTTAGGCAAATCTGTATTTGTGGGTACCTCTAAGTGTGTGCTCTGCTTCAATCACAGCATCCAAAGGCGGAGGTTCAATTGCCTTGGCCAGAAACTGGCCAATTCCTCCCAGACGCAAAAGTTTTATGCTCAAAGCAATTTCATGCAATGGTGTTCGGAACATCTCTGGTGTCATGTGGGTTTCGAGTCTAGGAGAAAATAAGCATAAAATAACCATCTTCTTTTGTGTACACAGACATTTAATTAACAAAAACACTGCAGAGAGCAAATCAGGCCCTTCCCTCATCCTTCCACAATTACCAAAGAACACTTATATTTACTACAAAGACTCTCTTGGACAAGACTCTCTAACCTTTTAAAATTTTATTAATAAAAACTACTAAAAATAAATTAACAATAATAATAGTATTTACTGAGAGTTTACTGTGTGTCGAGCACTGTTCTCAATACTTCCCATTACTGACATACTTAATTCTCAAACAAATCCTATGAAGTTAGCATTACACTACTTTTTTTCCCCACTGAGGAAAGAGACACCAAAAGGTTAAGTAACTTCACATCTCATTTTGTAGAATGGGGAAATAAAGGCCTAAAAAGTGTGAATGTTTAAGGTTATGTGATACATTAGGTACAAATAATATTAAAATGCAAGTCCCTACATTTCTAATTCAGGCTTATTCTACATAAACTATTTGTAATGAAGATTCAGAGGGACCATCTGGAGGTGAATGCCAACATTGCTGGCACGACTTAGATCAGCTTAAATCAGGTTTACATAAACGCATATAGCATACCTATACCTTATCTTACAGAAAAAAAGAACAAAAATCTCAGATCTATTCATGCTGTTACTAGCTGTGAGCTGATTTTACTCTAAGATGTTTCTTCAGTTCAAAGGAAAATCCAACCTTTAAAAAGAACTAAGTACCATGTTGCAGCCAGTTGCCTGCATTAATTTCTGATGCTGAAATAAACCTACACTTAAAATTATCAACTTGTTAAAGCTAATGTACACCACACTGACTTCCAGAAAACATACAACTAAGTAGATATCTTAAGTCTATAATTCAGGGACAGTATCTTTTTTTATTTAAAAATATCGGGGATCGCGTCTCGGCCTTTTGGCTAAGATGAAGTATAGTAAAAATATCGGGGGGGGGGGGGGGGCGGGCGGGGAGGCACACAGGGAATAACAACTTTATTTGGAGAGCCAACAAACTGAGAAGATGGTGCACTCATGCTCCAGAGTCTGGTCTCATCCCTTGGTCTCTCCCAAGCAATTGGTCTCATCCACTAACATTCCCCAAAAGGCTTTGTGGTATAAATGGAAATGGAAAAGGCATTAACAGACTTGGATTTCAGCACTGGAGAAGTCTGCTAAGCTCTTTAGGCTTTGGTTTCCTTAGGTGAACAATGCCCTCTGTCTCTCACATACATGAGGCAGATCATATGACAGAGGTGATGTGCTGGGTGGTTGTGTGGTCTATAAACACAAAAGTGCTATTATCTTAACATTTTTTCAGAAAGCTAATCATTTCACAAATATCAGTACTCCCTATGTGGTGCCAGAATAATGCACATATTTCTTTTTTTTTGGGTGGGGAAAACATGTCATGCTTATTTTAAAAGGTTATCAATAAACAGTATACCAGTATCAAATATGCCACTGTTGATAATTCCTAATTTCGTTTCATTCTCACCATAATCTTATATCTCAGCTAAGTTTCCTGCAATGAACGTAACTGAAGCACTGTGTTCTGAATTCATTACGTTATGTCAGGGCAGAGGTGTGGGAAGGGCTGTGTGTGTTAAAAGGCTGAAAGGAAATCTTTCTCTTCCCTCAAGACTTGGTCTTACCTCTCAAAACGAGCTCGGCTACAGAGGTGAAAGCAGAATCCAGGGCGTACACGGCCAGCTCGTCCTTTCCGCTGCTCAAGGTTTGTTTTAGATGCCCACACTGTAGCATAATTGGTCATATTGTTGTGAGCAGTGAACAGCTTCACTTTTTGCCTAAATAGGAATGGGCGGTTAATTCTAAAACTCACAGTACTATCAATACATGGCTATTATATTTCCACTAAGTGGCAGGTGCTTTCCAGATAGTTAGGCCTACCTGCAAGGTCTGTCTGTGAGCAGCACCAAGAATTTGACTCGGTACTCCCTAAGCTGTCAACCTACTATGAGGGGATACAATACACACGGGCCACTTGCCAGCTGGATGATCTTGGCCAAGTTACTAATGTTTCTGTGATTCATTTTCCTCATCTGAAAACGTGTATAATACTAGCACCTACCTCATAGTGCTTTTATTTATAAACATTTTGTGAATTAATGAACATATAGCATTTAAACAGGATCTGGTGCATACAGGTAACTGAATGATAATTATCAAGCCAATTCTATTCCAAAGTTTAGTGTAACTGTTAGGCAACCTATGATCGAAAGACTATGTGCTAAACCGGAACATGTAGTACTTCTAATTAAATGACCTCACCAAGCATTGTCAGCAAGGTACTCTTGGAGCCGTGTAGCAAACTGAGAATTTGTCAATGTCACACACAGGCAGCTGTCACTAAATGACTGAGGTTGGCCTGACATGGGCACTGGCAAATCTTTTTCAACTTCCAGGACAGGCCTAGGGGCTATACAGAGAAGGCAAGGAGCACAGGCTGGCTAGACAGAACTAAGCTTTGACGTTTCTGTCCTCTCTGTGTTATTTACCTATAACACAGCGCCTCCCTGGCTGTTTCCTAGGCCATCTCATACAAATACGAAGTCTTAATTCTAAGTGAGTGTCCTACAAGTAGGACATTTGTCACAACCTAAAGATTGGATATCTTTACACACCAAACAGCTAACTATTGTACTGCAGTGGTCAATGGAAACACCCAATGGCATATGAGAAAAACACCAACAGATAAAAATAGTGAGAAGCAGCTAGAAGCCAATGTTAAGCTCTGTCACTTTCTACCATAACTGATATGATGATCAACACCAAGAATCACTCAGTAGCCTGTAACTCAGTACATACAGATACAGCACAGTAATTTTGATGGTAAGAGAATAGAGTTTTAAAAATCAAGTGTTCTGATTCTGTTCACTGACTTTAGACACTACATAAAACTTTCTAAAGCTGTCTTATATCCCAGGCAATGGGTTCCTTGTGAACTTACTTGCAGGAGTCAATGACATAAACAACATCATTTATGGTAATGCTCGTCTCAGCAATATTTGTGGACAAAATAATCTGTGAAGAAATGATATTTAAAAAATTACACTTAGGAAAATATTTTATCATGTACTCAAAAAGAATGATCTGCCTATGTAGTAAGTGACAACAGAATTACAGAAGTTTTTTGAAAAAATCACTCAATGACTGTATAACGGAAAAACCACTAAATTCATGAAGAAAAGACCTGTGTTCCTTCCTCAATTTAGATCATTTACAACATTTTTGGATAGCTCTTTGAAGGTCTGTCCCACTTAATATCTAAGGCACTTGCAACCCTGTAACTCCTGTTACCTTGGTTACTCCACTTGGTACTGGATCAAATACTTTGCGCTGTTCCTCTCGCGGAATCTGAGAATGCAGAGGTAGAATCTGATACCGGTGGCTTCCTGTAACAATATGGGAAAGTTCAGGTTTTAAAAAAGGAGCCTAGTTTAAAACTGCCTACATTATGTACTTTTTAATCAAAAATTGATACATTAAACTTTGTTTTCACATACTGGCTAGGAACATGCAAAATCATTCATTTTCCACTCTCAAGTAGTTGAAAATTCAAGAAAGACTCATACCAAAATGTGGATTCATTTCCAAATGCTTCTGCATAGTATAAATCAAATTCCAGCCAGGCAGAAAGACCAACACCGCTCCAGGAACATTAAGGGTCTCAATATACAGAAGCAGAGCTTCAATGAGTTCAAAAGGAGTTTCCTTTTCATTCAGTTGAGCCATGCTTATTCTTGTTTCTGCACCATATTCATCACCACAGATCAGGTTGCAATTTGCCTGCAAAAAATAGGGAAACATATTTTGGACTGTCTCAATCACCACAACTCACAACTAACTAGATGTGTTCTCAATGTTCAAATGACACCTAAATATCCTTATTATCTCTAGCTGTTCAGTTGTATTTAGCATGTAGAAGAAATTTAATTTTTAAAAACCATTGAATTTTTCTACTGACCAACATGTCCTATAACTAAAATTCAAAGCACAAACTCTTCATTTGACTGAAACTACTAACGGCTCCTTCTACCAAGTTTCTCTCTCTTGACTATAAACTTGGTTTTTCAAAAATATTTTCCTTACCGATTAATGAACTGCTTCTATGATCCTCTCTTTGTATCAATTACTGTATAATTACTTTATATATACACAATGCTTCTCTGTGTAATTTCCAAACTCATCTCACCCTAAATATTAAGTCCTTTAATTCTAAAATGAGTCCTGCAGACAGGATATTGGATCACCTTCATCTGAAATACTATGGTTGGTATTTTCCAAAAAGTGTGCCTGAGAAACAAAGATAACCCAAACCTTCAGTAACGAGAAACAAATGTGTTATGATTCCCACCCCCCCATAAATTTTCTAATTCATCAGATTTGAGAACATAAATCATAATATAATTCATTTATATCTTCAAATTATCTGATTAAAACTACCAATCCTCAAAAAAAAAAAAAAAATCTGAGGTTATGTTTATTATATTCTACATTGTTGGCTGCCTTGTAGTCTTCATTTTGCTCACATTTCCAGACTCAAGACGCATTTTAAAATATCACTGGTCCAACTCTTAAGCACTATGAGATAAGTGTCAACTTTTCTTTCCTGTTTCTTCTTAGGATATCCCTCATTACCCCCCACTTTAATACTCTCTCCATGTGCTAACATCATCACCATATAGTCTGTGTAACCAAGGACTACAACTGCTGCTTTAAACTTTACTGTACATATGGGTCTCCTGGAGATCTTAAAATGTGGATTTTGACCCAGTACATCTGGGATGAGGTACAAGATTGTACCTACCAGTTTTCCAGGTGCTATGACTCATGGAAAACAGAGCAGCAAAGTCATACAAAATAGTTACTAAATATCTTCCTCTTTCCTTTTTTTAAAAACCTTTATGCCAGAGATAAAACTCGTATGAAAAAAACTTTTCACTGAATGTGGAATTTTTTGGAGTAAAATACATCAGTGAATTAAAATACATCAGAGAATTCAATGATAGACATTATAGTCAATCTTTAGAGGTTTTTTTAATAATGCTAACTCGTTTCATCTTTTCACTGAAATCATTTTCTGTAATAAAAATTTTGCCCATAATGAAAATTCTTCCTTAAGTTCACTTACATCATCATCCTCACCACCATCATCATCCTTATCCTTCTTCTTCTTGTCCTTTGGTGGAGGAACAAAGTGGGTCATCTGAATACAATCTTCCAAAAAGTATTCTGCCAGGACAATGCAGTCGGGTAAGGAATAGCAACTTTCAGAATGAGCAGTCTTTAAAACTCATCCTCTAATTCACAATTCAAAAGTACTTTCATGCCCTTCAATCTGATTCTTCACAACTGCCAAGGAATTTCAGGCGCAATAACCTGTTTTCCCAACCAAATTCAGTGTTCCCATTTCTTAAACCTTGAAGGAGGGTGAGACATCTCCTATACATACGTGTTCCCACAAAGCCAGTCAGGGTATCCACTAACATTCACGGACTGTATACTGTGCTCTATGTTGTATACTCCCGTGGTGTGTTACATGTGGATAGAATTAATAATAAACCATAGTTCATCCTTATAAAATGGGTTCCTATCAGTTACTAAAGAAGGACCTTGGTGCAAAGGCTGGAACATCTACTAATCAATTATGCTCCTGAGGTTCTCTGAGGCATTCCAGAAGTGTTTCGCAAATGTCTCATACTCTCAACACTTCCCCACTACACCAAAAAGCCCCAGAGTACCATTCTCATCACATTATATCAAAGGTACATATCAACATGACTCATCACTGGTGTTATTAACCTGATCATGCTGCGGCAGTGTTTGCCAAGTTACTCGTTTCCCCATTTCCCTACATTACTCTTTGGAAGCAAGTCGTTAAGCAGAGCACACTGAAGATACAGAGTTAGAGAGTCACTTTTTAAGAGAGTATCTACATAATTTTTTCTGTAATTCTTCACACGAGGGTTGTGTCTTTATTACCCACATCTTTATTCAACCACTGCATAAATTAATCAGTTCAGTTCAGTGGCTCAGTCGTGCCCAAATCTTTGCGACCCCATGGATACCCATTTTTACACTTCAGGTTATAATCCAATACTATGTTTTTTATTTTTCTATTCTAACTATTCCATTTTTGGCCACTGAGAGCTTACACGTTGATTCCTATGTCCCTCTGACTCCTTCACTGTTTTTAAGCACTTCCTTATTTTCTGGTACTACAAGATGTTTCAGGCTCATCTTATGTATTCCCTGCCTCAGAATCAGTTTTCTTTAAGGACATCTGGTTCCTTTAATTGGAGAATGGTACTGGAAACAAGATCTGGGTATCATACTAGAATGTCGTTACTTCTAGGTATACTCGGCCGACAAAGCTAGGAAATATATGTATACCAATTCATGGATCCAGACTTGTCTGCATTTATTCACTTCTATTAAAACATGAGTTCTTACAGATGTCTACAGCTGTAATCTAACACCACAGGGTTTACTCAAGTCCTCCCTCACATGTACCTATATAGCCTCTCACTACAGCAGCTAACCTGGTTCTCACCATGTGCCATCCACTTACTTATTTTCTGAATCCCAGTATGCAGGCAAAGCCATTTGGGAATTATTAACCTGTACCATCACGAAATATGAGTGCACTGACTTTTATTTCAGAGCTACTCTTACATTTTCAATTTCAAAAGTTAGCATCTTGACACAGCTATTCATCATTCCATATGTGCACTGAAAACTTTTTAGCTTATTTTCATGTCCTCAAATTAGACTGTACCAGGTAATTTATTTTTAAAATCAAGCTACTAGATGACTATCATAGAATATGGTGATGATAAAAATCTTCCAAATAAAGAAGTTCTTAACAATCAGAAATGCATGAACTTGACAAAACATTCACCTTAACCTCATTTCAAAATCAGCCTGCTCTGGCTCTACTTGATTGATTCTCTAGTTAATTTGGCCCCAGCAGCTTAAACTTTTAACAGCATTTTCCATGAATATATATAGGCCATAGTAATTTACATTTGACTGTACAGAATCTTAAAAGTTTAGCTATAAGTAAAGGATACACAATTTACTGGATAAGTAAACTCAAGTTGTGATCATTCACTACTGTTTGATTAAAATCCCAAGAATGTTATGATGTATTTGATACCCTAATTTAGACTTCATTTTAAATATCCTTGAGATTATTACTCTAATCTCTAGGATTAAGGAAAACTATACACTACTGCACAAAAAATGTTCACCCTCCCACCCTACCCCCACAATATTTACCTTGAACTGGGAAAGTCCTCCCATAAACTTCAATGATTGGGCAATTGAAGAAATATTCACAGAACATGCTAGTATCAATAGTAGCAGACATGAGAACAATGCGAACTTCAGGATAAGCCTGAACCACATCACGCAGCACTACCAAAAGGAAGTCAGTCTATTAAAACAAACACAAACGGAGAAACAAATGAATTAAGAAGTCCTTGCTCTTGAGATATACCTAAAAAGACATCAGTGAAACTTGTTTTTTAGGTGGCTTGTGAGAAGAGGGATTACAGTGGGATACAGTAACAGCACTTTTAACAGTTGTAGCCTATTCGTTGTGGGAATTCGAAATGAGTGCTGTCACAGTAGGGGAAGGGAGAAGAAAAAAATTTAATGAGAGGAAATTTTCAATGAAATTTACATTTTCAGTTGCACAAACTAGAGAAAGGGGGAAAGTCACGATGAGCCTATAATCAGTTTCCCAATCACCTGTAAACCTAATTTTAAAAATGTTGAAAAGGTTGTACTTAGTCCATTTAAACAATTAATGATCAAGGCACTTATTTAATAATGTATATGAAAAGGAATAATAAAAGATTCAGAATGATGGATCTCTCTAGCTTGGGGAGGCAGAATGATGGACTTGAAGATGGTATTTCCTCTGATCTACATGTGTATCTAAATATATATACACAGACATATATATGCATGAATACACAGAATTTTTAAATTTACCTATTCTTAACTTTATGAGAAGGTACGATATTCTACGTCCCCTTTTGGGATTTCCTTTTTCACACACTATAGCACTGCTAAGATTCACCCACGTGTGTAACCAGTCTGACAAAACTATTTAAATATCACAATGTGTGTATATACCCATTAATTCACCAGAAGATTTCTGGGGATACCCTCTGCAGGTATCTATGCCGTCTTCAGGATCTTAATCTTCCAAACATTCACCACTCTGAACATTCTTGTGTGTACCTCCTGTGGTACATATCCAAGTTTCTATGAGTAAGTGTAGCTGTGGAACTGTACTCAGAGGGTGTGAAATGTTGAACTTAGGGAGATAATGCTCAAGTATTTTCCTAAGGCATTTCACCGGTTCATAAGCCACCAGGAGCAATGGATAAGAGATCCAGATGACATTTATATTCTTCAATACTTGGTATCATCACTTGTATTTTATTAATCAAATGGATATGAAGAAGTATCTTATGGTCTTAAGTCTGTACTTTCCTATTCACCAATGAGACACACCACCACATCATGTCTATTAGCCAAATATAACTCCTCTTTCAAATTTCTCTACTGAGCCATCTGTACTCTTCTTACTAACTTGCAGGTGTTTATATATTACTAATCCTTTGTTGGCTATATTGCAATCTTCAAGCTTGTGGTTTTCCTTAAAGTATCTTTTGAATGAATAATTGATCTTAATTTAGATGAGCACATCAGTCTTGTTTCATGGCTAATGCATCTCACGTTTTAAGAAATTCTTCTAGAAGGACTGGGACTATTGTTGCCCCATAGAGTTGTGGCTACTGAGGACATGACATGTGCCTGATCTAAACTAAGATGTGCTCTAAGAGCAAAATACAGATTTTTGAGGACCCAACATGAAAAAGAAAATGCAAAAAACCTTGATATATTTTTTATATTGATCACATGATGAAAATTTTAGATATACTAATTTTATATTTCTCTTCACCTTTTAAAAAAATACAAGGCTAGAGAATTAAAAATCACACATGTGGGCCACATTATATTTTTACTGGGTACTGCTGTTTAGATGTCTACTTACATATTCTGGTTTAGAGTTTTAAAATTGCTTTGGCACTTAGATCCTTATCTACCTGCAGTTGATCTTTTATATCTGGCTAAGAGGTAAGGATCGAAAACTATTCAAGCATCTCCTTATAGATGACCATTTGTTTCCAGCTCCATTTCTTGAATAGTCCATTCCCTTTCCCACTGATCTGACGTGACATCTATCACTCATTCTACTACACCAAAGCTCCACACAACACAATCTGTTTCTATACTCTGTATTACTCTGTCAGTCAAACGGTCATCCCATGTGCCACACTATCTCAATTACTAGAGCTTCAAATTAGGTCCCGACATCTGTAAAGCAAGAGCCTTCATTCTGCCCTTCTATAGGAGTCCTGGTTATTTTTGGCCATAAATCTGCCCTATTTACAATCATCCCATTAAAAAAAAAAAAAAAAAAACCTACCGGAAATATGATTAGAATTACATTTAAATGTGGATCAACTTCAGATGAACTGACATAAGTCCTTCTCGCCATGAATACAACCTGCTCTTTTCTAGAATTTTGTTATGAAGTTTTATTTTTCCTATAGAGGTTCCGCATGTCTTTTTTTTGGAGTCAGTCTTAGTTGTTGGACATTCTGATCAGTGCAGTGGTCTCTTTTTAGTTGTTTTCTAGCTGTTGGTAACATATACAATGCAACTGACTTTTGTATATTAACTTTTTATCCAGCCACACTGCTAAATGTTTCCAGTAATTGGTCTCGTAAGTTCTTTGGGGTTTTCCCTCTTAAAGTAACAAGTTTAGATTAGGTTCATTTGAAAGAGAACATAAGTTTCTGCCAAGTTGTTTTTCCATTTTTACCAAATGAACAATACATTAATATAGACCTGATAAGCTTTCAAGAAAAGCTAACCGAAACCACTTATTTTGGGGGAAATTAGTAACAATGATCCATAATATTTCTAGTATGATCTGGAATAATTTAAACTCTAAGAACATTTGCGTGTTACCTATTAGTAATAAAGATAATACTGAAACATTTAGTTTTGATTAATTAGAGCGTTTTCAAAGGATTTTGAATGACAAAAGCAGCAAATATGTCATCCAACCAAACAGCTAGATTTGTGATTTAAAAAGGTCATCCAGGCAAACTTTTTTTAATTTGCTGTAGCACAACCGATCAAAATTTTGTTAAAACTATATGATTAACAACAATGGTGATGGAAGGATTTGCTAAGAAGGAGGAGCGCTAACGAATGTTTTAAGTAACAGCAATTTGGAAATAGTTTGAATGTGACTTACTATCCATCCACTAACATCTTCGTTTAGATATGTAAAACAGTGTCATAGAAAAGAGTCACTGCTTTATGGGATCAATCTCTGAGTTATACTAACTGTATAAAAAGTTAATTCTATGCAAGTTTTGCTAAGAACCAAGAAGATCAGATGTGAAAAATCTAGTTTTTTTCTTAATTCTGGTATTATTACCATTAACATCAAAAAAGACTAAAACTACAAAATCCAAAAAACACTGTTAACTGTATTAAATTTTAAAATTCCCTAGTGGTCCAACAGTCCAATGGGTTCAATGCTGGTCAGAGAACTAAGATGCCACCAGCCACATGGCCAAAAGGAAAAAATAAGTACAATTTATCACAAATTTTCAATTCAAAGAAAAACTGATTATTAATATTCCATCAGATATTCAGTGATAAATCACTTCAGTTGCTGAATTATGCTACAGCTTAGTAATCACTGAAATTATACTTTACAATAAGAGGTCTTTACTTTTAGAACTCTGCTTTAACAACAAAAGGGTTTAATGACTTTGCTAAAATAGAATGGCCAACATCTTAGTGACTAAAGTACATAATTTTGTCAGAAGTTGTAAGGTATGGGAAAATGGAAATAAAGATATTCTACTTTCATCTCTCTTTGTTCAGAGTATTAGTATCAGTACCTTACTATAATTCTCAAGTTACTTACATTTATGTCTCTTTCATGTATCTCATCTACAATTACATGACTGATTCCTCGAATGCCTGCTTCTAATTTTCTCAGGAGCACACCTTGAAAAGAAAATCAGAGTAAACACTAGAGATGAGCTTCTATGTTAAAGTAGGGAGGTACAGAAAAGTGCAAAGAAATAAATTTCTAAACAATCATCCATGCTTCAACTACTATAACCCCAGCATTTCAGAAAAGAAACAATCACTGGCATAAATTATTTAAGAAGTGATTTGTACTCTGAAACACACTTGCCTAATGAAGAGTATGAAAAAGATGTTACTCTCATAACCTAAGTTGATTTCATTTGCTCTGTGTTACAACAACCAGAAGTGTATCATACTAAGAGGAAAACTGTCAAAAGTTCCGTTTAAACAAGAATTCCAAGACTGGGCTCTTGATTTATCATTTCTAGTCATTCTGTGCTGTTATCAAGTTTTCTTCACAAACACCACAATGTGCACCCCAAGTGAAAGGCAAAAATAAAACACGTCACTGACCTACAGTACAAAACATTATACTCGCATGAGGACGAGGAAGTATGGACTCAAATCGAACGCTATAGCCACAGCTTTTTCCAGGCTCTTCTCCTCTCTCATACGCAACTCGTTCTGCCACGGAAACTGCACTGATTCTCCTGGGCTGAGACAAACAAACAAACAAAGTGATTTAAATGCTACAAAATTAGTTACACTTATTAGGGTTATTAAATTACTGTAGTAAACCTGACCCACTGCCAGTTCAGTAATCAATAGAAAGAATAATAGTGATACATTTAGAAAGATCCAAAATTAAAAAAAAAAAATTTAATCCTATGGCAGACATGTTTAAAATGCTGTTTTTCACACTGTAAATAAAGGGATTCCAAGGTTTTCATAGAAATTTCTTCACCACTGGCCCTAACTCTTAATGGTATCAAGTGATCTTTCAATAGGGAAACCGATCACATGTGGTGGAGAGCTTGTTGTTTTAAGTGAAGGCACAGCTTTAAAGAACTATTTAACTGAGATGTACAAGTTATTATGAACATGAACAATCTCCTTTGCTGAATCTACCATTCACCCATTTATTAATTCATAAGGTAAGTAGTCATAACACATTAGTATCAGGTGCCACAGAAGGTGCTAGACAAACAAAAAGATTAAAAAACAAACAAAAACCACAAACCAGAATGAAATCACTCCTAGTTTTGATGAGCTTATGTAGCTGGGAAAACTGAATGTATATAACTATTTCCTGCAATGTAGGAATAAACAGGCTGAATCATAAGGATGATGCTATGGGTTAATGTTTTAAGTGTTGGGCCTTGACTTTTCTGAAAACTTCCAAAGATTTCCCTATCATCCAAGTATACAAAACAGCATTATACTTAGTAGATACTATGGCTAATATGATATCCTGTGAGTATAGCTACAAAGGTACATGTAGACTTAAGACTAAATGTTTCCAGGCTGCCTTGGAATCAGAGGACATAGGCTACCCCTCCACACCACTGGAAATTTTCAAGCAGAAGTTAGGTGACCATCTCCACCCTGAGAAGGAAGATGGAATAATTCTGTGAAACATTTTTCAACTCCATAAGTTTACTACTTTATGAAGGATATAACAATAAAGGAAAACTAGTGAATAACTGAAAGCTGCCTTGGAATCAGAAGACATAGGCTATCCCTCCACACCACTGGAAATTTTCAAGCAGAAGTTAGGTGACCATCTCCACCCTGAGAAGGAAGATGGAATAATTCTGTGAAACATTTTTCAACTCCATAAGTTTACTACTTTATGAAGGATGTAACAATAAAGGAAAACTAGTGAATAACTGAAAGCTGTTTTACATGCAAAGAAACAGAATAACCCTCGATCCACCATTCCACACTAGCTTCCTTGCTTTTATATTTGTTACAGGCTACTTATAGAAATCTGTGCAATTCTACAGATGAAGCCCACTGGAACTATCCAAGTTATTTGGGAGGGGGCACAAGTTAGTGAGCAAATCATACAAAGTTGAAGACCATAATGCAGAAACTATTCTGTTTAGAACAAACAGAAGCTATTTTTGTCTGGAACAACTTGGATTTGCTAAGTCAGACAGGAGGTGAAAAAAAATCACTTCCTACTCGAGCAGGAGTTAAGTTTTTTCCTACTCATGACATGCAAACAACTTCCGAGTGAAAATATAGGTGTTCAGCTTATTTCTTGGAGTCTGCATTTTTGCCCATCTTGCTGAATTGCTCTGAGTGTAAAAATGGAGAGTGGCAGGACAGGGAGGGCAGAAGAGAACTCAAAATGTTATGTACAACGGCATCCTCCTGAACAACACGTCTCTTGGAAGAGAAGTATTAAGAGGAACAGTACTTTACTGATAGGTGTAGTTGGGAGTTAGAACGTCTCTTGTGAGGCAAAGAAATCATAGCTAGTTTGGGGAGTGAGAAGGACAACCAAGGAACAGTTTGAGAAGAAAAAAGCTCAGGGTACTATCCCAGAAAAATGGACACCAATCCTCTTTTCAAGCTTTTGATATCATCAATTTTAAATGCATTCCTTTGGTCAACATTTTTAGATCCTCCCCAAACCCAACTCTTCTATAAAATATACAGGGCAATTTTAAGACACATATTCATTTCAAACACATTAAAAACATGGTTTGCACATGTCCACATAAATGAATATGCACAATTTTTTTTTGCCGGGGGTGGGGGGAGCGCAAGGTTCAAGGTTCAAGACACTCCCCTGAGTATCAATTATACTTTCCAGGTTAAGAATCCCTAAGACAAACCTAGTTAGCCTCAGAGGTGGTACCCGGCTACCTGCAATGCTCTCCTTCCAAATGCCAGAAGTACAGGGTTACAGCTGAGAGGAACTGCTTTACCTAAGAAGACTTGGAAGGGTAATTACCTCTTCCCTAACAGTGGGACAGACTTGCCGGCATTGCTTATAGCTGGTAAGGTAACAGAACGTAGCAGTCAAATCGGGGAATACTGAAGGCAGACTGGTTGTGAATACTAGTTTCAACCACTTCCTGTGTTAATCCTAGGCAATTTTTCAATCTCTTTGTGCCTCAAGTTACTGAAAGAAAAATACTAAATGATACAGTACTTACATCTTAAAGAGTCATAAACTTTAAATGAGCTCAAAGGTATCAATTGTTTAAAATAGAACCCAGCACATAATAAGCATTCTGCTAAAGTCAATCCTTTATCTGTTTTTCTATCTTGTCTACTCTTGTTCTGATTGGTTTTTATTGAACCTTAAGATGATAAGATAAAGAGAACCAAGGTTTGGATGTAAACTTAAGGACAAAGTACTCTCAGTTTTATCTTATTTTAGGCCCAAAGAAATGGGAATACCAGACCACCTGACTTGCCTCTTGAGAAATCTGTATGCAGGTTAGGAAGCAAGTTAGAACTAGACATAGAACAAGAGACTGATTCCAAATCAGGAAAAGTACATCAAGGCTGTATATTGTCACCCTACTTATTTAACTTATATGCAGAGTACATCATGAGAAACACTGGACTGGATGAAGCACAAGCTGGAATCAAGACTGCCGGGAGAAGTATCAATAACCTCAGATATGCAGATGACACCACCCTTATGGTAGAAAGCAAAGAAGAAATAAAGAGCCTCTTGATGAAAGTGAAAGAGGAGAATGAAAAAGTTGGCTTAAAACTCAACATTCAGAAAACTAAGGTCATGCCATCTGGTCCCATCACTTCATGGCAAATAGATGGGGAAACAATGTAAACAGTGACAGACTTCAGTTTTTTGGGCTCCAAAGTCACAGAAGATGGTGACTGCAGCCATGAAATTAAAAGACACTTGCTCATGGGAAAAAAATTATGACCAACCTAGACAGCATATTAAAAAGCAGAGACATTATTTTACCGACAAAGGTCTGTCTAGTCAAAGCTATGGTTTTTCCAGTGGTCATGTATGGATTTGAGAGTTGGGACTATAAAGAAGGCTGAGCGCCGAAGAATTGATGCTTTTGAACTGTGTTGGAAAAGACTCTTGAGTCCTTGGATTGCAAGGAGATTCAACCAGTCCATCCTAAAGGAGATCAGTCCTGAATATTCATTGGAAGGACCGATGCTGAAGCTGAAACTAATACTTTGGCCCCCTGATGCAAAGAACTGACTCATTTGAGAAGACCCTGATGCTGGGAAAGATCGAAGGAGGGAGAAGGGGGTGACAGAGGATGAGCTGGCTGGATGGCATCACCGACTCAATGGACACGAGTTTGAGTAAACTCCGGAAGTTGGTGATGGACAGGGAGGCCGGGCGTGCTGCAGTCCATGGGGTCGCAAAGAGTCGGAGACGACTGAGCGACTGAACTGAACTTCAATGAGGCCTGAAGACTCCCTCAAGCCCAGACACTGAGAATCTGCCATATGGTTCAGTTTACCTTATCAGTGAAAGATACTGGAGATTAACACAAAACTTAAATTCTTTTCATGCCTTTTTTCTGTTTTTAACTTAAAGGGGCCTAATGCTCTACCACTTTCAGACTTTTATGTCACTACAAAGGGAAGCTGATCAAAGAACTAGGAACGCTCCAGCTTCTAGATGCATCCACCTCTCAAACACTATTCACAACAGGCACATGCCTCATAAAACTGGCTTGTTACTTACCTGAGTTACTACAATGTTACACTCAGCTGCTCGGTCATTCTGGATACAGTCATCTAGAATAAACTGGGGAACCTGTGTGGTTTTACCACATCCAGTAGCACCTCGAATAATGACAACTGGATTCTGACTAATTGCTTCCAGGATTTCACTTTCAAATTTCTTCACAGGCAGTAACTCTCTCTCCTGTAAGACCTGTATTAGAAAAGTTACACTTCACATGTCAACCAATATACATATTAGAAGCAACTATTTTAATTCTAAAAAAAAGCTGCCATCTCTAGGAAAAGTTACTCCTTCCCACTGCCTGGATACTCAGAAAATACTTTTTCATAGAAGAATATATACACACACACACACACACACACACATCTAATTGAACAACCTCTCTCCATTAAATTTCTGAAAAAAATCTATCTTTTGGCCTTATCCACATCCTTATTTTCCTCATTTTTATCCTGGACATTACATATACACTCCCTTTCTTCTAACATTTTAAGTCCCTTTATTCAGAAAACACCAACACACACACACATGAAAAGTTATTACACTCTCATCTCTTCATTTACATTAAGAATCACAGGCCCTTAACTCACTACTACTACCCTCAGAGGTAACTAGGATTAGCAGTTAAATTAGTATCTTTGATTTTCCTTCCTAGAAAGGGGTAAAATATGTTATTCACTGTTTTGAAGCTCTTAAATACTTCAGACTTACTGCTTGCAAATCACGATCCTGTTCCAGCTGATACATTAATTCATTCTTGAGGTCCATGCTAATTTGTTCGGGAGTAGCCTGTAAAATGGGAAAGCAACAGTCACACAAAAGCATGATTCAGCTTGAAGCTGAATTCATTTCTTTAAAACTAGACATCCTAATGAAGTATGTTCAAAAGTAAAACACAGAAGTCTGATCTCAACAACAGTGTTGCACTCACATAAGCCAGAGGCCCCTCATCAATGTTACTGCTAGTCCAAGGATTCCAGTTGGATTGTGGCGGTGACCAAGGAACCACACCCACTGGGTTTTGCCGCTGAGATGGCTCAAACTGAGCCAGTTTGCCAAGGTTGAGTGCAACAGGCACAGAGGGATCTTCAGGCTATTAAAAAAAACAAAGAAAACCAAAAATACCAGTTGCTTGTCTGACTAAAGAAGGTCAATACAAAAGTGAAGAACTAAGTAGCTGTATGCTTACTAGGGGCACGATCTCAAGATTTAACTCTTGAACAATGTTCTGCAGCTGATGCTCCAAATCTTGAGAAAGGTTCACTTTGTAAGGCTCCACCTATAGAAAAGGGAGAGTCATCAGAATCGTGTAACATACATATGAACACTACTCAAATCTACTACGGGAGGGTTAAGAGTATGGAGTTGATACTAGGCCTACAATAGACCTAAAGTCAACAAGAAGTCAGTTCCTTTATGAAAGAATTACTTTAACGATGGCCATTTCCATTTCTTGAGGTAAGAGTCCTAGAATGATCAAACACCTTTAGCCAAATATTAAACAGAAGAGCTAAACTGAATCTCACGGGCTTCCCTGGTGGCTCAGCGGTAAAGAATCTGCCTGCCAATGCAGGAGACCAGGGTTTGATCTCTGGGTTGGGAAGATCCCCTAGAGAAGGAAACGGCAACCCACTCCAGTATTCTTTCCTGGGAAATCCTATGGACAGATGAGCCTGACGGGCTAGTCCACGGGGTCACAAAGAGTGGGACAAGACTTAGTGACTGAACAACAACAAAACTGAATCTCGTATTATCTCTCTGGGCTACTAAGTCTAAAGACTCACTGTTTCTCCTTCTTTCTTCTTTGTAAGTCCAGAGTAAGGTTCAATCACGCCAAGGTGGTAGAGCTGTCTGACAAGTGACAGCGCACAGGACTGTGCTGCCAGCTTTTTATTTGATCCATGTTCACGTGCAAAAATCCCTATAATTTAAGTTCAAAATTACCACAGATAAAAGGATAAATTGTCTAAGTAAAGAAATATCTCATCATAAGCAACTAGGAGGTTAGGTACAAAAGCTGACCTAAAATACAGAGTATGAGTTCTAAGCTCCTTTTCATTCTAACTGCTAACTCAAACCAATATCATTAACAGCTTATCAACAAAATAACTGACCATCCTGGTTATAGGCACACACTAAGACACATACCACATACAAATCTTTACATTAAAAAGCAAATAAAACTATTTCAACGAAGCTGTCATTATCAACATCATATAGCATTAAAACGGAAGAGTTTAACTTCTGAAAAATAAAGGATCAAGAGCAAATCAAAGGAATGAAAATGGGTCCAAAGTGCCTAGACCAGGAGTCAAGCAATCTTCTTCTATTAAGGGTCAAAAAATATTTCAGGCTTTAAGGCCACATAGTCTCTGTCACAGTTACTCAATTCTCTCTCTCAAGAGTGAAACCATTCACTAGGAACACTTCAACTAGAGTTTGACTATGGGCCCAGGAACAGACAGGTTCTCATGTAAAGAGTTCATAAATATAAGACAGAAATAATAATGTGTCATATATGTGACCCACCAAGCTTAAAATATTTATCTGGAAGAAGTTTGCTATTCCCTAATGGGGAAGGAAATAGCAACCCACTGCACTGTTCTTGCCTGGAGAAACTCAGGGACGGGGGAGCCTGGTGGGCTGCCATCTATGGGGTCGCAGAGTCGGACACGACTGAAGCGACTTAGCAGCAATGTAAACAAATGACTGTCGCTATGTTCCAAAAAGCTTAAAACTCCTATCCACTCAGTAATTTATTCTTAAAAGTCTAGGATTAAAAAAATTAAACATCATCTCCTAGGGCTTCTTTCAAAGACTTGATTTTATCGTAAGTCTTTGATACACTGAAGTCATGAGGGGTAGCTGTGTAATTCTCAAGCTGGAAAGAATCTTTACCCACTTTCCTCAACTTGTAGTGAGGTAAACTGAGTCCCAGCAACATAGGTTATGATTTAGTTGAAATCATAAAACTTGTTAGTGAGAAAATCAGAAAAAAAAAAAAAAAAAAAGAAAATCAGGTACACAGAGCTATTCTTTACTTTCAAGCATGACATACTGCCTGCTTTTATACTTACTAAGAATAAAGAATTCATGTATATGCTTGTCTTTTTACTTCCTTTATGAATAACTCCAGTCTGTTCCTTAAATGCCTAAAGGGTAACTTTCTCACCTTTCTTTCTTGACTCTATGACTCTTAAATGTTCACATTCACCTTTAGACCTCCAATCCTATCATCTGACTAACTCCTTTCTAAATGTCACTGAGTAAGTTTTACCTGAAGGAGCTTTATCTTTTCTGTATCAATGGAAAGATTAATTCTTTGACACTGGCAGATTCGTCAACAGCCTACGACCTCTTACCCTTTGAAATACAATACTAGCACAATCTCTTTTCACACGTAAAATTGGGAAACTGGGCCTGCTAATCACTAATATTCTAAAACACCCTAAATGGTACTTTATAGCATGGACTCTGTCAAATTAATAATATATGTGGCTCAAGACTATAATGAATACTACTACGCTATACAAGACTCAGAATATTAGGAAAGCAACAACACTTACTTCTGCCTATCTGCTTGATATAAATGGTCATTTCTGCAATAAAGCTCCTGTAACAACATATACAAACAAGGTTAGAAATTTCACCATTAGAAATTATTAAATCCAGGATTCTTAAATCAGGCTTTCCAACTGCTTAGGCAAATCAAAGCAAAAAACCACTGTAAACATTTCTGTTCACTCCTAGAACAAATGAAGTATATAAACGGCAAATAATGTACAACACGGCATGAGACAGCTGTAATCAAAGTTGATGAGCCAACTGTTCATGGAAAGAAAATGTTAGGAGTTTTGATTCCATATTTACTTACTTTAAACTGTATTTCAAAGGCTGCCGTCTGAATAGCTAGAAAACATTTAGTGAAAAGGAATTTTCCACTTAGCTTGAGGCCAAGAAATAAAATAGGTCCAACACTCTCCTTAAACTATAGTTGTGGTTAAGATCCTTTGCATGGGCCACCCACTAATGATTTCAATCTGTTATGATCAGCTAAAAATAGGCTCGTATGCACACATACACATGGGCATACGAACACTGAGCCCATGTCAGTGGCTGGAGACAGAGGTCTGGTATCTGCCTGCAGTTGGAAGTAGCCCTTAATAACAAAAAAAATTAGGTTATTTAAGTCAAGTCTTGGAGAACAAAATATTTTTGAAAACTATAGCTAAAACAGCTAGCAGACACTAGGGAATAAATTTGGGTTTTAAAAAGGGGAAAATTGCCCTTTGAAAACTATGCTTTCTGATCCTTCCATTGCTCAGGTATATTCTAACCTTGGCTTTGTGCTGTGAATAAAAAGGTCAGGTGAGACTTAAAAAAAAAAAAATGTTAAGATTCCTTCCTATACCTCGTGAACTGACCTTCAGGCACAGCGGCTTCAGGGGTCAAAGGCCACTGGCTTTCAGGGAAACAACATCCACCCTTTCATTAATGACACCGATGCCAGTATGTTTCTCAGCCAGGCTTAAAGTCAGCACTCAATCTCATTCTCCTCCACCTAGGGGGGAACAGCAACACCAGAAATCAGTTTACAATAGTTTCCCATGTGATTGCTTAGTTCAGCCTAAGCAGCAGCACATGTGTGTATGAACACAGACCTCTAGTGTTGCTGTCTGTTATGCCTCTAAAGGACATACAAAGAGCAATGCTGTCCAAGCTCCCCCAACTGCCTCTGCCTTCCTTGTCACAGCCTGAATTCTTTAACTCTTTGTATCAGAAGTCAATTAAGATATTAAAAAAAAATTTACAGTAAGTTTCAGGCATACTTAAATTATTTAACTGCCCTTAAAGTTATCAAGTGCTACCAAGCCCAATCAGTGTAGAAAAACAAAATTTAAAAAATCATCAACAAACGAATCTTTCTTTTATAATCTGATGGTTTAATAAAGTCAGATGTCAAAATTAAGTATTTGAGAATTCAGGATTGAATAAAACATTGGGAAGCAGGGGGAACAATGCTCTGAACATCATTTTGATCAATATCAAAGTTTTATTTCAGTAATAATTATTTTAGGGTTGCTAGATGCAACACTTATTTTTAAGGAAAACAGTTTTGATGCATTTTGACTTAGTTCATGTAAGGACAGCAAATTAAATCATCCAGATTTTCATTAAAACATCCCCTCCCTTTCAATAAAATATTAGTGCCCCCAGAAGAGTCTTATCCATATGAGCCTTCCTGGGAGTAATAATTACTACACCCTGGAATGCTCTCAGGAAGAACAGCAAGCAGGCTGAGAAACATACTGTCACTGTGAGAACCTCCTCCTCCCTGTATGTTCAGTTTTATGAAATTTAACAGAACAAACGTGTGCTAATTTAACTCACATACAAAGACGGAGGCTCTCCTTCAGCTTCGCAACAGGCCCTTAAAACTTCACTGATAGAACTCGAACACAGCCAACTTTCAAAGCCGATGGGAAATTTGGTTCTAGATCCAACACCATCTCTCTCTGAAGACTCTAAACTTTTAAGTGTCTAACTTGACACGTTAAAGAAATAAATATTATAACTACTTCTAATACCGCAGAGAACAATAAACCCACTATCTCTGGCTGACTTTTAAGTCGAACATGGACAAACCACTACTTGAGGCTACAATTTTTTGCCTCTCAGATTCATACGAGAACCAGAAGTCTAGCAACACAAACAGCAGATTTTTTGCAGATTTTATTCTCATACAGAATACTTTTGTGATTTTATTCTTAAAATCACACTCCTAAGTGAAAACCATAGCAAACTACACATTACACATCAGTGACAATTTTTCTTGGTCAATGTAACTTATCTTTTCACCATCTGCTACTCATCCACAAACTGAACCAGATGCCACATACAAGAACAATAACTACAAAACCCTAACTTACTATAGAAGGAAAAGAGTGAACCAAGCAAACCTGTTGTGATCAGGACCCACTTGGGTGTACTTATATTCTCCTTGAATCTTTTCTTTTTGGAAATATTGGTTCAGACGAGCCTTAGCATTTTCCAAGGTCCAGTTTCCATGAAGTCCAGCATTTAAATCCACTTCTTCAGATTCAAGGGTCTGTTGAATCAATGATAATTAAATTTGGCTTCGTGATTCTGTAACAATTTCTTTGTACCATGCTTTGAAGTGCAAAAGTTGTCTTTTTAACAGCTTCTGATCCTAGTCAAAACTGAGCCAGAACTAGTTTTTACTCCATGTGACGGTCCTATCGTACAAACAAGCTATTGGTTAATGTACTATACATTTAAACTGTTCCTAAGAAACCTTTGACCAATTTTTTCAGGCTGGTTTTAAAACTTCAAATATCAGTAACCTCAGATATGCAGATGACACCATCCTTATGGCAAAGAATGAAGAGGAACTAAAAAGCCTCTTGATGAAAGTGAAAGAGGAAAGTGAAAAAGTTGGCTTAAAGCTTAACATTCAGAAAACTAAGATCATGGCATCTGGTCCCATCATTTCATGGGAAATAGATGGGGAGACAGTGGAAACAGTGTCAGACTTTATTCTTTTGGGCTCCAAAATTACTGCGGATGGTGACTGCAGCCATAAAATTAAAAAGACTCCTTGGGAGGAAAGCTATGACCAACCTAGATAGCATATTAAAAAGCAGAGACATTACTTTGCCAACAAAGGTCCATCTAGTCAAGGCTATGGTTTTTCCAGTGGTCATGTATGGATGTGAAAGTTGGACTGTGAAGAAAGCTGAGCGCCAAAGAATTTATACTTTTGAACTGTGGTGTTGGAGAAGACTCTTGAGAGTCCCTTGGACTGCAAGGAGATCCAACCGGTCCATCCTGAAGGAGATCAGTCCTGGGTGTTCATTGGAAGGACTGATGCTGAAGCCGAAACTCTAGTACTTTGGCCACCTCACGCGAAGAGTTGACTCATTGGAAAAGACCCTGATGCTTGGAGGGATTGGGGGCAGGAGGAGAAGGGGACGACAGAGGATGAGATGGCTGGATGGCATCACCGACTCGATGGGCCTGAGTCTGAGTAAACTCCGGGAGTTGGTGATGGACGGGGAGGCCTGGAGTGCTGTGATTCATGGGGTCACAAAGAGTTGGACACGACTGAGCAACTGAACTGAACTGAAAACTTTAAATGAACAAAGTGAAAAGATTTTCACTGGTGGTCCAGTGGTTAAGACTCCACACCACAAGAGGCATGAGTTTGATCCTTGGTTAGGGAATTAAGATTCTGCATGCTGCACACACAGCCAAAAAAATAAGGTATCTATCTATCTATCCGGCCAAAAAAATAAAGTATCGATCTATCAAGTTAGAAAAGTAAGCTGCCTTATCAAAGCACTTTTACTGCAAGTGCTCAAGAAATGAGGTTTATTGAGGCAACTAAATTTCCTACAAAGCAGATGAAGAGACATTTTATTAATACCAGGGAAAAACAAGTTTTATTTCATAGGCAATTCTACTGAACAGAATTAACAGGAAGCTTAGGTTGTCGGTGTTTTGCGTGAACTACCAGTCTCAAATAATTAATTAAAACAATCATTAAATTATAAAGTTGCAAATATTTTAAACCGTGCCATGAACCAAGTCCTAAATCACATTCTAGCAGATGTGACACAGGTTTACAGCCTTACCGCTTGGACTTCCTGTTCTTCTTTTCTTGAGTAATAATCCTTCAAGTTGGCACCTCGATCCCAGGTGGGCACATAGCCAGAGCCCCCACCTCCAGAATTATTTTCTATTATGGAAAGAAAATGATGTTCTTTTAATGAATCAAATTGTACAAATAACCTGAATAATTTTAAAAACTACTCCTAATTTAGACTTCAGAGCTCTATTATTAGAAACGGACCTGAAATTTCTCACTTACTTACAAAGTGTTACCTCACTGAATACAGGTCTAAATTACTAACTGCAAAGATGGTATGCAGTGGGGTGCTGCTAGTAATGATCATAAGTGACTGATAAAAAAAAAAAAAGTGACTGATAACCTGGCATACATTATCATGTAGCTGTTTTAAGTTGTTACATATGTAATAACTGATTAAATGGTAACTGTTTCTTCGCTAGATATGACCCTGTAAGAAAGCTACATGCTAGTGCTAGAGATGGAAATAAGAAGTTAAGGTGTTAAAAAGTGATGAATTTTAATGAGAAACCAGAGTAAAAATTGTAGTTAATATTGCCTAAAACTGTTTATTGATACTTTTAAAAAGTTTACTCAAATAATCTTGTAAGTAAACATTGTTATCCTTGTTTCATAAACACTGGATCTGAGACATAGGTAATTTGACAAATATTCCAGGTAATTGACCCTACAGTTGACACACTAATGGAAGTTTTGATATATACAGAATTCAGCAGTGACTGGGACCCTTATGACAAACAAACAAGCCTACAATATTTGGCAGGAATCAAGTTAAAAACAAGAAAGGGCAGTAAATAAAACCCCCTTAACCAAATATTCTAGCCTGTGCAAAATCTACCCAGAGATCAAAATCTAATGACAGAAAGGAATTGAGCTGTACCACTTTATAAGAGATTAAATAACCCGGTGGCAGCTGCAAACTTATGAAGATCTTGGGTTCTCTCCACATTAGGAGTTCAGAATAGTTATTTCTATCTGTCCAAGTGAGAAAAAGATGATGACTGTGCAAGACTGTGTATCTTATTCTCAGTCATGTGCACACATTCAAGTCCTTACCTGCCTGGAGAGCCAGATGTGGAGGAAGAGGTCCTCCCAGGGTTGCTGGTAAACCTCCGTCATCTGCTGTGGTATCAGATGAATCAGTAGCTGAGGGTGGAGGGGGTGCTACCTGCAAGAGGAAAAGTCAAGGGAAGGTCAGTAAATTTGCCTTCAGAGACCTTCTTTAAAACTTGGAAGAGGCCCCCTCTTTTCCTCATAATATTAATATTGTTGCTTTCAGTATTATAAAACTATTATGTTCTCATTTCAGGCAGAAAAGGTAAGGGTAGTAAAAATATCCGCAATTTTCTCTCTGGAGATTACATAATTATGTAGATGAATATAATTTTCACACAAAAACTGGGATCACTTTATGCTATATAGATCATTTACCTTTTTGCATAACCCAATAAAGCTATGAGCCATGCTGTGCAAGGCCATCCAAGATGCACAGGTCATAGTGAAGAGTTCTGACAAAATGTGGTCCACCGGAGGAAATGGCAACCCACTCCAGTATTCTTGTCTGGAGAATCCCATAAACAGTATGAAAAGGCAGAAAGATATGACCCTGAAGGATGAGCCCCCCAGGATGGAAGGTGTCCAATATACTACTGGGGAAGAGTGGAGGGCAATTACTAACAGCTCCAGTAAGAATGAACCAGCTGGGCCAAAGTGGGAATGATGCTTTGATCACAGGATGTCTAGCAATATCCCTGGACTACCAACGAGATGCCAGTAGCAACCCTCCCCCTGTTCTTAGTCAAAAATGCAATGGGGGCTGGGGGGACATGCCAAAACTGCCCCTGTTGAGAATCACTGGAAATGACTGAAATGCAAAATAATTCAACTCTTATCCTACAAAGAAAGAAAATGTTAGGCGAACGTGATAACCACTACACTACGGAAACCTGCCTAGATAAAGAAAATGTAACAGCCTGCAAAAGCACATATGCAATATCCTTTGATCCAGCAATTCAATTTCAACGAATCTCTGCCCAAGACAGATTAGCAGAAATACAAAAATTTATATGCATACACATGCATAATACATAGACTATTCATTTTAGCATTCTAAGTAACAGTAAAAAGCACAAAAATCCGTCAGTAGAGGTTAGCTGAATAAACTATGGTACTATTGAAGTGAAAAGCAGGTAAGTAAAGAAAAAGAAAAGTGTACACAAGATACTGTTAGTAAAATAAAGAGCTGGGGTAAGGAATATTAATATACATCATTTTTTGGCTTACAGTTAGAAAAAAGAAGGCTGACTAATAACTAAAAAACAAAAACCCAACAGGAAAACAGATGGAGGAGGCAGGGACAGAAGTCAGACTTTTCTAAATACACTTGTTTCATTAATTTAACAAAATTATGCAACTATTTAATGTAATTGTCCAGTTTTACAAAGATGATCCCTAAAAGTTAAAGCAAAATGAAAACAAACCAGAGGATAGAGATGACAGTATGATCACAAAGAGGAATTATTTAACGTGAAAGTGCAGTCATTTGTAAGTCTGCAGTAGGATATGGGGGCTTCTTCCCAGGTGGCTCAGCAGTATAGAATCCGCCTGCCAGGCAGGAGATGTGGTCTGATCCCTGAGTTGTTAAGATCCCCTGGAGAAGGAAATAGCAACCCACTCCAGAATGCTTGCCTGGGAAATCCCATGGACAGAAGAGTCTGATGGGCTACAGTCCATGGGGTTGCAAAGAGTCAGATATGACTTAGTGACTAAACACCACCAAGTAGGATATACCCTAAATATGAAAAGAACTGCAAAAACTTAAATTTTTCAGTAATTGCATTATTGATAATAGTACTGGAATTTACAGCATGAGACTGTTGTACATGTATTGGTGAATAAAGCAAGAGAGTAATTATGTTAGGGCACTGCAAGGAAACACAGTTTTGGTTTGAGGGGATAATAGACAGACAGATGCACACAAAGGGTGAACAAAAAGCTCTGCCATTCTGAATTTAAACTGGAAGCATTAGGTTGAACTCAAAATATACCTTGTCTTGGAAAAAATTTTCCCAAGCTTTGTATACTGGAAAGGCTAAAACAATGACCAATTTAGTAGTAATAACTCTTGGCACTCAATTTGTGGTCTCTAAACACCATCCCCCAGTAAATAGAACCAGGGATCTTAACAAATGGCTGATTCCACATCTGTAATAGTAAAATTCAAGTTGAGTCAAACATATGATACACCACAAAGCAAGAAAGTGATCAGAGTAAGGGTAAGGTTAAACACACTGAAAAATCAATCTGAAGAAGATCCTACTAGCTAACTTACACAGCAACAAAAAGATTAATGAATGTATTAACATGTTACATATTTGAATCAATGAGTTCATAACAATTCTGGGAATAATACCTAATTGAGGAGAAGGCAATGGCACCCCACTCCAGTACTCTTGCCTGGAAAATCCCATGGATGGAGGAGCCTGGTAGGCTGCGGTCCATGGGGTCACTAAGAGTCGGACACGACTGAGCAACTTCACTTTCACACATTGGAGAAGGAAATGGCAACCCACTCCAGTGTTCTTGCCTGGAGAATCCCAGGGACGGGGGAGCCTGGTGGGCTGCTGTCTAGGGGATCACAGAGTCGGACATGACTGAAGTGACTTAGCAAGCAGCAGAAGATACTAGGGACAAACTTAACTGTTAAAGGGAAAGAATCAAACATTTATCTTAACATTTTATGCATAAATTATACCTCAGAATAACTAAATTATTGATAAAGAGAGGTTCTGTTTTTTTTTTAAGGCGGTTTCTTGTTATAAAAGTATTTGAACTAAAAAAATCAAAGAAATTTACTGAAGAATTAAATCCACAGTGATATCAATGGCTGCTAACGCCCCATCACGCGCCTCCTCCTGATGGGAGAATAGACTTCATCTTTCCTGTGCCTGCCCCTCTACTCCAATCAAACTGGAATCTGATCAAGTCTCTAACCACCAATTACAGGAAACAGAGGAACACAGAAATCCTTTATGATACCTGGGGGCTGTATCTGCAAGATCTGAAGTGTGAGAAACTAAAAAATAAACAAGATGCTTTCTTTAACAAATTCCAAAGAAAAATTGAGAGAAAGGGGGAGGGAGAGAGGATCTACTGATGGGAACACCAGACATCAATCAACTGTAGCACACAGACAACATTCGGAACATAATTTAAATAAACTACTAAAAATGGACTCATGGAACAATCAGGAAAATCTGAGTACTGACTGGGTGTTTGGGGATGTTAAGAAACAATTTTTTTTAGGTTTGATAATGGAATTGCTATGTTTTTTAAAAGGATTACCTTTTAGAAATACAAACTGAAATAGTAACAGATGAATGACAGGATGTTTGGTTTTTTAATTATTTGTCAAAAAATAATCCAAAAGGAAGAAGGCAGATAGAAATTAAGAGATGAATCATGACTGGTCATGGTGAAAAGTGCTGCAACACAGGGGTTTATGGTATTATTCCTAGTCTTACTTTGACACACATCTGACATTTTCCACAATAAAGAAAAGTTTTAAGTATCCCTGGCATTTAGAAATAAGTCATTTTTTGGCAAGTACATTCTGTTGCATGAAAGGGCAAGTGAAGTGACACAGGGTTTGGTGAGGATGGGGAGGTAAAATATAGATGGTATGGGAAAGATTGGCTTGTGATATAATATTTTTCCAAGTTCATCCCTCATTCATCTAACCAAAAAATATTAAGTGCCTATTATATGGACCAGAACTATTCTAGATACTAGGGAGACAGCAACAAATTAAACACAGGAACCACCCCCCCACCCCCCTGCTCTCATGAACTATAGTATGAGGATCTAGGGGCAAAAAATAGGTTAAAAGAGGGGTCCTCAATTACAGTATAAATGACATTTTGGGTTGGGTGATTCTTTGTTTCAGGAAGCTTTCTCCTGTATATTGTATGATGTCTAGCAGCAACCCTGGCCTCTACCCATGAGATGTCAATAAGACCACCATCCCCTTCCAGTTGTAATGAAAATGTCTCCACATACTGCCTAACATTCCTGGGGGACAAGATCACTCCCAGTTAAGAAACACCAGGCTAGAAGTTAGTAAGTGCTATGGAGAAAAATCAAATAGTGAAAGGAGATAGAACACCAGGCTAACAGCAGATTTATAATTTTCAATTTGTAATTAACAAGAGATTTCCAACTTTCAATGGCTGGGAAAGAGCACTCTAGGCAGAAAGAATAGTCAAGTACAAAAGTCTTGAGATGGAAAAGGCGCTAGCCTAACTTGAGGAATTGCAAGAAGGCCAGTGTGGAAGTGAGGGAGAAAGCAGAAAATGCATAGTTGGAGCCTTAATGGAAAAGATCTGAATGTGTTACAATGCTAACAACAAAAAATTGAAAATAGGATGCTATTTCTGGTAGGGCCCGGTAGCTCCTACTACACTGACTCCTGCAGCTAACATAAACTCCAGAAAAACAAAAACCCTAAAACTCCCCTCAGCTATACACAGGCACTAAAAAGTGAACAAAATCTGGCAAAGTCTAGAAGGAACTTGAAATGAGAAAGCAAAAAATAGAAAGTATAATTCCAGTTATTATGCCTTTTATTACTAGGGAAGACCATCTGAGACAGCTAAAACTCAATAGAAAATTCAGTCTTTCTGGTCGGAAGTATCAAAGGATAAGAATTTGGCGAAACCAAAGCTGCTGGAAAGTGAGAAATCTTGGAAAGGAAACAAACAGGAATCCCAAACTCTGTGTACAAACTTTCCCCAAATATCTGGCTAAGCTTTAAACTATATATACGCAGGAGAGATTTCAAGCCTCCTAGCACAGGATCAGAAAACTTAAGTGAGATTGGAACTATCACTCAAAAGATAGTGCTGGCGCTTGAGTCCATCTAAGTTGACTGCTGGACAACACAATGACAAAGTAAATACTCTTTGGAGGACTAACATCATTTAGTCTCCAAAACGTAACAGTCACAATGCCCAGGATATGATGCAAAATCATTTGACATACCAAGAGGAAAAATCTCAAAAGCACAATCAACAGAGTCCAACCCTGAGATGGCCCCAATGTTCGAATTAGCAGTTAAGAATTTTAATTGCAGCTATTGTAGCTATGCTAAATGACATAAAAGAAATTCAGTCATATCATGAATGTATGCTTACAATGAATGAAAAGAAATGCCACCAGAAAAACAAAACCTGTTTAAAAAATAAAAAGCAATAAACTTAGGGAAAAAAAAAAAGATAGTATCTGGGAAAAAAAAAAACTGACAGACTTAAGAGCAAAATGGAACCAACAGTGAAAGCAATCAGTGAACTTGAAGATACTGATTATCTTCAACATATACATGAAATCATCTAATCTGAAAATTAGAGAAAGGAGGAGAAAAAGACTGTCCAGGACCTCCAAAATAGTTTCAAAAGGTTTCTCATATGTCAACATGAAAGTCCCAGAAAAAGAAGAAAAAATTAAGAAATGTTTGAGAAAAAAACAAAACAAAACCCAACAATAGCCAAAAGTTTCCCATATTTGATGAAAGACATAAATTTACAGATTCAAGAATTTTAGCAAACTCCAAGCAGGATGAATACAAAGAAAACCATGTCTAGTTACATCATAGCCAAGCTACTGGAAACCAAAGGAAAAAAGCAACCAAAAAAAACACATATAGGCGGAAATGATTTGATTACTTGCCCACTTCTCATCAGACAACAATGGAAGACAACAGTGCAACATGATCTTTGAAGTGCTGAAAGAAAACCGGCACCTCAGAATTGCATTTTCTTCTATTCAAGGTAAAATAAAAACATTTTTACATAAAAGAAACGAAAGAGTTTGCCACCAACAGACCTAGGAAGAGGCTTAAAAAAAAACACACACACAACTAGAACAGGTCATAACACAGGGAACAGAGGCCAATGGGTCAAATATTTGAAAAAGAATCAAGGTCGTCTTGTCCAATCTCTTCATTTTACAGATGGTTCAACCAATCTAATTAAAAATCTTGTAATTATATAGTGGTACACCATACTAGATAGTAAATTCAATTCCTGGGTAAATGCAATGGAAAGGTAAAAAACATGTATTTTTACTTTTATAAGCAAGTCAGAATACAAAAACCCATTGAAAGGTGCTGAAATTAATATATTATTCCTAAAGGTTTTATAAAAACTGGATCTTTCATGTAACACCTAAGGCATCTGCTTAAATCATGTGATTTTTTTTAATGTTTTTAAAAAACATCAGCAGTACCACTATTCTTGTGAAAATTCAAACTTTCACTTTTTAGTTAAGAGTTTATTTTTTCGTAACTTTTGCTGCACACACACAATATAATTAAAAATAATTACATTATCAAAAACACAAGAATGATATTCTACTGTACTAAATACTACTTTAACTCTGCTAAGAAAATGTCAATGGGAGCAAATGTATCTTAAAATGTTACTGATTTTTACATTGTTTAAAATGTTATTTTTGAAGTACACAGAAAACAACAGGCTCTGAAAAATCCGTTTTGAATGAAGACAATGTGTAAAACCCTAAGACATACAGACTCAAGGGAATCCCCAAGACAGGTATATAACGAAAACGAGATCCAAATCTTTAGAAAATTATCCCAGTTTTCTGAGAAAATACATCACTCCCAAGGTTCACTAAGGAACACATTAACATACTATTTGAAAACAACACCGAAAAACTATCATGCTGCGCCTCCATACATACTGGATTAGCATAACCTTATGTCTCAAGTGCTTGGCCATACTTACCCCAATAGCTGGGACTTCTTCACTCTTTAGTTCATTTATTCGAACCAAATAGTTAACAAAGTCTCTGGCAGCATTGCTCTGTGCATCTTTTTTATTGGTGGAATTACCCATGCCAGTGTAATTATATCCTTCCACTCGAACCTTCAAGAAAAAAATAAGAGTGACCTGGGTAATTTGGGGATTTAAAAAATTCATACTTCACTACACCATTAAGGGATTACAGTTAATTACTGGAGATATACTTTATAAACATAGTGAAAATAACACACTTAAGAGAATTCACAGGCTATCTTATAAAAAAAATGGCAATTCATACTGTCCAGTGATAAACTAATCCAAAAACAAGAATGCTAACTTATGTGGCTCAGATAATCTCTTCTCATGCAACATTAAGTCCCACATTAAAATCTGATTTCACAAGACCAAAGAATAAACTACCTGTATTTATTTTAAAGCACTCTGACGAGAACGCACCTACTAAGACAGTCCAATTTTTCTAATCTGCACTACTGGTAGTGCATAAAGTGTGAAAAACACATTGTTCTACCAGGTTGTTTTAAAAGTAATGCCCAGGGAACTCCCTGGCTGTCCCCTGGTTAGGACTCGTGCCATCACGGCAGGTGGCATCGCTTCCACCCCTGCTCAGGGAACTGAGATTCCCCTAAGCTGTGTGGTGCCGCCCAAAGTTTTTTTAAAATGATTGATTAAAAAAAAAAAAAAAAAGATTGATTTCACATCACTTGAAAATGATTTAGAATGAGACAGAAATAGCAGGCAAGTCACAATAAAGGACCTATCCCAATGTACAACACATTAACATTTCCAAACAGAAAACATTATTCTTTTAAATTATTAAAAATAATTATAAATTATTAAGATAATTATTTTAATAATTATTAATATTAATTATTATTTAATAATAATAAACAATTAAAAATAAGCCTCAAAGTCACATAAATGTAAGCTGTATTTTTTTTAAATACCTCGCACATGAATTTCTGTCTGTTTTTGTTCCCCACTGCTCTGATTTCATATGCTGGGGTCATCTTCCTTTTGCCACACCAGGCATACAGAAAATTTTTAACATCACCCATGATTCAAGTGTCTTCTTAAGACCTAAGAAACAAGTTAGTTAGAAACAGCATTATTTATAAGAGTAAACTGTGGAAATTACCAATCTGGAAATACCCAATGGCTGAAATTTACTGAAAATCTATGTTAAGCACAGGATATTCTATCATGCTGCTATTAACATAGACTATTAAGAAATTTTAATGATGAAATTGGAAAGTCTACCACATTTTGTTAAAAGAAAAAAAAAGCAGAATACTAAGTATAATTTGTACTACACGAAAGTATGCATAAATAAATCAAGACTGGAAAAGAACTATCCCCCCAAATGGTTATCTTTAGGTAACTACATGTGATTTTTACCTCTTCTTAAAAGACATTTTATGTAATCTCCTTTTTACAAGGGGCACTTTATGTGTTTTGTCTAATCCTCACAACAATGGGAGATATACATGGTCTCTTAGCAGACTGTCCTCAAAGCTGTAGGCAATATATTGTTAGTAAGTCCAAATACATAAATTAATCAGTACTTACACTAAAAATAATGAACCTAAATATTTTATACCAAATCTTTAGGCCTTGATATTCATTAAAATTTGACAATATTACATCTTCTTGAAGTACAACATATTGCACTTGTTAGCATTCTCCCTCTACTCCCCCTATAAGATAGCAAAAGATATTTAGCCTAAGTCTAAAATCTGAATTTAAATTACTAGCTAAGTATCTGAGACTAAATTTAGAACCAGAGAAAATATACCACAAATTCAATTTTTGCTGTGATGCGAGAAGAAACCCCACTTCAAGCATTAAGCCTGTCTTCTGATAATGTTCAGTGTATTTTGTTAGCACCTAAGTTGTGTCATCAAATTGGACCTAGTATAAAGTTTAATTTGTAGTCACAGTCACCCTGTTGTTCAGTTGCTAAGTCATGTCGGACTCTTTTTGACCCAACAGACTGCAGCACACCAGGCAGACAGTCCTCCACTATCTCCTGGAATTTGCTCAAACTCAAATCCATTGAGTCGGTGATGCCATCCAACCATGTCATCCTCCGCAGCCCCCTTCTTTTGCCTTTAATCTTTTCCAGCATCGGGGTCTTTTCCAATGAGTCAGCTCTTAGCATCAGATGGCCAAAGTACTGGAGCTTCAACTTCAGCCCTTCCAATAAATATTCATACTTGATTTCCTTTAGGATGCAGTTTGATCTCCTTGCACTCCTAGGGACTCTTAAGAGTCTTCTCCAGCACCACAATCTGAAAGCATCAATTCCTTGGGGCTCTGACGGTAAAGAAGCTGCCCGTAATGCAGGAGACCAGGGTTCAAGCCCTGGGTGGGCAAGATCCCCTGAAGAAGGATATGGCAATCCTCTCTAGTATTCTTGCCTGGAGAATTCCATGGACAGAGGAGCCTGGTGGGCTACAGTCGATTGGGTCACAAAGAGGAGTTGGATATGACTAACACACACTCACACACCACAAACACCCACACCCTTCTTTAGGATCCAACTCTCACGTCTGCAATTGACCATCGGAAAAACCAAGCCTTGATGATGCGGGCCTTTGTCTGCCAACTAAGGAGACACCTGGAGACACCCTATTAACGAAAAGCTGTGGAAAACTAAGAATATCTATCTACAAATTCCAATCATGAATAATTAACTTAAGAAACAAACCCTCAAGGTGAACGAGTAACATGAAATACGAAGGACTACATTATCAAATTCCTTCTTCCCTCGGCAGTCTCATCTAGCTCCGTAATATTAAACACCAACCATATCCTAATGATAACCAAATATATACTATAACTTCATAGTCTTTTTAACCTCCAAAACCAAGTTCATCTAACAGACCCATTTGGATGCTACCTTGGCATACTCAGTCAAAACAACTTTAAATTTCTTCCCCAAATCTGTTCTTCCCCCCAAACCCAGTTTTCCCATCTCCCCAAATGGCACCACCATCCACCAAGTTACTCACGGTAATTGGGATCTACCCAGTCCCTGAAGATCCTCTAGAGCTATCCCCCGTTGTGTGCCAGTCGGTATCCTTAAAGGAGCACCTATGTGAACTATTTTACTTAACCTTAACACTGTGCAGAAAAGCATTATTATTATTCCCTTTTTACAGCTGAGTAAACTAAGTCAAGAATAACCTGCCCCAAGAGACAGAGCGCCTACCTTGGGGACCCAGAATTTCCAGCCAGGTAGTCCGGATCCACTGCTCATCTACTGCCCACTTCGGCCTCCAAGGCAGCTGTCCCATCTCCCTGCTACCACTCTGCACACCCGGAGTCCGGGAATGACGTCCTCAACGATTCCTCCACTTTAGCTACCCCCGAATCCTTGCTTCTCTTAAAATTCTCACCACACTCCAGTCACATGGCCTTCTTTCAGTTTCCAACGCCTGCCCGTTAACACTACTCCCTTCGGCCTCTGCGGTTCTGCCCCCTCCTCCGTCGCTGACGCATCCTCCGCCCCACGGCCGACAGTTCAAAGGTCTACCTCCTCCCGGACGCCTGCCCTCGCCACCCGATCTCAAGCGGCTCTCTCCCTTGACACTAATTCCTCGCGACCTCTTTACGGAAAACTGCAGACGCCGGTTTTCCGACTGCCTCCCCACCCCCACCACAATCTCTGGAGAGGAAGGGCCGGGACGCTGCCTCACCCCTTTACTCTGTCTACAGCGGCCGCAGGACAGTGCCCCCGAGACAACAGCCCGTTCTGTGCGGCTTCAACGACCGAAGGGCCCTAAGGCGAGCGTGGCGCCTCGGCGGGCTCAACCCCACAGGACGACTCAACGCCCCCACCCACCCCCGCCTTTTCCTCTGCGGCGAGAGCCGCGCCGCCGCGCTAGGCCGAAGGAGGAAGTGCGGCCTGGCTGTTCCGCAGACCCGGCCGAGAATGGCTGCGAGAACAACCAGGGCAACAACTCGGCCCCCGCCCCCCGCGACCCCACCTGCAGCGCAAGCGCAGCGCGGCGGGCAGCGCGCAGCCCGCAATCCGGGAACCCTGGGGGGCGGCTCCCCACCCCCACCCTAATCCGCCACCGCCCGCGCCAGCGAACAAAGCCCGGCTGCAGAGCCGCGGGGCTCACGCCGGCCCAACGAGAACCACAAGGCCGTCTTCCCCTTACCTTCGTCCGCTTTCCTGGTGCCCGAGAGCACAGCCCTCTTAGGACCGTCCGTAGCACCGGCCTTTAGCGACGGAAACCGGACGAGCGAACCGCAACTTGCAAGAAAGCGGCTGCGAAATGGCTGCGATCTCGGCGCCAGGGGGCGGAGCCAGCGCTCTGCGCCTGCGCAGAAAGCGAGCTGGGGGCTTGGGGCGGCCCAGGGCGCCGCGAGGGAGGGGCGGGGCTGCGGCTACGTAGCGGCCGTTAGCTTCTGGTCGCCTGGGAGATGGGTCCGCCAATGGCGCCCGCAGTCCTAGCCTGGCTTGCTTCTGTAGCAGAGCCACCTCCTGTTTGATCGTTTGGGGGAACTTGGGGGGCCCCGTAGCATTTTAATGCATTAAAATGTTTTGCAGCTTTTGTCATAGGGACCTGTGGTAGATGAGGTGCCCTTCCAAGACAGAACTGAAATGTTAGGTGGTAACTTTATAGGGTTTTTGTTATAGTTCCTAAGTCGTGTCGGACTCTGCGATGCCTTGGACGGTAGCCCGCCAAGCTCCTCTGTCCATGGGATTTCCCAGGCCATAATACTGGAGTGGGTTGCATTTCCTTCTCCCGACCCGGGGACGGAACCGGTCTCCTGCATTGCCAGGTGAGTTCTTTGCCTGGTGAGCCTCCAGGGAAGACCTCAGAGGCTTGTTAGGGTAGTTAAATGAGGCTCCATGTGAAGTGGGCTTGTTGTGTGTTCCTGACATACAATAGGTGTTCAACAGATGCTGCTGTAGTGATTCAAATACTCTTAAGAGGAATGTCTCCTGTGTGTCAAATGACTCACGATTGGGGGAGGTGAAGAAACAAAGGAGAAAGGCCATTAATCTTGCAACTATCTCCTAGAAAGAGAAGCTTCAGACAGGGATGTGTTAATTTCTTCCTTCCTGCCATCTACAGCTGGACAGGGTTCTGAACAAAGACACTTTAACAGGCAGAGGGGCAGGATTCTCTGAGGCAGGCCATTATGTATGATTATAATATCAAAAGCAACTAAAAGCAAGTCAGATAGTTCCAGAGTGGAGTCAGAACTGGTTTTCCCCTGCTACCACTGCGGTACATATCACATACTCACTAAAATGAATAGATTAAAAACTGTAAGGTGGTTTTTGCTCAAATTGGATATCCTTTTGTCTTCAGTCTTTGGAATAATTTGTATTCTTAACTACTGTAGTAGTCACTTAAATTTTTGAACTCTAGTGCTTCCCACAGAGTCAGTAGTACAAAGTATTTAAAGTTGGGATTGTTCCAGAGAATCCAGACTAATCAATTATCTGACCCCATCATACCTACCATCCTTATTTTTCACCTCTTTCACTAAGTTTTTTCCTAATTCTTCTAGCTCACTGTGATTAATCACTTTAAAACTGTATTTCTCCTATGATTAGAATAACACAGCATTTATTCAATCTTATTTTCCTCATGGGTTTGCTGTCTTCAACTAAAAACAAAACCATTCAGGAAAACACCTTAATCTTTTGTTTCTTTATCCCTTTCAGGGTGTAACCGAGCTGGAGCCATGGGAGCTTCCTGGGACAGGCCTTCCCCCAAATCTTCCCCCAAAGCTTCTCTCTGAAGTATCTAGACAATACTGTTTGATGCACATTTCCTGAGTTATTTTGCAGACGTAAAAAACCTCCCCTCTCCAGCAAATGGAAGATATTATGACCGTGAGTCAGTTGGAGCCTAAGGACCAATTTTTTTAAACCCCTGTGACACCACCCTCACCTTCAGCCAATCAGAGAATTGTGACAAGCTGATCGCAGACCACCCCCTCCCATCTGGTTTTTAAAAGTGCTTTGCGGAAACCCTTTGGGGAGCTCAGGGCTTTTAAGGCATAGGCTTCCTGTGTCCTTGAATGGCTTTGCAGTAAACCTTTCTCTGCTGCAAACAACAGTTTATTTGGCCTCACTGTCAGGCACACGAACTTGCATTACAAGGGTACTTAAACCAGCAGGGTTTTGTTTTGTTTTGTTTATTTTGTGATAAGGGAAACCAAACTAGCATAAATGAATTACAGGTGTTTTCTTGTAGATAAAAAACACAGCATTTTTATTACCAATGTTTTGAACTCATAGCCTGGTAGATGGATTACATATATCTTTCATTATTTTCTCAGAGATTGTCTCCTGTTTTTTCAATTGAGAGTGGTTCCTGTCTTTTCATTTTACTTACATTTCTCTGTGTCTATAAATTTAGGTGAAACAGTTATCTTGTGGTCTTGAATAGGTGTTTGTATGTGGGAGTATCCGATATAAACTGTGTGCCCAGTGTCTTTGATGTGAGTGCTGGATTTGATGTGCCAGCAGCGATGTCTTTTCTCAGGGTGGGCCTGCCATCATCACCTTATCAGGGGGTCATGGCTGGTGCTGAAGTAGCTAGAGCCTGTGCAGGGTGTGAGGTGGGACTTTCGCTCTGCACAGCGGCTGTCACCACACTGTCACTGGTCTGCCTCTGAGCTGCTTGAGCCAAAGCCCTGGGGATTGGACTCAGTCTGGCTTTGTTCCCTTTAAGTGTATATCTTTGAAGTTTTTTAATTGAAGTGAAGTGAAAGTCACTCAGTCACCTCCGACTCTTTGTGACCCCGTGGACTATACAGTCCATGGAATTCTCTAGGCCAGAGTACTGGAGTGGGTAGCCTTTCCTTCTCCAGGGGATCTTCCCAACTCAGGGACTGAACCCAGGTCTCCCGCGTTGGAGGCAGATTCTTTACCAGCTAGCCACAAGGGAAGCCCAAGAATACTGGAGTAGGTAGCCTTTCCCTTCTCCAGGGGATCTTCCCAACCCAGGGATCAAACCCAGGTCCCCCATGTTGCAGGCGGATTCTTTACCAGTTGAGCCACAAGGGAAGCCCAAGAATACTAGAGTAGGTAGTCTAGCCCTTCTCCAGGGGATCTTCCCAACCCAAGAATCAAACCGGGGTCTCCTGCGTTGCAGATGGATTCTTTACCATCTGAGCTATGAGGGAAGGCTCTAAGTGTGTATATCTTTACCTCTCCCCACACTGGAGCCTTTGCTTCAAAGGAGGGGAGTGGTGAAGTAAGACAGGCTTGTGTGCGCTGCCTGTGTAGGCATCTGTGGCTCTGCTCAGAAGCAGCCCAGAGTCATGTCTTATCCCCTGTTATGGCCATCCCACATCTAATGCAATGCTGTGGTATGGAGTGAGTGGGGCCAGAGCATTCGCCAGCTCGTGACCAGGGGTCACGGTGGTTTAAGTGACCGTGCTATCAGAAATCTGGTTGGGCTTCAGTGGCACCATTTGAGTGAGTGCCAACAATGGCCACTGCTGCCCCACCTAGACCCACCCCAGGCCCCTGCATTGCCTCTGCATCTTTAGATCAAGTCTTTCCCAGGTCTCGGGGTACTAGGTTCATTGCCAAGCTGTGCTGTGGAGTATGTAGGGCTGGGGTGTTCTCTTAGCTCAGACTAGTGTTAATTGCTCAGTCATGTCCGACTCTTTGCAACCCCATGAGCTGTAGCCTGCCAGGTTCCTCTGTCCATGGAATTCTCCAGGCAAGAATACTGGAGTGAATTGCATTTCCTCCTCCAGGGGATCTTCCTGATGGATCAAACCCACGGACCAAACCCTGGTCTGATACATTGGCAGGTGGATTCTTTACTGTCAGGAATCCTCTGGCCCTTATTAATTCCTGAATATTCAGGAATTAAGAGGAGAGGCACACCTTTTCCCGGAGCTGAGGAATCCAGGCATTTCCTTTGTTAGTTTCTCATTATGGTGATAAGTACCCTCCTCTCTCTTTAATAGGGATGCCTTGTGTTTTGTAAGTCTGGAATTTTAATCTTTATCTTTGCTGAGAATAACTACCTTGTAAGACAGTATATATGCCCACGCCATGTTGATTAAAACACCTTTGCTCCATCAGAGCTTTGGTCCCAGTGTCTTTCTTTCTTTCTTTCTCTCTCTATTTGTGGCTGATTCCCTGAAGCGCGGAAGCTGGCTGCATAACCCAGGGACTATAAGCCTCTTTCCTTCTTTCACTCTCTCATCATCGACTCCGGACCACCAGGTTCCGGTCCGTTCAAGGACCAACACTTTACCACCTGAAAATCAGGGAAGCCAGCTCAGATGAGGGAGAGCAGCAAAGAAGCAACCACTAGGGCAGACTTCTCTCCACCCTGTCTGATGGCAGACCAATATCTGCACACTCCTCATGAATGGAATCTAGGCTTCCCCAGCTTCTTTATCTGTCCCAGTGGTCAGTCAAGTAGCCAAAGGGGCTTGTCTCTCCTGGGAGGACCCCAGGACTGGGAGGCCCAGTCTGTGGCTTCACCGGCTCACTCCCTAGGGCCACCTGTGTGATTTCCCTTTTCCCCTTGTCGCCTCCCAAGGTCACAGGTCTCCACTCCATGCTTTTCTTCTCAATTATATGGGAGTCTTTCTTGCAGCCTTAGTTGTTTAGTTCTTCTGCCAGTTTTCAGTTAGTTTTCCATAACAGTTGTTCCACATGTAGATGTATTTTTGACTCCTTTGAGTAACAGGGAAGAATAAAATCTGATTCCACATTCGATCTGTTTCTTTTACTCTAACCTTTGCTTTCCATCCCTTTGGTTTCTATAATCACTAAGAAGATGCTGCCTGAAGCTATAAGCGTATATCATGGCCTCGGGGAACACCTGCCCCTTTGCCAGAATGTTAAAGTGCCTTTTTATTCAGCTTATAGGGAGACATCCTGACCCTGTCCACCTGTGAATGGCTGCAGAAAAAAAAGGAATTAACACTTTCCCTAATGGAGGCTGACCAAACCAGGAGATACTTCACAAGACTTACCGCCTTTTTACTTTACTTCCTCACCTTCTCTCCTCTGTTCTATAAAAGAAGCTAGCATCCAGACCCCATAAGATGTCTTGGACTCTAGTCCGCCACCTTCTCGGATGCCTGAGAAAACTGAGTAGTAAAATTGCTACGCCTTGCCTCAGCATCTTGTCTCCTGATTATCGGCCTGTCATGCAGCAAGCAGACTGAGCCTGGACTCGGTAACATTTGCGGAGGGAAGTAAGCTCTGTATCTTCTTAGTCTGTCATCTTGATCCTCATCCCATGGTGAGAATATTTAGACTATGGAATTAGGCAAATGCTACAAGCCTGGGCCTCCCCTGAGCCATGAACCCCCCCACCCCCACCTCCCCACCCAATCTTCTGCCAGAGTCAATTGTTAACCATTTATCAGCTCATCACTGTCCTTAGCCTGGGCAAGTCCTTCAGCTGCCCAGGTTTAATCTTCCCTTCCCTTGAACCAGGGGTGAATTGGATGCTGGTCTTTCAGCTCCAGCCTCCTGCCCTGCAGCTCAGGCAGCCGATGGTGAGTTGTGCTACTTCTGAGCTGCCCTAGAGAGCCTGTGTCCTGAGCCTGGGGCTCAGTGATGAGGTGACTGGGAATGGAACCTCACGTGGTACCCAACTTCTGAGGTTCCAGGATTTGCCACGCTTGCAAGATGACTTCAGGGGTGATTGAGAGACCCTGGTCCTTTGGGGACTGGTGACATCTGCCAACTGCCCATTTCCCTCTGAGCTTTAACATTCTCCTCTGACGAAGAGACTTCTGAACTTCTCTGAACATCACCACCCCTCACATTTGAGGCTTTTGGAGTTCCTCCGAGCGCAGCTCTGCTCCCATGTCGCCAATCCCTCCATCTCAGACTCCTATGAAGCTCCCTCTGTAAGCACACCGAATGCCAGTCATGCCCAGGTTCTGTTCTCAGCACTCTATATACACTCTGCCTGGACTGTCTTACATGCTTTCAACTACCATCAATGTGTGAATATCCTCTAAACCTCAATCTCCTATCCAAACTTTCTTTTGAACTTCAGGTCGTATGTAAATGCTTGGTGAACCTCTCTCCTTAACGTCCCCCAGGCTTTGGAGTCTCGGGTCTCAATCCTGATTCTTTTATTATTGGAGTAGGCAGCCTTCAATATGGCCAACAACGACCCTTTCCTCCTGGCATACATAGCCCATGTAGTCCCATCCTACACTGTTACTAGGATTGGTCTTTTTGACTAAAGCACACGGAATGGGATAGTAAGCCACTTCTGAGATTGCTTTAAAAGACTGTGGCTTCTGTTTTGAGTTTTGGCTCACTTGTGTGCCATCTCTATCTTTCGGATCACTCTCTCAGATCTTTCTGGAGTAAGAAAGCTGCCATAGTGTCGTGAGAAACTGAAGTCTCTGGCCAATAGCCAGCAAGGAACAGAGGCCTGCCCAGCTGCGTAAGTGAACCCAGAAGCGGGTTCTTCAGCTCCGGTTCAACCTTGAGAGGAATAAAGCTCTAGCCAATGGCTTGACTGCAATTTTTTCAAAGACTTTGTACCAGAATCACCCAGTTAAGCTGCTCCTAGATTCCTAAGGGGCAGAAACATGAGTTAATGTTTCCAATGTTAAACTGTTACATTTAGGGGTGATTTGTTACAGGAACTAAATAACAAACACAAGTGCAATTGTCCCTTAGTATCCATAGGGGATTGGTCCCAGGACCCTCCCAGATACCAATCTATGGAGATTCACCAGTCTCTAAATAAATGGCATAAATTTGCATAAAACCTATAGGGTATCCTGTATATTTTAATCATCTCTAGATTTCTAATAACTACAATGTAAGTGCTATGTAAATAGTTGTAAATACAATGTAAATGTTATGTAAATAGTTACCAGTATGTGGCATATTCAAAGATGTGGAGTGCCAGCTGTATCTTCTGTATCCAGCTTCTGTTGATTCTTTTTTCCAATTATCTTTGATTCCACTCCCTCCCCTCCATCACCGCTGCCATTTCCTCAGTTTGAGGCTCCACCACTAGTTACCAATTGCAATAGGCCACCTAATGGTTTCTCTGTTCCCAGTCTGTCTTCTAATCTACTCATCACACCACTTCAAGAGTGACATTTTTAAAACAAAAAGTCATGTCACATACCTTCCCAGCCTATAAACACATTCAGTTCAGTTCAATCAGTCGTGTCCAACTCTTTGCGACCCCATGGACTGCAGCATGCCAGGCCTCCCTGTCCATCATCAACTACCAGAGTTTACTCAACCTCATGTCCATTGAGTTGGTGATGCCATCCAACCAGCTCATCCTCTGTCATCCCCTTCTCCTCCCGCCTTCAATCTTTCCCAGGATCAGGGTCTTTTCAAATGAGTCAGTTCTTCTCATCAGGTGGCCAAAGTATTGGAGTTTCAGCTTCAGCATCAGTCCTTCCAATGAATATTCAGGACTGATTTCCTTTAGGATGGACTGGTTGGATCTTCTTGCAATCCAAGGGACTCTCAAGAGTCTTCTCCAACACCACAGTTCAAAAGCATCAATTCTTTGGCGCTCAGCTTTCTTTATAGTCCAACTCTCACATCCATACATGACTCCTAGAAAAACCATAGCCTTGACTAGACAGACCTTTGTTGGCAAGTAATGTCTCTGCTTTTTAATATGCTATCTAGGTTGGTCATCACTTTTCTTCCAAGGAGTAAGCATCTTTTAATTTCATGGCTGCAGTCACCATCTGCAGTGATTTTGGAGCCCCCCAAAATAAAGTCTGTCACTGTTTCCACATCTATTTTCCATGAAGTGATGGGACCAGATGCCATGATCTTAGTTTTCTGAATGTTGAGCTTTAAGCCAACTTTTTCACTCTCCTCTTTAACATTCATCAAGAGGCTCTTTAGTTCTTCTTTGCTTTCTGCCATAAGGGTGGTGTCATCTGCATATCTGAGGTTATTGATACTTCTCCCAGAAATATTGATTCCAGCTTGTGCTTCATCCAGCCCAGTGTTTCTCATGATGTACTCTGCATATAAGTAAGCCTCATAAACACATAAATACTTCAAATCTTGCAGTGATGGTAACTTTTTAAATCTATGTCTCTTTGACCTGCTTGTTCCTCTAAAGTCACTTAGCAAAAGGCATTCTCTCATTGTATTTGCCACTGTTCCAAACAGTGATACATGGATCATTCAAGAGTCCATAGATATTTTCCATTCCCCATCTGCCACTGTTAGAAGCACAGTCAAAAGTTTGCAACCTAGGAAAAAATCTGAGAGTAGAACTGTGATCTGATCTCTGATGATAATACATGCAAATTTCTATATCACTTCTTGGGTTTTGCATCATTTTCAACTTTATTTTGCCAGCCTTTGAGTTAGCAGTTTAGCAGCAATGTAATGTTTCTCTCTGATGTATAAAGAACATACACTGGGGGCTTCCCTGGTGGCTGAGTGGTAAAGAATCTGTCTGCCAATGCAGGAGATGCATGTTTATTCCCTGGTCCGGGAAGATTCCTCATGGCCTCGGAACAACTAGGCCTGTGTGCCACAGCTACTGAGCCTGGATGCCTAGAGCCTGTGCTCTGCAACAAGAGACACCACTGAAATGAGAAGCCTATGCAGCACAACAAAGAGCAGCCCCTACTCGCTGCAACTAGAAAAAGCGTATGCAAAGCAGCAAAGACCCAGAGCAGCCAAAAATAAGAAATAAAATAAAATAAAAATTATTAAAAAAACCCCAACATAACAAAGTTTAAACTCAGCCCTGGTCATGTGTTTAACCATCATATTTCTCTTTGTGTTCACAAGATCTCATTAATCATGTTAAAAGCTCTCCAAGTGCTAATTTCAGATGAGCAAAAAAAGAAAAACAGAGCTCTTTGCTTAGTGGATATCCAGTATTTATTTTCACTGAAAAATTAATTTGGCCTTAGTATCATTAAATAGGGATATGACATCCTCAGAAACAAACACTAACAAAAACCTCACTTTTCTTCATTTAGGAAGTTAACAGCTATACAGAGAAGTTTCAATGAGGTAGAATATAAGTTCACATAAGCCACTGTGGTTCAATTTCAAATTCAGATACCTTATTCCCAAAGAAGACAGAAACATGAAAAAAAAAAAAAGTATGTGTTATTCCTGGGCAAAAAAGGAGTGCTATTGTTGTTGTTGAGTCACTAAGACGTATCTGACGCTTTGTGACCCCATGGACTGCAGCATGCCAGGTTCCTCTGTCCACCACTGTATCCTGGAGTTTGCTCACATTCATGTCCATTGAGTCAGTAAAAGGAGGGAGGAGATATAAATATAACAACTGTTGCCTACCCAACCAATTTTAAAAAGGGTTAGCAAAGATAACTGAATCCATTGTTCATTTCGAATTCTCATTTTGAACAAGTTTTCTTGTTAATTTTAAAATTAAAAACCAGAGTAAACGGATATGAATTTCAAACACTTCTCCTCTGCAGACTAATCAGATAGGAAACAAAATAAAACGCTAGGTAGTTACTAGATGGGATAATCAAGTTTAAAATCACAATAGACATTGTTGCTAGAAATCACGCACCTGGGTTTGTCACAGAGGTGTCTGAGCAGCCAGTTTACGTTCCAGAGAAAGAAAAAAGTAAAGAGGGTGTGTAGGGAACGTTAAGGTGAGATCTTTGGGTCCTCCCTAAACCTTTTATCACTGAAAAGTGACTGCTTGAAAATGCGACTGGAAAATGAAAGTAAGTAGCTGCTGGGCTCACTGCAGAAGGGACTCTGGTTTTCACTTCCAATAATTCAGCGCACTGCTGGGGGACACTTTGTCCCCGGTGAGGAAAGGGGGAAGTTGTGGTGCCCAGAGCAGAGAGATCTTTGGTTCTTCGAAACTCTGGGCTTTGAGAAGTTCTCTACAGCAGCAAGTAAAGACATGAATTCATCTTTAGGGAACGCCTCTCCTTTGTTATGTGAAAACCACCCAAATAGCCCTTTAGTTATAGTAACTGAAGCAAGTCTTCACCTAACCCAAAGTTTTTGGGGAAAATTACAGTGACACTGTAATTAATCTGAAAGCAGATATACTAGGGTTAGACTGAGCAGCCAAGTGAACTGATATGTTAATAGTTGTGCATAGTTGAGTTACATTGTATTAATCTGCCATTACAGTTAGAATATCTGCCTAAATGCAATCACTCAGAGTTGTCCTAGATTACAAATGAATATTTATTAAAATGAAAGTATATTGTGGTGGTTTAAAATTAGAAAACTTTAAAATAGAATTAAGAACCAGGAATTAAGATAATGGGAGCTCCCAAAGGCAAATGGAATTAATCAAGTACAGTTTTCCTCTTGATTTGATCTCATCCATATATGCAAAACTTTCTCTACAGAAATTTTGTGAAATACTGAATGATTTAGGGCTATGACTCCTTTTGAAGTTTTTGCCCTTTTACAAATTAAAACTTTAAAAGATCATAGTAGGTATTTAAATACTTGTTGACTGATGTAAGATTTCATTTCCTAGGAAGGTTGAGTTTAAAAAGGCTTTGAGAAATAAATGCAGTATTCAGGTACATTATATTTCAATGTACACACCTTGATTTGATAGACACTAGCTACAAGCTTCCATGTCTCCACCCTTTAAATCAGTACAAGAAAGGAAATCTAGGCTTTTCAGTTTAGCTTCTGCATTATCAGTAAACTCCCTGGAGGCTTTCTGTAGTGGAAGGCGGGGTGGGCCCATTGGAATCCCAGAGACAAGGGTCATGATGGCTTTGGTCTGCGACACTCCAAAACCTAGAAAAAATAAAAAGGAAACATGGCTGGGACGGTCCACGTTGCCACAAACATTCCAGAGAAGAGATCATATTCTTACAGTGATTCCTAGGACAGGATAAAATGGAAGTAAAAGATGGGGCATTTCCAGTCAATATGGCAGATTGAGCAGATGCAGGAATCCCTGCATGCATGCACAGTGGCTTCAGGTGTGTCCAAGTCTGTGCGACCCTATGGAATACAGCCCACTAGGCTCCTCTGTCCATGGGATTGATTCTCCAGGCAAGAATACTGGAGTGGGTTGCCATGCCCTCTCCAGGAGATCTTCCTGACCCAGGGGTTGAACCTGTGTGTCTTAATGTCTACCTGCACTGGCAGGAGGGTTCTTTACCACTAGCGCCACCTGGGAAGCCCCTTAGGAAATCCCTAGGCCTGCTCTGAACACATACAAATGCTGGAAGCTTTTTTAAAAAATTGATAAATTATAAAACAAAACAAAGTGAGACTCAAAGTCAACCTCAGAAGCAAGAAGGAGGGACAAGAGGTATCAGGAATAAAGAGGTCAAAGTGGTAGGGAGACGCTGAAGCCAATGGTCCATGGGGATAATCTGATTCAGGGATGTACTGTTGTGGATTGAAAGATGGAGGACTTCATCACTAAGACAGAATTTAGTTCTGACACATCTAAGAAGTCCCTGAGAAACGCACTAATTAAGGTAATAGCTTATGACTCAGTGCTGGTGTTTTAGATTAGGGTTGCAATGCAAGATAAAGTCTTCAGTCTGTATACAGTAAGGAGCTGGAATTAAAACTCCCAGAATAAAGTTGGTAGTCAGTCTTATATGAAAAGCAATAGAAAAAAACAAAACCAAACTAAACAAACATCAAAGAAAAACTCTGCTAAGAGGCAAGGGAGCCTGGCTTCTGCCAGGGCTGTGGCTGGAAAAAGAGGCAGTAAAAGAAATCCCAAGCCTGTGCCATATATAAATGCTGAATCTATATTTGTATTATGTGCTTAGTACAGGAACCATACTAAAAAATATACCTAAAGACTTGGTTAGAACTGATGAAAATAAAGTGTTTGCAGAGGCAGATGTAAAATCACTTGATAAGACACCTCACAACCTGGAGTACAATGAATTCCCCAGGAAACAATTGTCTCTGAAGATGAATTCAGAGTTAAAAGTTACAAAGCACATGAGGAAAAAGAAGCTGCATGGGAACCAGAAAACACACAACTCACACATTTCACATCGTGAGAAAACATGACACAAAATTCTGAAAGAGATTTCACAGAGATAAAAATATTTAAGAATAGAAGCCATAGGCTAAGAGAAGGGCATATAAGTAAAGAATGGGATGATCTGGAAGAAATAACCAAAAAGAAATAATGGAAATGAAAATATATAACAAGTAAAATAAAACTGTAGAAAACATAGCTAAAGATAATATTAGTGATTTTGAAGGTAGGTCTTAAGGAAATAACCCAGAATACAGCACTGGAAGATATTTGTTTTCTTAACTGGCTATTACTTTTAGATCAAAGCTATGCGCAGTAACTTTCTTTTGCTAAGATAACTTAGTTACAGTAACAATTGAGCACTGGGAAGGAAAATACTAACTTGGCTAAATACATAGAATATACTTTACTAAATGCAAAGTGGCCCTCCTTTGCTTACTATGAATGGTGGAAGAGGAAGACCTACCTTCATGATAACACTATCATGTTTATTAAGATTAAGTCTCTCTTATATACAATGGACTATTACTCAGCCATAAAAAAGAATGAAATCTTGCAGCCTATAACAGATGGACCTAGAGGGTATTAAACTAAATGAAACTGAAATGTCAGACAGAAAAAGACACTCTATCATTTCACTGGAAATCTAAAATACAAAAATAAACACAAGACAGAAACAGTTATACAGTGCTGTATGTCAAATTTATCTCAAAACTGGAAGAAAAATCTTTCTTTGCAGTGTAACTGCTGGTATGCAAAGTGACCTTAGACATACAGGTAAACTTTTAGCTCTTTAAAAACTGAAAAAAACTAGTAGTAGTTCAATATCTACTTTTATGCACTTTAGCAACATATACCAACCCATGATTTTGTGAAAAGTATTGCTTAGGACAAGGGGATAATAATAGCTAACAATATTGGATTGGCCAAAAAGTTTCCTTCTAGTTATGGAAAACTCAGAATGAACTTTTTGGCTGACCCATTAGTACTGGTGGTACACAAATATGACAAAAATCATCGAAGTGGAAAGCAAATGGGAAGCATTGTCTTTGAAGGATAAAGAGAGCTGGCTGAAAACCCGTGAGAATGAGGGACATAATACATAATAGGTGCTTAGGGCTTGGGAAGACTTGCCAGGAAGAGGCAGAAAGGCTCTGAAAGGAAGGGAGGAGGTCTGCCAAGAAAAAACCTAAAGCTTTTCCTGGACTTGACCCAGGTTCTCAGGAAGGGCCAAAGTCTTGAAGAAGTGGAGTGAATGGTGGCATTTGTCATTTGTTATGGGATAAGACTTAGGAGACTGTGGAGAGGTTTCTCAACTCAGATTCACTATATTTCCCTCAAACTTTACGTTGTCATGTTATTCAAACCTCTATACATTCAAGCTTACTTGTATTAATAAACTTTTAAACAGCAGATACTCTTGGGAGAGCTGTCAGTCATTCACAGTTTAGAAAGATCTATATTCAAGCTGCTTTCCTCCAAATACTTAGGCTGAAGTCAGCTATAGTGTGGAAGTAGAATTTTAAGGAGCAGAGGCAAGGGAAGGGAGGGAGTGTTGATGGTTTAGAAGAAAAGGGGTAACAAATGGTGTTTGCACAGAGTAGAGAGGTGAACAAAGTGCTAAGATGGAGAAGAGAGATTTGGAGAAGGGTGCCAAGACCTTCCAACTAGGTTTACTTCACCATTTTATAGGATTGGCTCTGAAAGTTATCATTAGGAATAAAACCTTGTTTACAACTGATTAAAAGGTGTCTTGTTGAACCCTTGGAGAAAGTGATGAAAGTACCTCATCACTTTCTCTGAAACACTCTCAGTGTGTGTGTTCAGTTGCTCAGTTGTGTCCAACTCTTTGCGACCCCATGGAATGTAGCCTGCCAGGCTCCTCTGCCCATGCGATTGTTTTCCAGGCAAGAATACTGGAGTGCGTTGCCATTTCCTACTCCAGGGGATCTGCCCCATCCAGGATCGAACCCAAGTCTCTTGCATCTCCTGCAGGTGGATTCTTTATCACTGTGCCACCTGGGAAGACCCCAAACCCTCCCGAGTGGCAGACAGACAGGGAAACTTACCTAGTTTGACCACAAAGTTGATAAATCTTTGAATACAAAACTGGAAAGAAACAAACAAATCTATAGTCAGTATTACTGAACTGTGATAACAATTTAAAGAATTTGGAGGTCAAATTACAGAAACCTCAAACCAAAAGTCCACACATCTTAGTTTTCTGAAGGTCTGACAGAATGGAGAAAAACAGCCAAGTGAGGATGGTTGAGATCCATCTAGGCTAAGGTAGGATTTTTCCATATATATAAGCTTTATGAATTGAGCCGATGAAGAAAAGAAACTTCAATGAAGGAACTGTTCAATACAGAGTTAGGGTGGGGAAGGTAACCTCAACCCATCTAGGTTACATAAGTAAGCTTACCAGCTAGTGTAGTTGTTTCCAGATTGGGGTGCTCTAACTTCTGGATTACTTTCCAAGACATCTTGGGGGCACTTGGCCAAGGCTGATTTATGGAAATCAATTTCTAGATACTCAAATTCCATAAGTGCTATTTCTAAAATTGATCAGAGTAAGGATTCACACATAATGGAGGTGTAGATTGTCCTTGTCTATCTTCCCTTTCACAGTCCTTCTCCTACTTTTGAAAAAATAAAGACATACTTCCTATATCACTGCCTTGGGACACCTCTGGGAATCAAATAAAGGAACAAATCAAATGTTGGTATTGGCATCCACAAAGAGAGCTGAGTGATTCCTCTAATTAATGGATAACAAGTCCTCTTAAAAATCATAGGATTTTCCATTTTTTCCTTTCAACATTCCTTTTAATGTTGTGATTCACATTGTCAGTTGAAAATAATTAAATGATCAAGCATTCCGTGATTTGTGGCATATGACTCAAAAACTGCTTAAAGAACTGAGTGACAACTGCTAAAGTTTCTTCCATTCTTATCTACTAATATATATGATCATGCTTTCACAGCACTTATTTCTATAAAAACAAAAACCAGAAATAGTATCGAATGCTCAACTGTAACTGATTCTAGCATTAAAGGATATTCATCCACAAATTCATGAAGCAGTTCTTAAAAAGAGATTCCCATCCATCTCACTATTTTCAATAGAGATGCATTTTCAATAACATTTGCTTTTTATGTTGTTTTAATCAATTGTATGTATGTGCATGCATGCTTAGTCATTCAGTCATGTCTGACTCTGTGATTCCAAGACTACTGCTTGGCAGTTGCCTCTGTCCATGGGAATTTTTCCAGGCAAGAATACTAAAGTGGATTGCCATTTCCTACTAAAGAGGATCTTCCCCACCCAGGGATCAAACCAGTGTCTCTTGCATCTCCTACATTGGCAAGGCAGATTCTTTACCACTGTGGCACCTGGGAAGCCCTTAATCAATTGTATACAAGCAATAAAAAATTCAGTGCAGAATAAAATTTTAATACCAAGAACATATACATATGTCCTTTTTTTTTCCTGACACACAAACTATGGCACATTACATTCAAAAGTCTCCGCTTTTGTTCTAAGCTTTTATTTCCTATTCACTATCACACTATCCAACCTTGTCTTAGCTTGCTGCTCAGTGGAAATAATTTAATCAAACCATTCATTAATAATTTTAGCTACTCATAATAAAGTTAAATATTTTAAAAAACCCAAAATAAAAACCCCAAAAGTCTATTTTGTTGCTTTTTTTTAACACTTAAAATATCATAGAGATCTCTCCAAATCTGTGCATATAAAACTATCTCATCCTTTTAAAGGGCTGTAACTAATTCCATTAAATAAGTCAAACATAGCAGTGGGACCTTTCCCTTAGGTTGTGCCCAGCGGGCTTGCCAGGTGGCTCAGTGGTAAAGAATCCACCTGCCAATGCAGGAGACATGGGTTCCATCCCCGGGTTGGAAAGATCCCCTGGAGAAGGAAATGGCAATGTACTCCAGTATTCTTGCCTGGAAAACCCTATGGACAGAGAAGTCCATGGGGGTCATGAAAGAGCTGGACACAACCTAGTGACTAAACAACAACTATGTATTTAACCGTCTCCTTGGGTGGATATTTGAGCTGTTTTCATCTTTTGTTATTATAAACAATGTTATAAGGAATATCTTTGTATATGCATCATTTCACTTTGTAAATATAATGGATGGCATTTAAATCTATTAGAATGAGTAAGTTTAGCCCTAACTTTTTACTTGTTTGTTTCTTCACTTGACTACAAACTCCTTTAGGTCAGAGACCAGATTTACTGAAATCATGCATTCAGTTCAGCCCTTGGTATATTAACAAGTAAGTAAATGAGACCCACTCACACTGGCTTTCTGTAAGAAAAAATATCATGTGATGAACTAAGTGAAAGTGAAAGTGAAGTCGCTCAGTCATGTCCGACTCTTTGCGACGCTATGGATGGTAGCCTACCAGGCTCTGTGATCTATGGGATTTTCCAGGCAAGAATACTGGAGTGGACTGTCATTTCCTTCTCCAGGGGATCTTCCCAACCCAGGGATCGAACCGGGGTCTCCTGCATTGCAGACAGACACTTTACCGTCTGAGCCACTAGGGAAGCCCCCCCGCCCCAAACTCCTTCCCAATAATGTTTTTTTTTTTTTCCCCAATAATGTTTTAAGTGAGATGATTTATTTGAGTAGGACTAAAAGAAAAAATGGGATGGAGATGGAAGCTGAGTCAGCCCATAAAAGAAACCACTAAATGGAAGGGTCCATGTTGCATCTATTTCACAGTTTACACCATTCTATGATTTTCCCACCATTCAGCTCAGAACAGGTTGAAATTTTCAGAAATACTTTTTTCTGGGAAACTTAGGAAGAAGAAAATTATAAATGAAAAGAGATGGCCTGAGTCTGTACAATTCAGACTGCTTAATCTAGTTGACATAGCCTCCTAGATCCTTAACGGTGTTCCTGCTTTTCAGCCTCATCTGGTCTGAGGCTGAACAAAGATGAATATTAAATAAGCTCTTTTAAACTTTAAGCAGGAAGTAGATTTAGGCTGGCTCAACATTCAGGGCTAAAGGCTAAGGATGTATTTTTTTTAAATTAACTAATTAATTTGGCTGCGTTGGGTCTGAGTTGCAGCACGCAGGGTCTTCTTTGCATCTTGGATCTTTCCCTGTGGCATGGGCTCAGCAGTTGCAGCACGAAGGTTTAGCTGCTCTGTGGCATGTGGGATCTTAGTTCCCCAACCAGGGATCTAACCCATGCCCCCTGCATTGCGAGGTCGATTCCTAAGGAATGGACCACCAGGGAAGTCCCAGGAAGGATGTACTTAATCACTCTTGGCAACTGCTTTCTCCTGTCTTCTTCTTGGTTAGAGCTCAGGTCACCCCCTCTAACCTTTGGGATGCTTCGTGGCTTCTGCTCTATAATTCCTGATTTGCCCTGATGGTGGCCAGTTCAGTTCAGTTCAGTCACTCAGTCAGGTCCGACTCTTTGCATCCCCATGGACTGCAGCACGCCAGGCTTCCCTGTCCATCACCAACTCCCAGAGCTTGCTCACACACACATGTCCATCGAGTTGGTGATGCCATCCAGCCATCTCATCTTCTGGCCTTTCCTTCTCCTCCTGCCTTCAATCTTGCCCAGCATCAGGGTCTTTTCCAATGAGTCCATTCTTAGGACAGGATGGTGGCCTGTCCTATTCAAAAGATCCCTTATCTGAGCTTAGTGGAACCAACCACCTGCTCTGATCTTGCTTATGCCTTTCATTCCCACTCATTTTTTTTTTTTGGCTACTCCTCTTGGTCACTTTTATGATCCTGAAAGTTCCTGGACCTCTTAGGGCCTCCAGAAGTTGCTCTGTTGTGCTGACTCTTTGTTTCCACCTTATTCTGTTTACCTAAGGTATGCACACTACCAGCTGCTGCGGCTGGTTCCAGCCTTTGGGGAGGCTCTTCCTTTTCTAGACACTAGGCTGTCCTCCCTGTAACACTAACAGCGGCCACCATTTCCCCCAGGGCTCTTCCCTGACATATACCAGTTCCTGATGCTCTTCTCTTCCTGTTTCCAAGTTGGTGTCTTCCTTTTGGATCACCTACTCAGCTCTTGCTTCCTGCCTGGTGGATAAAGTTCTCAGCAACATCTCCAGGGCAAAGGAGACCGACCTGCTCTGATTTTGGATTAAGTCTCCCGTTTTTGGGTCACCAGCTTCATAGCTTCTTTATATACTCTGGTGACTCAAGTGTGAAGTTCTCAAGGGGATGGCATGTGGTCACTTACTCAGAAATCCATCACTATTATTTCACAGTCATAAAAACACTTTGAATGTAGACTAAAAATAAGATCATTTCTAGGAGGAACAGAAAGGAGTCATTCCCGTATGGGGCCTGTCCTGATTAGACATGTAGGGACCGTGGACAATGAGAGCAGATTTGGTTTTAAACAACAAAAAAGACGGAAAATACAGAAAGAAGCAGTTGGGCAACTTTAAAGAGGGCAGGCATGGTAGGAATGCTGATGAGAGAGAATAAGAACTCTCAAGTGGGAAAGAAAAAAGGCTGTGATTTCTAAGGAGGGAAAAAGAAAGCTAACCTGATGGCTCAGAGCTGAAGAGAAGTCCTTTCGTTCAAAAGCCTCCAACATCTGCTTTGTCTTTTTTCCCAGGTAGTTATAGGTACTAGAAAGAGAAAACAGCACACACTGTAGGATCAGTAACTCAGCGGGAAGACCCAGCTCTACAAACCCCTCTGAAGCTTAAAAGGGAAAAATATACCAAGCCTTTCAGAAGCCTATTTTTGGGCCCTAATCTATTAAAGGATCAGGTGTCTTTAGTTCTGAATTTTCCAGCAATACTAAGCAGTGCAGAGGAGGCAAAGAACACTAAAGGGAATGAAGAAAAGGGAGGAAAAATACAAAAAGGGTAGAGTTGGAAAAAAGTGAAAGACAGAGGTACCTTTGGCAAAGAGTGAATGAGGGCAACCCCTGGCCCAGGGCACACACAGAGGTGCAACGCTAGATAAGAACTGTGGATAAAATGCAATGTCTAAAGTACATCCTAGAAACTTTAAGCTGAGGAACAGAGTGAATGGAGCACCACAGTAAAAGGGGAAAATCCTAGCAGATTACCTCAATTCCTTGTTGAGTTATATGCTACCTAGAGACTAGATTATAATAATAATATGAGATACCTCTTATTGACTATTATGTTTCACTGCCTGACATAAACCAAGTCTGATCCTCTCAAAACCCTGTGAGGGAGATGCGGCTTCCATTTCGCCATGAAGATGCTATGCCTCAAAAAAAGGCTACAGAGTTGTAGAGAAGGTTTTCCATCCCTTTGTATCCCCTTCTATTACACTTCAACAAAAACAGAGGTGAGAGTTAGTTACTTGATCTGATAAGATGTTCTTGCCATCTTAAAAAAGAAACTCTAACTCTACTAATAGAATCTTAGACTAATCACTGGATTCTTAGAGAAACCACCAAGGCAGGAGTTTCTGGAAATTCAGAACAAGGATGTTTTCTCAGTTTCTCAAAAAGTAACTCAGGGTCAGAGAAGGGTTTTATCTTGTTGTACCGGGAACAGCATATTCTTGGTACTTCAAATAAGTAGTCCCTGGAGTCCATACAAGGGATTCCAAGAAAGTGGAATTATCTCCCAGTAATAAAATAGGGAAGAATAAAATATAATTGCTGAGGTAAGTTACTTGCACATGTGAAACACCGGAGTTCACAATATGTTACATGAATGTCTCAGGGGTCTTGGAATACTATAAGTTGAATCCCAGGGGTCTCAGGTGTATTCTCATTTATAAAAAAAATTTTTTTAATCATGGAATTTTTTCTTAAATGCTTTTATTTTTTTTTAAATAATTGTTTATTTGGCTGCACTGGGTCTTAGTTGTGGCATCTGAAGTCTCAGTTGCAACATGTGGGATCTAGTTTCCTGACCAGGGATCGAACCTGGGCCCCCTGCATTTGGGAACATGGACTTAGCTACTGGACTACCAAGGAAGTCCCAGATTATGTCTTCACTCAGAGAGGAATGTTCATCATAATTAAGAAGTAATGAAGTGTAACCAAATGTACTTTGCCTTCAGATTATGTTGACAGAATAAAAACGCCTAGTATGAAGGTCAGAAAAAAAAAAAGTCTAAAAAGTAAGAACTTCCATGGTCAGCAGATCCAGGCATGCAGGTTTCCTCAGTAGAAACGGCCTGTGTGACAATGGTTGTTTCAGGCATCCTGGCTTGGTGAAAGAGCCGTTAAGATCATCCAACTCAACTACTCTTCATCAAAGCCATGCTCACCAAGATATGCTCTGAGTTATCACTTTGCTTCCCCTGTACTTTTCTCACGGGGGGGGGAAATACACTTTCAGTTAATATAAACAGTTCAATCTGCTTGCAGGCACATTCCTAATGAATTAGGTTAACATGTGCAGTGGACATGCTCAATCGAATGTCCCAGGGCCTTCTGCTGAGTAGACATCAGGCCACATGATTCTGCCCTCCCAGTTGCAACTGATCGGGCTTTACGTGGACATTTGACTTGGCAGTGCTATCTAGTGACAGCCTGAGATGCCCCAATCAGGCACCATGACTGGCCACGTGCATGCTGAAGCAGAGAAAGCCCATCTGGAGAGAAGGGAGATAGAGAGATGTCCAAAGGACCACAGATGGAGAACAGTCTGCAGCTGAGAGCTTTGCAGTTTTGGGTTCTCATCTTCTCTGAGACCTCACTGCACTCCCTCCCTTGGGGTGTATGAAATTTCCCAGTATTTTACAATAACTTACCTTCTTTCACATAAGCTAGTTTGAATGGTTTTCTGTTATTTGTAACCAGGTAATTTCTGACAAAGAAGTTCTGTGCATACTTTCAGCTCCTGTGCCTCATCTCTAACTGCAACAGCTGCTTCTTAAAACAAGGACTGAGTCAGTAACAAAGTGTTAAGTGAAAGTTAGTCCTTCAGTCCTGTCGGCCTCTTTCGAACCCCATGGACTGTAGCCCACCAGGTTCCTTTTTCCAAGGAATTCTCCAGGCAAGAACACTGGAGTGGGTTGCCATTCCCTTCTCCAGGGGATCTTCACAACCCAGGAATCAAACCCAGGTCTCCTGCATTAGAGGAGGAGGAGGTAAGAACTTGCTGTTCCCAGTACAACAAGATAAAACTTCTCTGATCCTGAGTCATTGTATGAGAAACTGGGAAAACATCCTTGTTCTGAATTTCAAGAACCCCCTGCCTTGCTGGTTACTCTAAGAATCCAGTAATTAGCCTAAGATACTATTGGTAGAGTTAGAGCTTCTTTATCATCTGAGCTACCAGGGAAGCCCACCAAAGTGCTAAGCCCTGCTAAATTCATTTTCGCTGAGAATGTGGCAAAGAAGGGCAACTTCTCTTAGAAAAGGTTTACATGCAAGAAATACAACTACTCAGGTGACGAATGGCTCTGGGGGGGATTTTACAGTTATAATCATTGGGGAAAACGAGTCCTGCTTACCTGCCCACCGCTCCAGTTGCTCCCATCACCAGAGCACTTAACAGTTGCTGATCAGAAACAAAGATTTTCTTCCATTATGTTTTGACAGATAAAAATATATACATATATATATAATATATATTTATATATATAATATATATTTTATATGTAAAATATAAACATCATTGAACATACTCTACATAATTACATTCAACTTCTGCTTAATGACAGTTTTTTTTTTACTATATATTCTTATAACTTTTATCAATAAATTTGTACAGTGTTTGCAAGGAATAGTCACATAAAGCAGTTTTCTCCCCATTACCCTAGTTCCCCATGCTAGAGAGTGACATCCAAATTGCTGTTAGCCAATAATACAAATACTGTTCAGTAACCTATTGAATTATTTCATTATAATGGACAGAATTCTAAGATGGCCTACCTGATCTCTGTTTGTTAGTGTTACCCCCTGAATAAGTCCCTTTCTTTGAGAGTGGGTGGGATCAATAACTTGCTTCTAACAGAATATGGCAAAAGCCTCATCATGAGGCTATGATAGACTTTTTTCAGTTTTATTGAGTATAAATAGCAAATAAAAATTTAAAATATATTAAAAAAAAAACAGAAGCAAAGGACATAATTACTATGATGAAAAAGGAGAAGAGTTGCTACTATATTAGCAGCTACATCAATTGTTTGGGAGGGAAACTAACCAGCCGGGACATGCCAGGAGGTGACTTACCTCATCCACCCCAAAAAGGAAAGCAAACTGTCGCTGGCGATTCTGATCCACACACTGCCCGAAGTCTAAGAGATCTGTGTCACTGAATTTCAGCCCTTGGAAGCTGGGGATCTTATCCTGAATCCCATCCAACAACTCCTCAGCACGAACTGTTCAAAACAATAAATGCCTTGTTCACCTGCACGCCCTCGGGAAGTATCAGAGGACATCCCATCGAGCCCCACACGTCTGCACCGAGCTGCCAGGAGCTGCTCTCAGCTGCAGCTGGCTGCGGATTGAACACAATCACTTGCCCTTGCCTCCTCGTTCATCTGTACTTGTCAAATTACAGATCTAAGTCTTCTGTTCCTTGAACAATAGATGGATATATATAAAGCGCAACTTCAGTATTTTCTTTTAAGGAAGTTAAGAGGAGCAGCATTTTAAAAATAACCTCCTAAGAAATTTCATCTAACAATCTTCATGCAGGAGAAGTACGATAACGATGACAGAAGAGCTAGAAGAAAAGTGAGAAGAGATCAGAGTACCTTCTTGTGTGCCAGGCACCGAGGACGGGTTAGGGTACAAAGGCAGTTGTCCTAATGGGATTTTCAGGCTATATCTTCCCATATAAGAAGGAGGAGTGTGTGACACAGACACAGGTGTCCGCTAGAAGTGCCTAGGGGTCACCTTGTCTTTCATACTTAAAATATTCCATTATAAGGTAGTGTCGATGACTGATGAGGACTGACATTTCTTTTTTCCAGCTGCGCTGGGTACTGCAGCACCCAGACTCTCGTTGCAGCGCACAGGCTTAGTCGCCCAGTGGCATGTTGGCTCTTAATTCCCTAAACAGGGACGGAACCCACATCCCCGGCTTTAGAAGACAGATTCTCAACCACTGGACCACCAGGGCAGTCCCAGGCTGACTTATTTTTGATGAGTGACTGATTTTGGAGCAGTTGGAACTATCTTAGTCTACAGTCTGAGGCTTGCGTGACATGGGGTGGGGTGGCATGGGGTGGAGTGTGGGAGTTTGTTAGTGAAATAGGGTACGATGTGAAAAGGGAAGGGAAAGAGCCATGGAAAGAAGCAGTACTTACTCTTTACCCCGGTCAAGGCAGGAATGTGATAGTAGTAAAATGGTAATGCAGGGGCGGCGGCAGCCACCTCTTTCAGGAAATTAATCAGGGCATCTGAAAGAACAGTCATGGTGTGAACGGGTGTAAAACACTGCCTTTCCCCAGAAAAAAAAAAGCCATCGAGTGACATGCAACCATCTATTTTGGAGGCTGAAAATTCTTGACCACGCTTACTATCTCTGAGATTGCTACTGCAATTCATTTCATGCAAAGTTTTATTTTCCTCTCTCCAGAAGGGCCAAAATAAGAGGTTCACTTTCCTACTATACTAAAATACTAACAAAAAACTGGTGCAAATCTTCCCACGTACTAAGAGAAGTCATGAAATACTCTTACAAAAACCAGGAGCCCATCAAACAGGATCCTCTTCCTCTTACCCAGCAGGGTAAGTGTGGTCAGTGAATAGCAAAGACTTTGCATTAAGATCAGAATAAAGTTGTAATTGAGAAAATCCTACAACAAAAAGATAAAACAACATCTGCTCAAAATGGGAAGACATGAAAGGAATGGCACATTTCAACCAAAGTTTGGTACTTTCCCCCTTTGGAGAGAAATTTATATTTTCCAGAAGAGAGTTCAGTTTGGTTTACTGAAGAACTGGGGTTTCCTACATCATCCATTTTGAGCTTCAACAGCAACTTCACTGCTGTTTATATAGGTATTTATGATAAACAAATCCAGCAAGACTGCTTACATTTGGATGCCACTGAATAGCAGGAGAAGGAATCCAACATACTTCATCTGAATGCTGTGATGATATTTTCTATCTATGATAAATATTTCTGACAAAATTATGTATTATTTTTTCTTTGTCTTTTGTGTAAAGTATTTATGCAAGAAAAATTAAAAACTATGTTAAAAAACTTAAAAAATATTCACTCTAAACTTCCAAATTGCATCATTTAAATTATTTATCTATACTAACAACTATTTTCTACCAATAAATATTTAACTGCATGCAAATAACATTTTGTGTTTTTAATCCTTTTAAATTTGTATTGTATTTTTGCTAATCAAAAGAACTAAAAGGACTCAGTACACTTGGAAACCACAGTTTCCATAGAGAAAACAAGAATTTGATATTTTGAAAGCAATGGGTATTTCTGTGAAATCTTTTTTCCAGTTCACCACTTACTCACTTGAATAGTACATGTAGTCTCAAAATGCCCATCACTTATATTCCTCTTTTTTTTTTGGAGAAAAATGGTCTCACGTTTTGCTATGTAACTCTTGACACTCTACACAACTGACTGGACAGGAAGTGGACACCTGACCCAAACACAGGCACCTGTGGGTTGACCCCGGGCTTGGTGAATGACCTGATCAGGTCATTTGGCAAAAGAGCCGAAGTCCTTTAATGGAGTCTTTTCTCCTACGGATCCAGGAAGTCTGAAAATTCCGGAGAACTACTATGCCACGGCAGTCTCATGCCGTGAGACTTTTCATGGAAGTTCATAGGACTTTACTTTCATGAGTTAAACACAAGCATTTGGAATGACGGCGTAAAGAAATGGACCATGTGTGGCATTGTGTGTTTAGACCTATCTACCTACCTTTGTTCCACGGCTTGAGAAAGAAAGGTGCAATGACAGCGATGCCATCGGCTCCTATTTCTGCTGCATGTTGGGCCTTTAAAAGAAGAAAGACCATTGGTCACAGTTCCAATGTGGGTGAGTGTGGGGGTTCCTTCACACCAACAAGCAATTCTCAAACACCAGCTGGGTTTCCTACAATTCAAGTCAACTCTGACACTATCTATCTGGAGATGGAGTCGGCTTCCTCAAGTTAAGGGCTCAGTCCCATAAGACCAGCCTCCTGTGTTCAGGTGCTCAGTCATGACCGGCTCTTTGCGACCCCATGAACTGTAGCCTGCCAGCCACCTCTGTCCATGGGGATTCTCCAGGCAGAAATACTATCCTCACTTCAAATGCCATGTTATCACCTGTGCTCCTGACCTACGGGCTGTAGATTGGAGGTGCCAATGACCCCCTCCAAGGATCAAATAATTTGCTAAGGCAGCTCACAGAAATCAGAGAAACAACTGTCTACTTTATGTATATATACAAAGTAGAATATGACTCAGGAACAGCCAGATCAAAGAGATGCACGGGGCGGGTGGGGCATAAAACTTCCACATCGTCTCCCGGTGCACGTGCACCACCCTCCCCAAATCTCTACATGTTCACCAAGCTACAAGCTCTTCGAAATCCATCCTTTGGTATCTTTAATGAGGTTTTACCACATACGCATTATTGGTTACATCATTGGCCATTGGTGACCGGTTCAAATTCCAGCCTCTTTCCCTCCGTGCAGGGAGAGAGCTGAGAATGAAAATTCCAACCCCTTAATTCACTTGCTTGGTGTTCTCTTTTTTTTTCCTCAGTGTTTTTGTTTTCATTTTGTTCACGTTGGTTAAATATAGCTTTTCTGATTTTTATGCTTAAGAACATACTTCCTGTACCTCTGAGATAAGATGGGCGGGGAATGTGTCCAGTGCAAGAAGAGCCTGTGCCTGTGCAGAGACCGGCTCTGATTGTCCAAAAATATGGAACGCTTCACGAATTTGCGTGTCATCCTTGCGCAGGGGCCATGCTAACCTTCTCCGTATCGTTCCGACTTTTAGTATATGTGCTGCCGAAGCGAGCGCTGCTTGGTGTTCCTGACAACCAGCTCCCAACCTTAAGTGCTTTCCAAAATTCACCTCATTAACCTAACAGGAGACGCTTTTATTGTTCTCATCTCTGGGAACTCCAAGGGTTTTAGGAGTTCTGTGCCAGAAATGGGACAAAAACCAAATATATAAGATCTTATGGAAAAAACCAAATGATTTTTCGGCCAATTCAATATATTTCTTGTTATAAATCACAATATCACAACTATCCTGAGTAAGAGATTTATTATATTCACCTCTAACTTAGATACTAGAGGTTAACAACAGGCTTTTCAAATTTGCCAGCTGATGTACCACTAGAGTGGGAAATTAGCCATGTTTAATGATGTCATTGCCAGGAAAATCCCAGGTTGCAAAGTAGAGACCTTTGGAGGAGGTGAGCTGTGTATTTAACTTGAACCTTCCGCAGATTTTGTCACTACAAAAAAAACTTGCTATGGAGACATGAGCAGTTTGTCTTGATAAATTATAACTGTTAATGATAGAGAAACTTGCAAATGTCATTCCTCTTCCAGTGTTCAGCCCGTTGGATAATACCGACTTTCCTCTCCAAAGATAACAATAGTCACATTTCAAAATTTATATTACAGACTGGAAATGTTAGGGACAGAGTAAAAGGACAAAGCAGGTGATTAAATAGTTAATGCCACTAGGGGATTATAAGTAGACAAAAAATGGGAGGACTCTCTAAGTTAATGATTGCTCCAGAAAGCAGGTTCCCTTATCCACAAAACCAAGCATGCTTGCTTTGCAGCAGAAGCGTGAGACATGACCCAGAACAATAAAACAATTACAACAGTAGCAAAGAGTCAGACACGACTGAGTGACTGAATAACAACAAGCATAAGACCTACGCCATGCGCAGTGAGCTCAGTTAACTTTGGACACACTCTTTGCAACCATGAAAAGCAATAATTTGTGTACCTAGCTTGACCATGAAGGGATAAGAAAACTCCCCTGCCCAACCTGAAGGAGGAACTGATGTTGGAAGCATGATGTCTATTCAAGAAAGACAAAGAAGGTCTTCTCCCCCTCCCCACTTCTCCTCTGATTATAAAACTATAGCCCTATAACCTCTCACCCACCCTCTTGTAAGCCTCACAAGCTTACAATTTATCCTATTCAAATAAATCACTTCTTAGCTATCATTTTGCCTCTTGCTGAATTTTTTCTGCAGTGAGACATAAAGGACTAGGGCTCTCCGGAGTACCCCTCACGCCGTCCTGAAATGCCACAATGGTTTCAGCAATGCAGTTGATAAAGGTTAAGTAGAAAGATTATAAACATCACAGAAGATACAGTGCTACTCTTCTGATGTTTTCTCACATTATCTCAGAAAAAATGAACATTTCTTCCCACTGAGCCCTCATAACTTTTGTTAAATCTATTTTAAGTACAGTACCTAAGCCTACCACATTGTAAGATAGTTGCATATGGTTACTGGTCTCCAACAAGAGTTAATTCCCTGAGGGGAGGATGTCAGATCTTACTGACTCTTGGGTTCAGATCAGCCATGGTGCTGAACGCATAGCAAGTACCCAGTAGATGTGTGAAACATGCCCCATTACCTAAAAGGGGCATTACATTAACTTTGGATATCTGTATCCAACAGATGTGATTAACTTTCTGCAGAAGTAAAGCAGAAGAGTCAAAAAGAGACTGGAATACAGTCTAAAGACCAGTCAAGGACATTGGACAGAATTTTATTAATACAGGGTTGAAATGTGATATATTTGAATCATTCAATACACTGTTTAGGACAAGAGTAGTAGGGTAACCTTAGCTGAAAGGAAGGACAAAAACCACTTCATAGATAGTTGATGGCAGTGCCCATTCAAGCATCATCCAATGGAGATTTACGTCTAAGCAGATGCCAATATTACTGTCTCCTCGGCAAGATTATCCCATGGCAGGGGATTAATCTTTATGTTAAGATTGTCTTTATACTATTCTAGTGTTGAGCCCAATGAACAACACTGTCTCTCATGTCATGATGTGACAATATTTTAAAATTTACGAGACCCAGGTTCAGTCCCTGGGTTGGGAAGATCCCCTGGAAAAGGGAATGGCTACTCACTCCAGTGTTCTTGCCTGGACAATCTCATGGACAGAGGAGCCTGATGGGCTACATACAGTCCATGGGGTCTCAAAGAGTCGGACATGACTGATCAACTAACACCTCTTCTATCAGAGAAAAAAGCAATTGAAAGGAGAAGGGGGAGAAAAAAGATTTCCTCCACTACACTACCTTACTTGAAAGGCCGATTGTAAGAACAACAAATCAAAAAGAATAAATCAGGTTTTCAAGATTCTAGGCTTACTAAGCAATCATTTAGTAATGCCTTCACTTGTGGCATGCCTAAGAGTGTTGAATTGCAGTTTTGCAAGTATACAGTATGCATCCCATTTCTAAATTCAATTAATAGGGGTTTCTCCAATAGTCCAATGGTTAAGACTCTGGGCTTCCACTGCAGGGGGCACGGGTTCAACCTGTAGTAAGGGAACTAAGATCCCAAATACCACGTCAGGGCCAAAATAAAGAAATAAATAGACAAATAAGTAAATAAAACTTAATTAATTAATTCAAATAACAGGAAATAGAATCAAGCAAGGGCTTCCCAGGTGGCGCTGGTGGTAAAGAATCCGCCTGTCAATGCAGGAGACATGGGTTGAATCCCTGGGCCAGGAAGATCCCCGGAAGGAGGAGGGCACGGCAACCCATTCCAGTATTTTTGCCTGGAGAATCCCATGGACAGGGCAGTCTGGCAGGCTACAGTCCATGGGGTCGCAAAGAGTAGGACACAACTGAAGCAACCTAGCATTCATAGACTCAAACAAAACCCACAAGAAGATGCTGGAGTTAGATCAGGTCATTGTGCTCCTTGAAATTAGAGTATCAAAGTTACGTGGACAAAGAACATCTCTGCCATTTCAGTAAACAATGTTTCGGCCAAATTGCCATCAGCTGCTGCAGCCACCAGGTCAATGTGCCCTGAGGAGAACTCAGGATGGAGAAAAATATGCATATCAAAGGGATGGTTTCAATAGGCCCGCGTGCACTTTCCCATACAAAGAAAAGCACTAAAATAATTAACTTGAAATGTACTTTTGTGATAAGCTATAATCTTTTGATGTTCAACTACATGGCTTATTTTTGTTTTTTTTTTCAGCCAGAAACTCCTCCACATCCAGGTTCTTTCCTTGCCTCTTTGGAACAGTCTCTCGGAGCTAGCTGAGTGGCTGTACCCCAGGCCCGAGTCCTCAGTTAAGTACGCTGATTAAAATAAAATTCTTGCCTTTTTGGCTGCACATTTTTTTCAGTCAACAGTTAACTGACAGCAGTCCAGTCTACAAATCTCTGGGTTTCCTTTACTTAATCCATTCACAAAGGCTTCAAAACCACCACACCATTGACTTTTCTGCTAGCAACTTTTAACTCCTTCCTCCCTTGCCACAGTTTTCCTCCACCTAACCTGCTCACCTCTAAACCCAGAGTGATCCAACTGTTTGCATTCTTCTTCCTATGTTCTAACTGAAGAGTGTAAGAGAAGAAAATTTCCATAGCTGTGTTGAGTGGTGGTGTGACAAACTTAAGACTTAAAACTTTAGTTGGTTTTTAGTACCACTAGGGCAATCCATTTTTTTTTAATTATTTTTTTTTCCATTTATTTTTATTAGTTGGAGGCTAATTACTTTACAATATTGTAGTGGTTTTTGCCATACATTGACATGAGTCAGCCATGGATTTACATGTGTTCCCCATCCTGAACCCCCCTCTCACCTCCCTCCCCATCCCATCCCTCTGGGTCATCCCAGTGCACCAGCCCCGAGCACTTGTCTCGTGCATCCAACCTGGACTGGTGATCTGTTTCACACTTGATAATATACATGTTTTGATGCTGTTCTCTCAGGTCATCCCACCCTCGCCTTCTCCCATAGCATCCAAAAGTCTGTTCTATACATCTATGTCTCTTTTTCTGTCTTGCATATAGGGTTATTGTTACTATCTTTCTAAATTCCATATATATGTATTAGTATACTGTATTGGTCTTTATCTTTCTGGCTTACTTCACTCTGTATAATGGGCTCCAGTTTCATCCATCTCATTAGAACTGATTCAAATGAATTCTTTTTAATGGCTGAGTAATATTCCATTGTGTATATGTACCACAGCTTTCTTATCCATTCGTCTGCTGATGGGCATCTAGGTTGCTTCCATGTCTTGGCTATTATAAACAGTGCTGCGATGAACATTGGGGTGCACATGTCTCTTTCAGATCTTATTTCCTTGGTGTGTATGTAGGGCAATCCTTTTAAAAAAATTTAATTATTTTAAAATTTATTTTTCAAAATTGTGACTTAGAAAAATGCAACACTGGGAATTCACTGGTGACCTGATGGTTAGGATTCCAGGATTTCATTGCTATGGCCTGCATTCAATCTCTGGTCGGGGAACTAAGATTATACAAGCTGCAAGGTTAAAAAAAAAAAAAAACAACCATCTTAACTATTTTTAAGTGTACAGTTCAGTTCTGCTAAATATATTCACATTGTTGAGTAACAGATCTATAGAACTTATTCATCCTGCAAATCTGAAACTTGTGGAAGGAGTTGTCAATAGGAATGTTATTTTGTATTTTAGGGCTCCATCCTGTTAAACTGTGAACTGTGCTGACCCTGCTGACAAAAAAAAAGAAGAAGAAGCAGTAGCAGCAGCTATCTGTTGAGAAAGGCATCTTGGGGTACTGTGCAGAAATGTGCTTTTACTGATAACAAGTGAGACACAGTTGTTTAGTCACTCAGTCGTGTCCAACTCTTTGTGACCCCATGGACTGCAGCACGGCAGTCTTCCCTGTCCTTCACTCTCTTCCGGAGTTTGCTCAAACTTATCTCCATTCAAGTCGATGATGGCATTCAACCATCTCATCCTCTGTCACCCCTTTCTCCTGCCTTCAATCTTTCCCAGCATCAGGGTCTTTTCTAATGAACTGGCTCTTTGCATCAGGTGGCTAAAGAGTTGGAGCTTCAGCTTTAGCATCAGCCCTTCCAATGAACATTCAGGGTTGATTTCCTTTAGGACTGACTGGTTTGATCTCCTTGTTGTCCAAGGTCTTCTCCAGCACCACAGTTCGAAAGCATCAATTCTTCAGCGCTCAGCCTTCTTTATGGTCGAACTCTCACATCCATACATGACTACTGGAAAAACCACAGCTTTGACTAGACGGACCTTCGTCTGCAAAGTGATGTGTTTGCTTTTTGACATGCTGTCTAGGTGTGTAATAGCTTTTCTTCCAAGGAGCAAGCATCTTTTAATTTCCTGGTTGCAAGTCACTGTCTGCAGTGATTTTAGAGCCCAAGAAAATACAGTCTGTCACTGTTTCTATTTTTCCCCATTTATTTGCCATGAAGTGATGGGACTGGATGCCATGATCCTGGTTTTTTGAATATTGAGTTTTAAGTCAGCTTTTACACCCTCTTCTTCCACCTTCATCAAGAGGCTCTTTACTTTCTCTTTGCTTTCTGCCCTTAGGGTGGTGTCATCTGCATGTCTGAGGCACACTTGACCAGTCAATAAATTGTAACAGAAAAAAAAAAAGAAGATATAGACCTCCCAATCAGAGCTCTTGGCAAATAACTCATGGAAACTAAGTGTACTTCTATTTTCCTTTAAAAACTCCTGCCTTTTGGTTCCCAGAAGGGCACTGTTCTGGTGGCTGCTGCAATCTGTGCTCCCTGAATTGTAATTCTAAGACCCCAAGTAACCATGAATTTGTTTTCTATTGTCTGGGAGTTTGTTTCTGTTTTGTAAATAAGTTCATTTGTATCATTTTTTTAGATTCCACATATAAATTTGACTTACTTCACTTAGTATGATATTCTCTAGGTCCATCCATGCTGCATTAACAGATACATACTACTTCACACAAAATAGATAAACAAGGACTAGTGTATAGCACAGGGAACTATATTCAATATCTTATAATAATAATCTATAATGAAAAAGAATCTGAATATATATTCTTTATATTTATATATACATCTGATCCAATTTGCAAAAGAGAAAGCATGGTTGCATCACCTGAAGTTTACAGTGACACAGAAAGGCTGCCCTAACTGTAGTTTGTGCTTGTTTGAGCAGTTAGCTAATACCTAAGTAACCTCAGTCTTAAGACGACTAAATTCTACCAAGGTCTATTTAAAATTAATTTAATCAGGGATTTAAATAAATGTCCAGGGAATAAAATTTAAGGTTCAACCAAACAACAGAATTTTGAAGGTAATAACTGCTTAATCTAGGAAGCCCTGCTGGCTTCCCTGAGGTCCTATACCTTATATGTACCAGCATAGCATCCAATATTTAGCAAAAATGATACTGACTTTAACTCCAGCATAAAGATGGAGGCCTCTCAAGTGGTCTCTCCCAGATGGACCCACATACATACCAGTTCTTGTGACTCCTTCAAGCTCAAGGCTCCCACATGAATTACTATCTGATCCAACCTGCAAAAGAGAAAACTCTGTTGCATAACTTGAAGTTTACAAAGGGCTGTGCTATTCTGGTTTGTGCCGGTTTTACCAGTTAGCTAATATCTGGCTAATCTCACTTTTAAGACTAGTGAATTCTACCGTGCTCTACTTAAAACTAATCTGATCAGGGATTTTGTAAAAAATCCAGGGAATACAATTTAAGATTCAACCAAGCAACAGACTGATGTTGAAGCTGAAGCTCCAATACTTTGGCCACCTGATATGAAGAACTGACTCATTTGAAAAGACCCAGATGCTGAGGAAGATTGGAGGCGGGAGGAGAAGGGGATGACAGAGGATGAGATGGTTGGATGGTATCACCGACTCAATGGACATGGGTTTAAGTAAACTTCGGGAGTTGGTAATGGACAGGGAGGCATGGCGTGCTGCAGTTCATGGGGTCACAAAGAGTCAGACATGACTGAGTGACTGAACTGAACTGAAGCAATAGAATTTTGAAAGCAATAACAGATTAACCAGTACTTGAGGACTTGCTTTGACTATGCCTTGTTAGAGATACTGCATTCAATGGTGACAGTACACATGAACATAGGTGTAAAACTGAGATATTTTGGGTTGGAGATAAAAATAAAGAGGTTCCTTAAGGAGTACATCCAGGAATCAGTCCTGCAAGAAAGGAACTCGCTGTGAAAAGTTTTTTCCTATATTGAAAGTCCTCAGGATTTGGCCATGAAAGAGGTTTACTCTGAGACCCCAATGTTCATCTTTGGATGTGTGCCACAGGGCCCCCTGGGAAGAAGTCACACTTAGACTGGTCCTCTGTGGGTAGGATCAATAAAACTCAGTTGTGAAATCAGTCGTGCTGGTGAGTCTTCCAGGGACCCTGAATGACACACGTGCCGCTCTCACGGGATGGAGACATGCCATCCCCGTCGAGGCCCGAGCACTGAGTCCTCCTGTCATCCTTGACTTGTGTTGTCTTGGGTAAAATGGGATCTCACTGGGAAGTCCTTTGATCAGATCTGCATTTGCAAAGGATAACAGAAGATTTGTGAAAGGAGAAAAGGTGGCTGGCTTTTTACCCTCACCAGTAGCTTTACTGCATGACTCCCTTAAACCTTTTACTACCCCATCTCCTGGCTTAGGTTAAAACAATCATGCATTTCCTTCTCCTCTCCACCAGGCTGCTGACTCTGTGGCTTTAGTACAGACCTGTAATTTCTCAATTCAGGAGGAAAAGACTCCCCAAAGTGTTCTTGCCATCATGACTTACTTCGTTTTCCAAGTCCCTGCAGAGGCTGCTCCAAGTCTTGACTTGTCACCTCAAGCTCTAAATTCTACCCCACAACCCCTCTGTCTTGGCAGATGTCCTTGCTCCTCGCTTCCAAGACACCAAAGATAAAGGCACTTCTGTACACAGACTCCCTTTTCCTCCTCCTCACCTCTGTGCTTAGCTGTGTCCCCTTCTGTGTGTTCCTCCCAGCTTCTTACCTGTCTCCTAAAAGCTACTCTACCTACATTTGGTTTTATTTCAAGCCCTGCTGAGATCTTCCATCAAAGGCATTGGTTCTCCACTCTCTTTATCTCTTCTCCAATGGCACTGTCCTTTCAGCATGGAAATGTGTTTAAGACATTCCTACTCTGAGAGAAAGAAAACTACCCTTCTTTTCATCTTGCTTCCTCCTCTCTAATCCATTATTCTATCTCTCCTTCCCTACATCCCAGCACATTTTTTAAAATAAGTATTAAAAAAATTTATTTCTCTGTGCTGGGTCTTAGTCGTGGTCTGTGTGATCTAGTTTCTGGACTGGGGATCGAACCTGGGCCCCCTTGCATTGGGAGTTCAGAGTCTTAGCCACTGGACCACCAGGAAAGTCCCCACCTGCAAATGTTTTTCGAGTGTGAGAATAAGCTACCCTTACTGGTCCCCCTTCCAGGTGTCTGCTGTATTCTACCCTCTCTGCAGTTGCTTCTGTGACAGTGACCCGATGGGCTCTGCTCTCTTTGAGGTCACTGGTCATTTCCTGCCTTCTCAATCCTCCATTTGCAGACTCTCACAACATCTAACAATTATTAAAACAAATGATATAATGGACACAGCACCCACTGCAAATAATTAGTGAATTCTTATATAATACTTAGCACTGTGTCAGGCATTGCTTGGACCCTCATCGTCACCTTATAGGATGGGTACTATTAACATTCCTGCTTGACAGAAAGAACACAGGGCATCTAAGACCAGCCTGAGCTCACAGAGCTTTAAGAGGCAGAGCTAGCACCCGACTCAGGCAGTCTGGCCTCCAAGCCCTGCTCTTAATTTCCATGTTCTCTGGACACTCTACAAGACCATCTTTCCTTCAGTGACAGGACTCTCTCTGAATCTCCCTCCATTCCTTTTGAGTGTTTTCTGTCTGTGCCTACTTTACTATCCTCCCATTTCTGGTGCTTTTCTTTTCTGATCACGCTGGGAGGCATATGGGATCTTAGTTCCCCGACCAGGGATCGAATCTGCACCCCGGCAGTAGAAGCACAGCGTCCTAAACCACTGGAACACTAGGGAATTTCCTCTGGTGCTTCTCTTAATGTTTACCCTTAGCCTTCCTCTTCTCACTCCACCCGTGGTCTTTAATTGTTTGGGGCCCAGGATCTGACTGAAAATTAGCTGAAAACTGACAGAAAATGCCTATGTGGACATTCAAATTTGGCGTACAATTTCAGAGTGCCCAAAGTGCTCCAAGGGCTTTCCAGGTGGCACTAGTGTTAAAGAACCCACCTGCCAATGCAGGAGATATAAGAGACTCGGGTTTGATCCCTGGGTCAGGAATATCCCCTGGAGGAAGGCACGGCAACCCACTCCAGTATTCTTGCCTGGAGAATCCCATGGACAGAGGAGCCTGGCAGGCCATGGTCCATAGAATTGCAGAGTGGGACACAACTGAAGCGATTTAGCATGCATACAAGGTGCTCTAAAGCCATTTAAGGATTGGAGACTTACCTCCAATCTAAGGCACTGTCAATCACTCTGATCCCTGTTTGCACTATTTGTCAGAAGGATCAGTGTTATTTTTCAGGGTCTAACATCACTGGATGGTAAGCAACCTGAAGGCAGAGATCCTGTTTTATATCCCCAGTGCCAGCACAGTGCATAACACACAAAGTAACAGACAACGAACCAAACTTGGTTCATGGATGTGCTTATTGAATCAATGCAGTCCTGTTGGTTTTACCAAGGCACGAATTGAGTGTTATGACAAAAATCCATCATTGCACTGAAGTTCAGAGGACGCAGAAAGCTCCCTAAGACTATGATAGGAAGCACCACAGAGAGCACGCGGAGTCATCTACAGAGACAAGATCTGATGGAAGCAATAGGACCCACCCTGAGATAGGAAGGATGCTGAGCTGCTCCGCAGAAGGGCCAGCAGCCAATCACCAGGACCCTCTGCCCCTCAGTCCAAGCACAGGGAACCCCGCCGCCCTCGAGGGACTGGTCTGGTAGACAGACCAGAGACAGTTTCTGGTTACCCGATGGGATCTCCGGGAGCCGGGTGTGTCTTGCTGCCCTTCCACATGGAAAGGAAGGGAACTCCTCTCCCCACAAGCTGACCCTGGGTCAGACTTGTGGCCGGAAGGCAGGGAGGCTGTGTCATCTGGGATAGAGCTGTGGTCTCTGCTGCCCTGGCAGACAAGGGTGTTTATCTCGATGGAGCCACTCACTTGTTCCTCCCCTTCGTCACCCACTCCTCCGCGACCCGGCAGCGCTCCGAGATGCTCAGTGATAGGCCTTCTCCCGTCGTGCCGTTCACTGTTCCAAACAGAGAGTCAGTCAGGGGGACCAGCAGATACCTGTCACTCCCCCAGCACCAACGCTGGAAGTGCAGGGGCAGAAACCCCTGCTCAAGAGGAAGGGACACGGAGACAGACCCGAGGACGGAGTCTGGAGCCAGTGGTGTGACGCCATGTTTCCATTTTTCCCTTCAGACCCAGTCTTTTGTTCATCTTCATCTTATCAAAAGGACCGGGAAGGTTAGGCACGACTTGTAATTACAAATCTGTCCTTGTTTTCAGGGATAAAGAGTAAGTGTTTTAAATGGAGACAGAGATGACTGCCCAGGTTTCAGGCAAGTCTCCGAACACACCAGGCAAGTTCTCTATGTGGGTTTAATGGCAGGAAAACCAATACCACCCAGTACTGGGATGTCCCGGCGGTCCTAAGTGGTGTTTACTTACAAAGACAATGGTGGGTACCGCAGATCTAAAACGACCTCCGTCTATAGACCTGGGTCCTTGGACTCTTTAATCAATAGAATTTGGTAAGAGGCCAGAAGAGAATTTCAGGCAAGGCTTTACGGCGGCTCATGTTGCAGCCGGAGGGAGGAGGAACCAGAAACAGGCACCTTGCTCGCTCCCCACAGTGGCGAGCCGGTCCTTAAAGGGGGGTCACAAGAGGGCGGTCCATGGATTGGGCAGGAAGCACAGATGGTCTGCCCACTCCCTCGGTGTGCTGTGTGCAGGGATCATGTACAGCACCCTGCTTTTGCTCCCAGCATCTCAGAAGTGGCCACTGGCTCGTGACTTTCTGTATCTTATTGCTCATAATTAGCCCCAACTACACATGTGCATAGCGATATTTAGTCCCTTATAGTCTTTTTATAGTCTGTTGCTATAGGTGCAAGTGCTCTGGTAAAAGGTCCCAGTTCCTGGCCTATCTCAAGCACACTACTAAATTAGATAATCTCTTGATCATCTTCTAGGTTTAAAATTGATGAACCTAAAAATTCACAAATTTTATACTGCTTAGCCAGGCTCAACCATAATCTATAACACAATAACACTGTGAACTCCAGGCTAGTAATCTGCTTTCCAAGGACTGAGCTCGAGATATGTAGAGAAATCCCTAAAGATGACTTACCGAAGACATTCTTCACTCCCTGTTCCTCTACAAGATAGTCCACATACCGACCAATGACTGAAAAGTTGATTTCTCTGAAAAACACAAAAAAATCAGAAAAGAATGCACATTTATTCTTTTCTAGATTATTCAATCCATGTTATTGTTTAGTCGCTAAGTGGTACCTGACTCTTTTTCGAAGCCATGGACTGTAGCCCGTCAGGCTCCTCTGTCCATGGAATTTCCCAGGCAAGAATACTGGAGTGGGTTGCCATTTCCTCCTCCAGAGGGTCTTCCTGACCCAGGGATCTAACCTGCATCTCCTGCTTGGCAGGCAGATTCTTAACAGCTGAGCCACCGTGACTATAAACTGCTCTTTCTTGTTAATCGTTATTCAAATCCACCCAACCAGACTGTGAAATTCTTGGCCTGCTCTGAATGATACCTGGGTTCTTTTCTTCTCTACTCAGCCACATGTGCCTCAATGATGTGAGCAAAACCTTATTAGCTATCCACAAAGGTTTTACATTTAAACTGCATCACAAGTAATATTTTTTTTTTCACAAGTAATATTTAAAAAATAATTACTTATCTTTTGCCCTTTTGGGGAAGAGTGATGGGCTGGGGTGTGGGTAAATGAGAACTTAACATTTTCCATGTGGCTAGAAGCAATCATTTCTTAGGAAGTAAGAAAATACAATCTTAGTAATTGAAGAATTTAGCACTTAATATTTATGACAATAGAGGAAGGCGTAAAGCCATTTATATATGTTAGTGTTAAACTGAAGGGGAATAACAGTTGGAAAGGAACTTTGGCATCAGTTTGTCTTTCAATGTGTCATCTGAGGGACAGCGGTATCAGTATCTGGTTATATTAGCTGGAAATGAAGAGTCCCAGGCCACACAGTTCTCCTGGTCAGAATCTGCACTGTAACAAGATCTCCAGATGATCTGTATGTGCTTTTCAGTTTGAAAAGTACTGACCTTGTAAAGATCTGATACTTCAGGTAGTAAGGGCTCTTTTCCTTAAAATCATATTGAGTTTAAAAATCTAGAAAATGACAGATCAGATAAAGTGACCTGTTCTCAATCAAAATATAGGTGGGGAGGATGGAGAATGAAAATACAAAGGAAAACAGTGGGGCAAGGGTGTGTTAAATGTTGCAGAATGCATGGTTGACAAGAAAACTAAGTATTGATATGAGTTAGCTAGTACTTTTGCATTTTTGTCAGTGGGGCCAGAGAATACTAATTTAATTTTAACCTTATTAACATTCTTTTCATCTTATTATTCCTTAAAAAAACAAAAAGAAACCAAAATATCTGAGGCATATAGAAAACAAAGACATCAAAGGGTATTTGTCAAAGGAAACAGAACAATAGAGATGAAAACAAAGAATGCCTAGGCAACCACTGCCCACAATGCGTGAGAGACAACCAGTCCAAGCTGCCACTTGGGCAAAGGCGTGCTTTAATGTAGTTAAGAGGCCTGCAAGGGGAGCAGGCGCTTTCCATAATGGCTCATGTCCCAGCATCGTTAACACTACCCCTCCCTGCCCCACTTGCTCAAACGTCAAATCCTGGCCTCTCAGTCTCACTGAGCAAGACTCTAAGATGGGGGAGATGGCTGCTTAGACAATTCATCTCAGGACTCGCATTTAGGTCAGCTTGACCTGCTCAACTTCTTGAAGTCTCTCTGCTTCAGACATCTGTGACCACTCGGAACCACACCTTTACAACACACTTGCTCCTTGCTGCTTCCGTCAGCTCTTCCCCACCTGGAAAAAGTCCTGAGGTGCAGGAACCATCAGCAGGGGCTTTGTCTGTGTGACAGGAGCTCTAGTTTTGACCAGTGATGTCCACCTACTCATGCAAGCAGGAAACACCTCTGGCAGGCCCCAGGGACTTTCCACTCACGGACTGGAAACCGGAAATAAAGTCTCTGGGCAATAGCTTATGCTGGAGTCACGGGTTCAGACACAGTGGCTCCTGCAGACATTCACTGAAGTCTCAACATCTCCCCAGTTCCACCGCAGCCACATACTCACACACCAAGAGCAGGCCTGGCCTTTTCAGCAAGGAGGAGCCTCTAGAGCTCCAGGTGACCGAGGCCTGGTAGGCACTGTACTCACTTTGATATGCTTTCTTTTGGTTTAATCTAATTTGTTCCTGGGCTTCCCTGGTGCCTCAGAAGGTAAAGAATCTGCCTTCAATGCAGGAGACCCAGGTTCGATCCCTGGGTCCGGAAGATCACTTGGAGAAGGCAATGGCAACCCACTCTGGTATTCTTGCCTGGAGAATCCCATGAACACAGGAGCCTGGAAGGCTACAGTCCGTGAGGTCGCGAAGAGTCAAATATGACTGAGTGACTAACACGTTCACTCTAACACTAGTCCATGTATACTTCAGCTTTCAGAATCAGATGGAAGCTACTCATCCTTTTTGGCAAAATAACTACCCGGTTACTTAAAAACTCCTTTCAGAGAGGAGCATGCAGGGGCTAATAATGACCTCACCCTGCCAGAGGCGGAAAGCATCCTATTCTGGAAATCTGGGTCACTCAGTCTCCCACAACAGTTACAAAGACAACAGTCTACACAAATCCATCTCCAGTGGGCTGGGCCCTTTGACTAGCTGTGTAACAGGTTTGTTGTTACTAAAGGGTGTTGTAAAGATTCTCATGAGGAAGTCCAGGGCCTTCGAGGGAATAAAACACAACTTTTTTCCAGACATTTTGGCCAATCTGAAATGGACTCTCTGTTCTAATGACTGTGAACTTGCCCCGTGGAAAAAGTGATTCCTTGAAGCAACTAAGGAAAACAAAAGTCCTTCACTCTAATGTAGAAAAAGACACGAATAGGGCTAGGTAAAGATTGACCTTCCTTTCCAATTAGGCATTAATCTTTAGGATCTTGGTTTCAACAACTGCACAAACAGAGGTAACACCTCTCTGAGTTGCCGGGAAGATTTAAATGGAGTGTGTCCTTTAAAATGCCCCGCATGAAGACTAATACATAGTGTTCAGCCAATCAATGTTAGCTTCCTCTCCTCATGAAATTACAGCTAACTAAATTTACCACATGCTGTGTGAAATGCTGAAGATTCAAAGATAAATAAGATATATGCTCAGTCCCTATGCAGTGTCTGGTACCCAATAAATATCTATATATGAGGGTAAGCAGCACAAAGCCTGTTGGGTGACTTCCCTGGTTAGTCCAGTGGCTAAGACTCCAGGCTCCAAGTGAAGGGAGTCCAGGTTTGATCCCTGGTCAGGGAACTAGATCCCACATGCTGCAACATAAGAGTTTATATGCCACAACTAAAGAGCCCACATGTTGAAACAAAGATAGAAGAGCCCACATGCTACAACTAAGACCTGGTATAGCCAGATTGAAGAAAAAAAAAAAATCTGTTGGTAGAAACACACATGTAACAAACAATTATTATAATAATTATCATAAACAAATAATTGTGATATAATATGAAAAGGTAGGCACAGGGTGCTATGAGGCCACAGAGGAAGGACTCTATAAATACTCTTTTTAGGGAAACTGGAGAAGAATAACCAGGGGATGGTTTTGATGGATGAATAGACAAGTTCAAATGGAGCACAGAAAGGAGAGGATGGTGGTAGAAAAAGGCAGAGGATACAAAATGTGTAAAGGCACACAGAGAAGAAAGGGGATGAGATGTTTTGGAGAAAAGAAATGCAGTAGGAAAGGTAGACTGTAAAGGACTTCCTATGTCATCCCAGGTTCTGGGCTTTAACCTTCAGACCAGTTCTTTCCAGACTTCAATGTGCTAAAGAATCATTCAGGGACACCGTTAAAATACAGGTTCTAGTTCAGTGGTTATGTAGTAGCACCTGAGATACTGCATTTCTAGCAAGTTCCTATGTGATGTTGGAGCTAATGGTCCATGGACCAGGGGAGTAGCAAGGCTTAGACAAAACAGAATTCAGAGAGATTCTTAGAGAGTAAATCTAATTTGTTGTTGTTCAGTCGTCAAGTCACGTCTGACTGTGACCTCATAGACTGCAGCACACCAGGCCTCCCTGTCCCTCACCATCTCCTAGAATTTGCCCAAGTTCATATCCATTAAATGATTATATTTATTTATGAGGAAACTCATTGAACTACAGTGTGGAGGATGGACTGGAGTTGCAGGTACTCAGAAATTGTTACTTAATGGAGGTCACCACACTATCCCTAAAAACCTAATACCAGAGAACTGCGGACTTTTAGCATTTGAATGGGCCTTAAGAGATTATGTGGTTGAATTCTGTCTCCTTACAAAATATGAGAGAACTTTTACAAGGTGAATAGAGCTCCCCAGGGTCAGATAGTTAGTGGTGTCAGAGCTGGGGGTTAGGAACCCAGATACTCTAACTAAAATCTATTTAACCATGTTTTTTTCCTGCCAACTTCCTCACTTTAGGACATCAACTTATATTCAGAGTTGAACCACTAGAATTATGAAGAAAAAAGAATCTTCAGCCATTCTGCATTATGGAGGCCATGGTTTACTCTAAGATCCAGGTTACGAAAACTCCTATGTTGGTAGGTCATGGGGCAGAATTTCTAGGTGTTAGATTCCATGTGGTTCTTCTTTCTGTCCTGTCTCTTAGAAACATGTCAGAAAAACAGATTCTCGTGTGGGCAAGTAGGTTAATATCTACCTGCTCTTGGTGGGTTCTCCAAACCTGCTTCATAGCTATAGGAATGTTTTGATGGAGCAGAAAGATGGAGAGAAAAGGGAACTGACCAAACTTACATGCCTACTATGTACCATGTACTTACACACATTTTGATTTAATTTTTTACAAGGCCCTTCTAAAAACACATTTTTATTTCACACTTCAGGAAAGTGAGGGTCCTAGAAGAGAAAAGAATTCATGAAAAAAAAGAGGAAATAATGAATGAAGGCAACAGGGCTAGAAGTATTTGGGAAACAGAAGGATCCGGAAAAACAGAGTCATTTTAGTTATCTCTAATATGTGTGGGTCCTGGTGTCCCAGGAAAACAACAGGATAGAGTGAGAACACAGTGACACTCCGAGGGTTCCAGATGAACAAGCAGGACTTTGAAGAAGCCACTTCTAGGCTAAGAGGGATCTGATTAAAAAGGTTAAAGTAGCACCAACCAGATGCAGTGTTCTGAGCTTGCAAACAGGATCTTACTCCATAACAGGAAGTAAATCCTGTCTGCTCGTGCAATCACATGATTGCTGTTTTATCTGCCCAACAAGGAGCTGACACATCGAGAAAGAGCTGACTTCAGCCTTTCTTAGCGCTTGTGGAAATGGAGAGGCAACAGAAAAAAAAAAAAAAAAAAAGAATTGCTATTAACCATGCCATCTCAGCAAGAATTTTACTTAGACCTAGTAAAGATGTGATTTTTTTTGAGAATCTTAGAAGTTAAAATGTTTGAACTCCAATGACCTAAGGGAAAACTGTGATACTTCAGTATCAGGCCAACTCTGAATTAAAAAGAGTAAATGTCATAAGAAATGTCATCCACTTTAAAGGGATAGGGTTAAGGTTTGTAAAAATTCAGTAACAGAAGACCCAAAACATAAAAGTCTTATTTAAATGCTTACTGAATATGTCATCTTTCATTTATCCCTTATGCCACAACAGCAATTCAAACTAATTAACCTAAGCACATGCTGACCCTGTGCTAAACATTATTACATGGATTCTCTCATTTTAATACTCATAACTTCATAATGTAGGTATGGCTGCAATTAAATAGAGGAAGAAAGGAGAAGCTTTTCTTCTAACATCAAAAACAGATCCAGAAGGCGGATGAATCCCCACTGTGTTAATGGTAATGTTCAGGGAGGACTTATATATTGCTCATGGATGCCCGGGGCACATGACCATTCTCTGCTAGTACCACCATACTATTCATCTGGAAAATGCTTGCTTGGGTAACAATTTCTCAGCAATCATCTGTTATTACCTCCCTTTTGCAAGTTCCCCATTATTTAACCAATGTTGAAATGAGTGTGTAAAACATGCCTAAGGGGGCCATGTGGCAGAAACCTTCCCCACTTTCTTCAGGGTAGGACATTTCATCACATCCATGAACAGTCTAGACACAACTTCTAGGGGCCAGAGCTTGATATCAAATCCTGCTAAAATGAGATCTTCCTCACCCAACTCCACTGGTCTTATTTGGGATGGGCAGGGCTCTGATGAAATCCAAGCAGACTTTTGCTTTGTGGGGCTACAGACACTGGGAGGAAGGTGAGCTGCCATATATTATCTCATCTCCCTCTGCACTGCCTGTGATATAGAGACCTCTTCTCTGACCTGGGGTCAGAGACACTGTAGGGATGGAAGCTGCAGCATCCAAGCCACCGCTACTATAGAGACCTTTTGATCATTATGGTGGAGGGAGTTCCCTTTAGTCCCAAACCATAGTTACCCATGCTCGGTCATCGGCGTGATGGTCGCAGCAACAAGACCTTGGAGCTTCTTCTTTGGGGAGGCCATCGAGCTGCTGAAATGTCTGGAAGACATACAATGTCCTTCCTGTCTTCAAGAAATGTCAATTAATGATAAAACTCTGGGGCAAAGTCCATTCCTACACAGTTCAGAACTGTGAAAAATGCTTACAAGTGTACAAACACAGAGCAAATGAGAGGAATGTAAAATGTGAGAGCTTTACACTATAAAGGAGGAAACTGTATTTTAAAGACAGGAGAGATGGATAAGAGAGAGTAATGTTCTAGGGAAATACCATTGGAAAGGACTCCCGGCTTATCTATACAGATGACCAAGGCAATCTGAAACCTCAGAGAGCAGAGATTAAAAACAGCAGAAGAAAGAATATGAACCGAATTCAGCAAGGTCAAATAACATTACTCAAGTTGAAATATGGTCAGGAGAAAAGGGACAGTCTTATCTCTCTTCATAACTTCATATGGTTGAGCAAGAATCTCCCCTAAGACCAGTATTTAAGCCTTAAAAGTCTTCAGTGTGAGCTACATAATTATCTTTAGATTTACCTAACTATCCTTTCATTTTCTAGTTTTAATCAGTTTTTCCGTTTCCCTGGCTTTAGTAAATCACATCACAAATACTACATTCACCTCTTCCCCACTAGACCAAGCTCCCCTAGGACAGGAAATAGATTTCATTTGTCTTTACTTTCCCTGAAACTGAGTGCTCTGTTGGACACCTTGTGTTCAATTAAAAAGTGATGGATATGTGAGTGATTGGGCTTCCTTGGTGGCTCAGATGGTAAAGAGTCTGCCTGTAGTGCGAGAGACCCGGGTTCGATCCCTGGGTCAGAAAGATCCCCTGGAGAAGGAAATGGCAACCCACTCCAGTATTCTTGCCTGGAAAATCACATGGATAGAGGAGCCTGGCAGGCTACAGTCCATGGGGTTGCAAAGAGTCGGACATGACTGAGTGACTTCACTTTCTTCTCTATGTGAGTGATTGAATGAGGTGTCCAGATTATAGCTGGATGATGACTTCCACAGAGATCTCTGCTGAGACAACGAACCTAGCAAACACTCATTTGGGGTAAAAGGATCCCTCACCACCTGGCAGAGAATGTACCTGTTCATAACCAGCATAAAAAAGCCAAGAAGTTGCCCAAAATAGGCAATGAGAGGCATCAAGCATCCTGGTTAAAAGCCTAGATTCCACAGGAGGCTACCTGGTTCATCTCCCACCTCTGCCATTTAACTAGTTATAGAAGCACTATTAATTTTTGAGCTGGAGGACATGAAAATTTAAAGCCACACATGCAAAATCTAACAATTGAAGAAGAAAATAAAATATAATCAGACAGTATTTGGTGACAATTATGAAATTAAAAGACGCTTACTCCTTGGAAGGAAAGTTATGACCAACCTAGATAGCATATTAAAAAGCAGAGACATTACTTTGCCAACAAAGGTCCGTCTAGTCAAGGCTATGGTTTTTCCAGTGGTCATGTATGGATGTGAGAGCTGGACTGTGAAGAAAGCTGAGCGCCGAAGAATTGATGCTTTTGAACTGTGGTGTTGGAGAAGACTCTTGAGAGTCCCTTGGACTGCAAGGAGGTCCAACCAGTCCATCCTAAAGGAGATCAGTCCTGGATGTTCACTGGAAGGACTGATGCTAAAGCTGAAACTGCAATACTTTGGCCACCTCATGCGAAGAGTTGACTCATTGGAAAAGACCCTGATGCTGGGAGGGATTGGGGGCAGGAGGAGAAGGGAACGACAGAGGATGAGATGGCTGGATGGCATCACCAACTCAATGGACATGAGTTTGAGACAGGGAGGCCTGGCGTGCTGCGATTCATGGGGTCGCAAAGAGTCGGACACGACTGAGCAGCTGAACTGATACAAAACATGTTTGGCTTAGTGAAAATGTAGTGATGTCTATAATTAACAAGAGAGTATATTATAGTTGTGAGGTCACTTTTAAAAACCCAATGCCAGACTCCCTGGTGGCGCAATGGGTAAGAATCCACCTGCCAACACAGAGGACACAGGTTCGATCCCTGGTCCGGGAAGATTCCACATGCTGCAGAACAACTAAGCGTGTGCACATCCACTGAGCCTGTGCTCTAGAGCCCAAAGCTACAACTAGAGCCTGTGCTTCGCAACAAGAGAAGCCACTGCAATGAGAAGACCGCACACCCCCAAGGAAGAGTAGCCTCCCCTTGCTCACCACAACTAGAGAAAGTCCACCCACAGCAACGAAGACCTAGCGCACCAAAAAACCCCAAAACACCAATGCCCACTGTGCTTAAATTTGACCCACATAATGTAATATTATGGACTATCCTACTGTGTTCATTTTTCATAACTGTTAATCTCATCTCCCCAAATAGGAGCATAAACTTCCAGAGTACAGAGATCACTTCCTGGCTGAAGGGAGCTCTTGAAGCTAGAAACAGAGCAGAACAAGGACAAAAACATGAAAGGGTACACGTAGCAAAACGTATTGTTTTTGTGCCTGGACAATGATGATACCTCCCCTTACAAATAGATACATCCCTGGTGAGCTCTGCTCCTGAAATAAAGCCCAAAGCCTTCCAGTAGTTTTGCTCTGTACTGAAGGGCAATAAAGGAGGACCTTACCAGATATAAAGGATACTAGGATTTCTCTGACTTTTCCTAGTTTGAAGATGACACTAAATCCTATTGGAAGTTTTGAAAGAGAAATGTAATCAATCACCTGGCCCATGGGGAAAATGCAAGGCCAGGAACACAGGACCCTGTCTACCCCAGAAGGTCTGAGCACCAAATGAGGCTGACGCTGTGTCCACTGCACACAGTCACCTGGTCCTTCTGCACGAATCTCAACTCAGGACAGCCTAAATCAAACCTGCCATCTGATCGTCTAATGTCTTCGTTTTCTCTTTACAGTAGGGGGGTTAGAGCTCTAGGTCAGGAGTCAGACTTCCTGCACCCACATCCTGGCTCCACCATTTACCAGCTGGGTGACCTCGGGACAGCTATTTACTCTCTCTGTGCTTCAGGTCCCCCTTCTGTAAACAGGGATAACAGTAATCACTTCTCATAGGGGTGCTGAGAGAATGAAATGAATTGAGTCTTGTAAGGTGATTAACAGTGCCAGGCTGCCACGCACATAGCAAGTACAGGTTCAGCCCCCTCCATGAAGTCTTGTCTGCTGACTACAGGAGAAACTAGGCAGCATTCCTTTATCAGCACTGTTTCCTGTCGTCTCAGCTCCATCGGTACCACCTCCCCAACACTGGCTACGATCTTCTATTCAGGGACTAAGTCATTTCCTTTCTATCTGTTATCTTCTTTCCCTGCAATCCTTCCCGCTTCCCTTACTGTCCCTCTCATAACTTACACATTGTTAATTACCTCTTATCTAGACCAGTGGGCACAACTCCACATTAAAGGGACTCAAGAAGTTTCAAGAGATAAAAGAGTTCAGAGAGCTAGGTTCCATATCAAGTATCCTAGAGGCCATACACTCTAGATTCTTGTGCTTTTAGCTGCATTTATTTCATATTTAGGGCAGTTACAAGGATATTCTTAGGATGGTCAAAAGCCTGGACTGGCAAGATAGACTTATCTACCTATGTCTCAAATTAAGTGCACTTAAATACAGCTTGCTTTGCTAAAAAATATGGGGCTTGGGATAAGAGTTGGGAATCACTGTCCTAACCCCAACTCTCTTCTTCAACATAGGCAGGCTACCAGACCAACCTAGTAGCTCAGACATTTCTGATCTTGATTTTGCCCTGCTCAGAAAATACTAATTAACTTCTTCCCACTTCCATGGGACAAATACCCAATTTCCTGGTCTATGGTCTCTGTAGAGATCTCTCCACACCTGAAGCACACCAGTCCAACCGGCCCCTGGTGCTCTGTTGCAACCTACCTTGTCCTGGCTCGCCTGTTCTACCACCCAGAATGGCAGTATCTCCCATTTCAACCCCTTCAGTATAATCAACTTTTGGAACTCACCTTAAATATGAGAGGACATTCTCTGATCCCCTAAATGAAAATAATTTCTTACTCTTTAGAATTCCCGCAAACATTTGCTTTTCACTAAAAACTACACCAGAGATAAGTAGTTCTGGCTCTTCTTTTCCAGTGTAAGCCATCTGGGGCAGGAAGGGTTCAAAAATCTATCTTTGTGCGGAACAATACACTAAATAAATGAGCAGTTTGCTGACTTTGGAAACCATGAAAATGATTCAGGAAGTGAAGTGAAAGTTGCTCAGTCTGTGTGACTCTTTGCTACCCCATGGACTATACAGTCCATGAAATTTTCCAGGCCAGAATACTGGAGTGGGTAGCCTTTCCTTTCTCCAGGGGACCTTCCCAACCCAGGGATCGAACCCAGGTCTCCTGCATTGCAGGCGGATTCTTCACTAGCTGAGTCACAAGGGAAAATAAATGAGCAAAGTTTGCTGGTTTTGTAAACTGTGAAACTGCTTCAGGAAGAGATGGAGGTAAAAAAAAAAAAAAAATCACAACCATGATAACTGAGAATGATCCATATTTTGTAAATAGGAGTATTTAGAATGTCATTAGTTAATAACAGGCCTCACTTGGGGAGGGCCTATTACTCTCGAAATCTTAACACCTCTATCCACTGACAAGAAGAATCCTTAGTGCAAAGAATTCAAGCTGCCTAAGTCAAGCTCTCCTAAAAGGGCAAAGTTAAAAAAAAATCGCTGGGGGAGGACGAGGAGGATGCAGTTCTAGGCGTGGAGAATCACTCCACTTGGAAAGATAAAAACAGAAATAGAGAACTAACAGACAAACAAAAATGCAGAAACACAGCTTCCCATCAAATGAAGGGGCTGTATCACACTTAATCCCTAAACTCCCCAGTGGCTGACTTTGATCATTTTGAAAAAAGGATCCTTGAAGCCCGGCTCTGCGGTCTGGACAGAACCTAGCGGAGTGGGTCCCTCCCCATCTGTCCGTCTGTCCGTCCGGACACTAGCCACGGGCCGGGAGGGTGTAGCGTTCACACTTCCCCAGGCTCCATTCCCCAGCTCCCCGGCCTTGACCTTTGTGTCCGGCCGTCACGGTCTCACCCACCCCCGAGTCCACTCCCCCACACCCCTCTGCGCTCATTCCCTGTCTGTCGGTCTCCATGCGTCCGTCCGTCCGTCCGTCCGTCCACGCCGCCCGGGCGCGCTCACCCAGCCGCCGCGAGTCCGCCTGCGCCGCTGCGCTCCGGCGCCCCGGCGCGCTCTTTATCGCGGCGGCCGCGCACCACGTGCCCGCCCCGCCCGGCCCGGGAGCTGCAGTTCCGCCAGCGCCGCCCGTAGCCCAAGGCCGGGCGCACAGGTGGAGTTCCCTCGTCCCCGGGTGTCCCCGCCAACGCCGGGGCCTGGCTGCACACGGGCGCGCAGCTCCGGCTCCACAGCACTTGGCGAGCATCGGAACTTGCACCTGGGTTCTCCGAACGCGCGCTCATCCCGCATCTCCCCTCAGCTGCAGCCACACCTATCTTTTCTTTTTCTTCTGCTGGGCCAGTCCTTCCCCTCCTGGGCTCCTTTCTGTGTTAACCTGCCTTCTGCCCGAGGCCCTGCCACAACGGGTATTTTGTGGTTCTGGATTTGGAAATTCGGGCTGCTGTTTCTAGAAGCTGAGAACACCGCCTGCCCCTTGGGGATTCCGCGCTCTTCCAGCTCCTGCTGCTGCCCCAACCCCGCAGGTTCTCCTGTGAGAAAGACTTACTCCTAGAGATTGTTGTCATACTGAGTGATGTGAGTCAGAAAGACAAATATCATGTGATGTTGCGTATGAAGAAGTGAAGTAGCTCAGTCGTGTCCGACTCTTTGCCCTCCTGTGGACTGTAGCCTACCAGACTCCTCCCTCCATGGGATTCTCCAGGCAAGAATACTGGAGTGGGTTGCCATTTCCTTCTCCAGGGGATCTTCCCAACCCAGGGATCAAACCCAGATCTCCCAAATTGCAGGCAGACGCTTTAACCTCTAAGCCACCAGGCTAAAGCGTTGTGTTTAAGTGGAATCTAAAAAAAAATGGTAAAATGAACTAATTTATGAAACAGAGATAGAGTCAGGTATAGAACACAAACTTGCCGGTTACCAGCAGGGACAGGGGGGAGTGGTAAAATGGGAGATTGGGATTGACACATACTACTATATATAAAGTAAATAACTAATAAGGAGCTACTGTATAATACAGGGAGCTCTATTCAGTTCTCTGTAATGACCTAAATGGGAAAGGAATCTTAAAAAAAAAAATGATATATGTACAGGTATAACTGATTCACTGAAACTAATGCAATGTTGTGAATCACTCTATTCCAGCTTTAAAAAAGAGATGAATGGATATTAAAGACGGATTTGTTACTACTGCAACAGCTTTTCTGGCTTATTCTGGAGAACAATGGAAAGAATTTTGAAAGGAAAAAGTATTTTTAACCAAAATATCTCCACTTGTAGAAATGTCGAGAGTTTATTTTCTAATATCAAGTGCTGTGTTAATAAATCAGAAACACAACCATAAACAAATCCCTCAGCTTTCTCTTGCTGATGTGAGTTAACCTCAGTTTTCCATGAACGACAACGGGCAATGCTTATTTCATTTAGGAAAAATGAATTTCCTGAAGTGCTTTCTAGTTTGCAAAGTGCGTTTAAATCATTAGGATAGGTCTTTCATTGCACGTTGCACCAGAAATTAATTCATTCATGAATTCATAAAACAATCCTATATGGTGGGTACCATTTTTTAAAAAGTCATACTTTTCAGATGAGGATGCATCCTCCCATTTTAAAGATCAGAAACAGGAGTTTAAAAAGCTTAAGTGATTTGCCAAAGGCTATACAACCAGCCAAAGGCTATAGACTTCCCTGTAGCTCAAGTGGTAAAGAATCTGCCTGTGAGGCCAGAGACCAGGGTTCAGTCCCTGGGTTGGGAAGTTCCTCTGGAGAAGGGAATGGCAGTCCACTCCAGTATTCTTCCCTGGAGAATTCCGTGGACAGAGAAGCCTGGCGGGCTACAGCCTGTGGGGTCGCACAGAGTTGGACACGACTGAGTGACTAACACATAGAACCAGTGAGCAGTTGAGTTGGGATTTGATCTCAGGTCATGTGGGAGCTGATCTACTAACTGCTACTCTGTGTTATCCTGCAAAAAAGGAAGGAAGGAAGAGTCCTAGTTACATCTGTTTGAGTCATTATGTTAAAAAGAATATTATATCCCAGTGGGACAACGTTAGTATTTTTTTTTCAAGGTCACACTTGAAGAAATTTTTAAAAATTTTATTTCTTTTTATTTTTGGCGGTGCTGGGTCTTCGTTGCTGCTTGGGCTTTTCTCTAGTGGCACAACTCTAGTGGTGCGTGGCCTGCTTATTGCGGTGGCTTTTCTTATTGTGGAGCACGGGCTTTAGGTGTACAGGCTTCAGTAGTTGTAGCTCCTAGGCTCTAGAGCATAGGCTCAGTAGTTGTGGCTCTCGGGCTTAGTTGTTCCTCACATGTGGGATCTTCCCAGTGCAGGGATCAAATCCATGTCTCCTGCGTTGGCAGGCAGATTCTTCACCACTGAGCCACCAAGGAAGCCCTCAAAGTCACACTTTAATATATGAAAAATTAAGTACCCAAAAGATGTAAATCAGTAGGATTAATATTGCCAGCCAATAAGCCAATATTCTGAATCTATTTGATATGAATATTTTATAGATAACTATATTTATTGGAGAAGAAAATGGCAACTCAATCCAGTATTCTTGCCTGGGGAATACCGTGGACAAAAGAGCCTGGAGGGCTACAATCCATAGGGTCACAGAGAGTCGGACACGACTGGGGTGACTTAGCATATGTTTGTTTATATAAATATATAAATGTTTATATAAATTTGGTGCATGCATGCTAAGTCACTTATGTGCTAAGTCACCCCACTCGTGTCTGACTCTGTGTGACCCTGTAGACTGCAGCCTGCCAGGCTCCTCTGTCCATGGGATTTCCCAGGCAAGAATACTGGAGCGGGTTGCCATGCCCTCCTCCAGGGGATCCTCTCAACCCAGGGATCGAACCCACATCTCTTAGGTCTCCTGCATTGGCAGATGGGTTCTTTACCACTAGGGCCACCTGGCAATTCCTTATTATAATGTGTTAGGGTTTGCTAAGAAGCAGATGCTAACGTGGAATTTGATGTGCAGGAGATTTTCAGAGGGAGGTAGCAAGGGAAGGCAGGGAGAGCCTTTAGGTTGTCATGGAGCTCTGATACCTCTGGAAGGAGAAGGAAAGAAAGAGGGTTGGATAGGAAGAGTCTCATTAGAATGAGGGAGAGGTGTGCATATCCCAATATCCACTAATTGCTCTGAAGAAACTCACAGCCTCAACTATGAATTGTGAGAAAGCCATTTATTAAAATACATATATATATAGACCTGTGTAAAGATATTAGGAAGCACTGAGGGGAGACTCCATGTGGACTGGTTGAGTATGTGTGTATGTTTGTAAATGTGTGTATGATGAGGCAAGAGAGTCTCAGGGAGGTCTCCCTAGGGGAAGGTGACACCTAAGTTCAATCTTAGACACTTGAGTAGGCCTTAGAAGAAGGGAGAGGCAGAAAAAAAAGCCACACTGCAGCCTAAAGTCCTCTGACACTTTTCTTTTTTAAAAACTTTTTTATTTTGTATTGGGGTATAGACAGTTAACAATGTTGTGATGGTTTCAGGTGAGCAGCAGAGGGACTCAGCCATACATATGCATGTATCCATTCTCCCCCAACCCCACTTCCATCCAGGCTGCCACATGATATTGGGCAGAGTTGCCTGTATTATACAGTAGGTCCTTGTTGGTTATCCATTTTAAATATGGCAGTGTGTACATGTCTGCCCCAAACTCCCTATCACTCCCCACCCTGACGCTTTTCTGATGAGTGGCAAGGACTCTGTGACATTTCGTCTCTTGTTATCCAGTGTTATTTAATCACCTTCATTAACTTTTTTTTTTTATTAGTTGGAGGCTAATTACTTCACAACATTTCAGTGGGTTTTATCATACATTGATATGAATCAGCCATAGAGTTACACATATTCCCCATTAACTTTTTTATATGCTTGTATTTTCTGCCCTGTAGCACCGCTGTGAGGCGCTCCACGCAGGCACCGAGGACCGTATCTTTGTTTTTCATGTGGTGCAGAGAGCACAGTGTCTGTCCATCTGGAGGCCAGAAGGGTGGGGCTTGCAGGCACTGACTCCCTTCAACCCTTCTTTATTTTTAAAAAATATATTGGAGTTCTGCATCGTATATTGTTCACTATAACTCAGGTTTGAAACTCGGTGATTCAGAGAAAAGAGCTCGGGACTCTGGAGCACTGTAATTGATCAGAATGGCCACAGGCTCCGCCCTTGGAGCAGGATGTGGAGTCATATCACAAGCTCCTGAACTGGCTGAGTAAAGGGTGATTTCCCCAAAAGGTTGCCTTTTTCTTCTTGTGAGGTTGCTGAAAGGTGCTAGTGCCAATTTCAACATATTTGTGCCAGGAGGGGTTTGATTGATTTGCTAGAATGGTTCACAGAACTCAGTTCAGTTCAGTCGCTCAGTCGTGTCCGACTCTTTGCGACCCCATGAATCGCAGCACGCCAGGCCTCCCTGTCCATCACCAACTCCCGGAGTTTACTAGAAACATACAACTCAGGCACAGCCAAATGGAAGAGATATTTACAGCAAGGCATGGAAAGAGCGTAAGGAGACTTTTTCATGCCCTCACCAGGCTGACCACTCTCCAAGTAAAGTGGAGTGGGGCCTTGTGGGGCCCCAGGGCATGGAGGCCTCTTTTTTGTCCCCCATTTCTCAAAAGAAATTGGGCTTCCCTGGTGGCTCAGATGGCAAACAATCCGCCTGCATTGTGGGAGACCTGGGTTCGATCCCTGGGTTAGGAAGAGTTCCCTGGAGGAGGGCATGGCAACCCACTCCAATATTCTTGCCTGGAGAATCCCATGGACAGAGGAGCCTGGCAGGCTGCAGTCCATGGGGTCAAAGAGAGTCGGACACGACTGAGAGACTAAGCACAGAGCGCAAGACTCCAGCCTCCATGACCTTCCTCGAGTTCCAAAGAGCAGATATGAGCAGTTGCTAAACAAGGGAGAAGCAGCCAAAGAATCACCTGAGGCAAGATTAATGAGAAGTTTGTGAAGATTAGGAGACCCATCACCTGATGCCCTGCACACACCCTCAGCTTGTCAGAGACTTCGCCCTTGGGAGTTACAAGGCTCCAAGTCAGATCCTCCTGGGTAGGGACACACAGTTTTGCAAGGCAGGATCCCACTGTGTCCTCCTTTACCTGGCAAAGTAATAAAGCTATTCTTTTCTACCCCTTCAGATTCTGTCTTCTCGTTTCTATTCAGTACTGGTGAACAGAGGCCAGTTCAGTTCAGTTCAGTTGGTCAGTTGTTTCTGACTCTTTGCAACCCCAAGGACTGCAGCACCCCAGGCTTCCCTGTTCATCACCACCTCCCGGAGCTTGCTCAGACTCATGTCTATCAAGTCGGTGATGCCATCCAACCATCTCATCCTCTGTTGTCCCCTTCTCCTCCTGCCTTCAGTCTTTCCCAGCATCAGGGTCTTTTCCAATGAGTCAGTTCTTCACATCAGGTGGCCAAAGTATTGGAGTTTCAGCTTCAGCATCAGTCCTTCCAATGAATATTCTGGACTGGTTTCCTTTAGAATTGACTGGATATAGTCCAAGAGACTCTCAAGAGTCATCTCTAACACCACAGTTCAAAAGCATCAATTCTTCGGCACTCAGCTTTTTTTATAGTCCAACTCTCACATCCATACTTGACCACTAGAAAGCCATAGCCTTGACTAGATGGACCTTTGTTGGCAAAGTAATGTCTCTGCTTCTTAATATTCTGTCTAGGTTGGTCATAGCTTTTCTTCCAAAGAGCAAGCGTCTTTTAATTTCATGACTGTAGTCACTATCTGCAATGATTGGCTCTTATCACTTAGGAAATTCCAAGGGTGTTAGGCTCTCCATGCCAGGAACTGAATGAAGACCAAATATGTATTTCTTACTATAGATCAAAATATCACAGTTGCCTTATTAGAAAAGAAGAAATGGATTTCAGACAGCTAACATGCTTTCTGAATGTGCTACATTAGGGTGCATCTAGGAAGGAAAGAGTGTAAGTTGTATCTTAAAGTGTTGCTATCCACTGTGGACCAGAAATAGATATATCCTTAGGTGAGCTGGAGTTGTTTCCATTCAGAGGAAAGAATTTATAACCAGCTTACAGTTATGAAAATTCTCTTGGAAGTTCTGGCCATTCAGGTATGTCAGAGGGCCTGGTTGAAAAGCTGGAGTTCATTTTGGTGGTGGTTGGTGATTTAGTCACCGAGTTCATTTGGCATCTTGTCAAATGCTTGTTCTTCATCGATTGAAATGATCATATGGTTTTTATCCTTCATTTTACTTAGTTTTTATTAATTAATTTATTTTTGGCTGTGTTGGGTCTTTGTTGCTGCATGGGGGCTTTCTCTAGTTGTCGCGAGTGGAGGTTACTTGCTAGTTGCGGTGCTTGGGCTTCTCATTGCAGTGGCTTCTCTTGTTTTGGAACGTGTACTCTAGGGTGCATGGGCCTTGGTAGTTGTGGCACATGGGCTAGGTTGCTCCTCAACTTGTGGCATCCTCCCAGAGCAGGGATTGAGCCCATGTCCCCTGCATTGGCAGACAGATTCTTAACCACTGGATCACCAGGGAAGTCCCTCCTTCATTTTATTAATGTAGTGTATCACATTGATTTGTGGATGTTGAACCATCTTGTGTACCTAGAATGACTCCCACTTGATGATAGTGCATGATCCTTTTGATATTTTGTCAAATTTTATTTGCTAATATTTTGTTGAGGGACCTTTGTGGTTAAGAGTGATGGTGTCAGCACAGAAGATGTGAAACTAGGGAGCCCGATGGACACAGGAACTGGACAAAAAGAGTAATGCCCTTCTGAGAGTAGGGAGGGGATTATTCCTGGTGTGTATTAAACCCAGGGAACATTGCCTTGTTGCTGACTTGGACATTCTCTGTTCTGTCTTTAGACTGATGTACCAGTGGGTTGCACACATGTTTTGTCACCACCTAATAAGAGGAAAACCCTTTGAAAATTTGGACCTTGTTTGACTGCTAGCAAGGGTGACTTATGAACATGCCATAGGTTGAAAGCAGAAGAGAAATACAATAATATTAATTTTACTTGGTTGGGCTTCTTTGATAATCTTCAAATAATTACAAAGGCAAGACTCCCTTTTGAAAGATATTCAGCCTACATTGCTGTTGTCTACCTGGTCATTGCATATGTCTGTACTCAAGTCATGTCCAACTCTGTGGGACCTCATGGACTATAGCCCACCAGGCTTCTCTGTCCATGGGATTCTCCAGGCAAGCATACTGGAGTGGGCTGCCATTTCCTACTCCAACGAATCTTCCTGACCCAGGGATCCAACCTTGGGATCTTATGTGTCTCTTCTGTCTCTTGCATTGGCAGGTGGATTCTTTACCACTATGCCACCTGATCATGAGGTCTTTGAGAAGCATACAAGTGAGTCCATTCTCCTTGTGACGATAGTCTTTAACATTCCCCAGGGATCTCAAAGAGAAATAAGCGTGTCTTCCAAAACATCCCCAAACTCAGTAACTGCTTCTATTGTGTTGGTCAAAAAGTTCTTTTGAGTTTTAAAATCTCAAAAGAACTTTTTGGCCAACCCAATATTATGTGTAAAGTAAAAATTCACCACTAGGTGACAGTCTATCAACGGAAATTACTTTTTTGATGACTCCTTTCTGGACTGAAAGTTTCTGGGAATATCAGTAAACAATAAAAATATTAGCTAATCCTTTCCTTTTCCCATTTCCTCATTCTCCTGGCCCCTTAATCTATGCAGATGACATCTTTAATTTTAAATCTTCTTTAATCCTTGCCTCTTAATATTAAAAAAAAGATGTACAGAAACATAAAAGCTAGACATGAAAAATTATGTCCCCCCTCCCCCCGCAAATTGTAGTCTTTTGTGCTTTAATGATAAAGATGACTATAAGAAAAGGTATATTCAGTGGTCTTGATTTTTTGATATGTAGAGGATAATTAAAAATGTGGTTCAAGTTTAGTTTGTAAGTATTTTCTCCCTCATGAATAAAAAAACCCTATGCTTCTTTTCTCATTTGAGATGAAGACGGAGCAGTTAGGAGAAATATATTTTGACTGTTTTATGAGGAAAATTTATTATGTGTCCCTTTTGAAAGGAAGGAAATTCATTGGAAGGAATTCATTGAGGTAAGTGTGATTTGAAGTTTAATATATTTTTAGCCAAGACTGGTTTGATTCTGGGTAAGGCCTGAATTTAGGTGCTAATAGTTCAAACTCTGGAAAGCTTAGGTCCCCTCTGTCAGCTGGTAGCAGGGGCAGGAGCCCATATGGTCCCTGGAGGGAGACTTAGGGAGGTTTTGCTGGCCCTGTCCCTCCTCATTCTCTCTACCCAAGCCATCAGGGCATCATTTTCCTAGGCCAGCACTCTCAGATTCCAGCTTTCAGTGGTATTTCCACTGTATCCATTGGCCAAGTTCTGGGTCTACTGGAAAGCTCCCATAAGTTATTCCAGAATCTCACTCTTTATTCCTGTGCCCCATTCCTCAGGTCAGTTTAGCTTAGTTGTAGCTAAATTATGTTAGCTCTGAAAGAAATACGTGCAGTCTACATTTGTAAAGGTGGGCCAAGCAGGTGAAAAACACGCAGAACACAGAACAGTGTTCAGTTCTTCCATCTGTATTAAAAGAAGTAAAGATGTGTGTGGGGATATGCCTATATAGGCGAATAGGTTATCTGGAAGGATAACAGTGGTGTTCAGAATATTTACCTGGTTCGGCATTGACAAGCTGGATGGCTGCTGGCCTTCAAGCTGGAAGGATGCTGGAGACCCTCGAGAATCTAAGCTTTAAGCCATTAATGATTGATTGAAATTCTGGGCAGGCAGCACTTTATGGGCTTGAAGCAGTGGCTGCTTATCAACCTGAGAGGAAATATTTAAGAATTTTAACAACTCTCTGGTTGTTTTATACTAGTGTATGCCAGTGGTATCAGTGATTTCTCCTGGCAACAGGGATTGAGGAAGGGAGGGACTTATTTTTCAACATGCCTTTTAGTGCTGTTTGAAGATTTTGTTTCTTTTTTCCATTGAACCATGTGCTTGTGGATAGAATTTCATTTTGTTTAGTTCAGGAGAGAAGTCCTTTTTCTTTTCTTTTTTTTTTTTTTTAGGTTTTGTCTTTGTGTTTGGTTTAATTTTTAATTTACTTCCGAGAAGTCCTTTTTCAAATTTGGTTCTGAACATTCCTGTCTGGTCATCTGCCTTCCAGTCTGTGTACAGCCTCGGGGCCGTCTTCTTTCGTTCCATCTTCCTGGAAGCACCTCCACCCAGAGCTTTGCATCAGCCCCTCTCCGCGTCTGGCTGAACTCCTGCTCAGCGTCACCCAGTCTCCACCCCCACCCCCAAAGTCGTGTCTGAATCTCCTCTTGTTACTAATCTTGGACTTCCTATAGGTCTACCTGTCAGATCCATTACTAACTAGTGTAGGTTCCACTCTGCGTAACCTTGTGGCCAGAAAATAAGGGCTTTTATTGGTGCTCACGTAACTTTTGTGCAGAAGGGGACAAAATAGGATGAGATAGCTGGATGGCATCACTGACACGATGGACATGAGTTTGAGTAGGCTCCCAGAGTTGGTGATGGACAGGGAAGCCTGGCGTGCTGCAGTCCATGGGGTCGCAAAGAGTCGGACACGACTGAGCAACTGAACTGAACTGAACCTCTGTTTCCTGAAATTTTACCTATGCATCAGCACTGCTGGTAATGGTGCTTGTCTTAGTGGTGAGAACTCCCATTGCACTGGCTGTGCCTGCACCCGCCTGCGGAGTGGACAGCCCTCGCTCCACGTCTCCCTCGGTGTTCCTGGAAGGCATGTGGTACCTCTGATGTGTTCCCTCCCATCTTTTCCTGTTAGTCTTCCAGCTCCTTGTTGGTGTCCTCTGCCATGAGGCCACTGAGGGGCAGTGTCTCCTCTCAGCCACTGTCAGAGCTGCTCTCAGCCAGAGCTGCTCTCTCGGTGCCTAAAGACACAGAGAAAAGCCCCTTCTTCTTCGCCACAGTTTTTCACCCTTGTCTCAAAGTGACATGACTTTTATCCAGGGGCTCACTGAGCCCTACCCTCTCTGCCTGCAGGCTTTCTGTCCACAGGCTCAGAAATGAGTCTGTAGAGTTTAGGCAGGGAGCCAAAGTCAGAGAGAAGACATTTTTTCTTTCCCATGCCCCATTCTGCACCCCAGGACTGTTCCTTCCTGTTGTTCCTCCAACCCAAACATCTTCAAGCTGTCCCTTCCCTTCAGTCTAATCAGCTCCTAACCAGGCCAACCGCTCCCTTAGATTTATCAGACAAAGTTGACTCTTGGTGGCGGGCAACACTGGACTCAGCCTTACAGCCTGGCCACACACTTTCTACTCACACTTGTCTCCCTGTGTGGTAGTTATCTTTCAGGCTTTCTGCTTCCCCCATCAAACTGTGGGTTCCCACAGTGGGAATCCCCAGCTCTGGGTGGTAGAGTGGTAGTCACCTTTGTCTCTCCAGCCCCCAGGCCCTGCCTGTTACATGGCAGACCTTGATGAATACTTTTGAGAGAATAATCGAATAGTTGTTTAGCACAGGTACGCAAAAGGAAACTTCATCTTTTCCCAAGGGATACTCAGGCAACCCTGAGTAAGAGGGAGGAAAACTCTTCTTAAAGGGTGTCCTCTACACAGAGAACAGACTTGTGGACCCAGTGGGGCCAGGAGAAGGTGGGATGAACTGAGAGCAGCATTGAAACATACATTACCTCGTGTGAAATAGAGAGCTGCTGGGAAGTTGCTCTATAACATGGGGAGCTCAGCCCAGTGCTCTGTGACAACCCCTGGGATTCTCAGGTAGAGAAGATCCAGGGTTAGAGCAGCACTTTGGGGGAGGCTTAAACTGATCTTGTTTTAAGAAAATAACACATCACAACTATGTGACTAGTTGCATTGTATCGTGTACCTGCTGATCCAGAAAACAAAGACAAAAACAGAAATGGACACAGTATGGCAAAACATATTGATCAAAAGGGGGAAAAGCAAATGACACACAGGGACAGAACATTTTATTTGTATCATCCCTAGTTCAGAGAAATAAGGTTAACTCAGGGCTCCATTCACCTACGTGTTTATAGCAGAGGCGAAAGTGACAGACTGAGGAATGGATTTGTTAGTGCCACATATCGGGTGTTTCTTCACTTATTATTTAGTTGAATAAGTCTGAAGTCATGTGATAGACCATTAAGCGTAAACAATTCCTCAACCAAGAAAGATAAAGAAATTGTGTAACTACCTGACTTTGTTCTCTAAGAAGCAAACCCATGAATCACCCTGAAGCAGACACTCTTTAACTAGTGTATGAGACAAACAGAGGTGTTTGTTATACTTATCATGATAATAACATTTCTTAACACTTCCTGTGAGGCATGGCACTTGCATAAATTGGAAAAAATAAGAATATTCCAACAAGCTTATGGACAGTAGTAATATTACAAGTAATTACAGTCACTGAAGTAACTTCAGAGATGAGAGTTTAGTTTCAGAGAGAGAGGTTTATTTAACTATTTGTTAACGATCCCATAACTGGTAAGAAGTCTCTCTAATTTTAAAGCATGATCTCTCCTCTATGCGGTGATGCCTGTCCCATGGGAGGATGTTATCATGTAAAATCTTTGGATGAAAAACATCATGTAATCTAAAAAATGGTATTATCTGGTGACATGTTTTGGTTTCCCTTTTCTACATACAAGGAAAACCTAGGTAGAGAGAAATGAAATGACTTGCTTGGTGATGAGGCAGGTTGAACTGAAGGATGGTGACTGGAATGACCATGGTGCCATGTTCTGTAACCCAGCACCTTCTCTGTTTTCTCCTCCAGGTTCTAGATAGCTCAGATGCTGGCTTAAAGCCCATCAGAAAATCAACCAGTCTCCCAAACCACCCCCCCACCAACCAATAAACCAGCCAGCATTTGTCAAAGGCCCACTTTGTTGTTCCTGGAACAGTGTTTGGGGCTGTGGGAAACCCCAAAGCAAGACCAGACAGGGTCCCTGCCACCCTGGTACTCGTAATCTATGTGGAAAGACAAGACAAAAATACATGACAGAATTACAGAATCTGACAGAATGTAATAGAGTGCTAAATTGTGTGGTGGAGGCAATTAGAGAACAAGACAGTATATAATAAAGTGCTAATTGTGTGGTACAGACAATAAGTATAATAGGAGTTCAGTGAAGGGATGGATGAGTGTGGGCTGTAGTCTTCAGGGAGGCTTCTCATCATGTCAGGCTGCCGTGTTCACCCAGTGCATGACGGGAAGCTGAATGTGAAACAGGAGATGGAACAGAGCCGAATAACTCTGCGGTTCCATAGCCCCTCCCCTCGGCTGGGTGAGGACAAAGAGAAGGGGTTCTTTGACAGGTGGCGTTCTCCATTTAAAAATATTCAAATAGAGAAATGCCTTCTTTTCTTTAGTAATTGTGTTACAGAAAATTCCCTCAGAAACATAAAGTCATATTTTTACTTTTTTTGGCTGCACCCCGAAGCATGTGGGATCTTAGTTTCCTGATCAGGGATCCAGCCTACACCCCCTGCATTGGAAGCATGGAATCTTAAGCACTGGACCACCAAGGAACTCCCTGTGTTTTGTTTTTTAATGGTCTTTGCTGCTGTGATAGGTTTTTTTTTTTTTTTAATTTACTTTTTAGCCCCACTGCATAGCATGTGAGAAATTAGTTCCCTGACCAGAGATCAAACCTGTGCCTCCTACATTGGAAGCATGGATTCTTATTAACTGGACCACCAAGTGAAACTCCCTCAGTCGTGTCCTACTCTTTGCAACCCCATGGACTGTAGCCTGCCAGGTTTCTCTATCTATGGGATTCTCCAGCCCGGAATACTGGAGTGGGTAGCCATTCCCTTCTCCAGGGAATCTTCCCAACCCAGGGATCGAACCCAGGTCTCCTGCACTGCAGGCGGCTTCTTTACCGTCTGAGCCTCCAGGGAAGCCCTAGACCACCAAGGAGGTTCCTAAAGCCTTATTTTAAATTGAATAACATTTTACATGTACTAGGACATTCAGTGTTTAAATAACTGTGTTGTAAGTCCTTTTCATTAATAAAGAGTACTTTTGCATAATAGATAATTTTCCTAGTTTATACAAGATTCCTTAAAGCAAGCAAATAGATGCTCTTGAATGCTGGTGGGACTGACAAACCTGTTGCAAGGTAATTTGGCAATGTGTCCCTCAAATCTTGAAAATGCGCTTGGTCATCAGCTTATCAATTTCACTTCTGGGAATTTATTCTAAGGAAATAATCATGGCTGACTGCAAGGATAGCTTTTCTACAAGAATAAGTATTACAGAGTTGAGAGAAACTGGGGACAACCTAAATGTCCTCAAATAAAGGACTAATGAAATAACACACATTTAGAAAATGGCATGTGTAATTACTAAAATGCTGTAGAAAAATACTTAATATGGTGGAAAATATTGACAATATGTAGCTAAGTGGAAAAAAGCAATTTCTACATCTTCTAGAGTAGCATTTCATTTTTGTTAAAAATGTTTTGTGTAGAAAAATTTACCAGAGTGGTGGAGATATATGAAATTTCCACTTCTTTACGCTTTTGTATAATTTCCAAATGTTGCCCAAGCTACATGGTTTGCTCTGTAGTAAAATATGTATTAAAACCCTATGGTTTTTGGATTTGATTTAGTTTGAGAGTTTGACTTTGGACTGTTATCCTGTGAGTTTTTTTTAGCGTGGGGTAGACCTGTCCTACAGGAATTCTACAGACCCAGCGGCTGGAGGTGGAGGTGGAGGTTGTTGGAACTGAAGAACTCATGCAGCAGAGGAGTTCTGGGCTTAGAGACACACATCAAAAGAACTATTCCATTTTCCTTTGAGATATAAATAATTTCTGTTTAGCAGAATATGTACCTTATTTCTTGAGCTCATATCAAGTAGATGTTTTGGAGGTGTGCACATTTTTTAAGGCCCATACAACATGAATTTTTAACAGGAAAACCTTAACAGGGGCAGAAAGCCTAGGACATGAATCAATTTTTAAGGTGTCTGAAATACTAAAAAAAAAAAAAGAACAAAACAAAACACACCAAAACAGAATTTGAGAAGTTGTGTTGTATTTTAAATGTTTATCTTGAACAGATGGATACCCTGAACACAGAGTCCAAGAACAGAAAGTAAAATTTCATTTGGAGATAGGTCAAAGGCCTGAATTTGAGAATTTTGGTGAATGTGAGGTCGAAGACAAATTAGGCCCTGCCTTGAAACCACATGGAGGATGTGGAATTGCTGGAAAAAAGGCCAGAATACTGGAGTATTCTGAAAAGGAGTTTGCAATTTTTGGTCCACGGGATTTTCCATGTCTAAAGTCAAAACAAAATACTCTTTTTCCATTCCGAGAACTTGATTTAGAGCTGTTTTGAAAGGGGCCTTTCTCTAAAACATTTCAATACAAAAGTACTTTATTTTCTCATCCTATGACTCGGTGTCTTAACATTTTTTAGGTTTTGACTAATTTAAGCTCTTAAAATACACTTGTTTGAACCCCGTTTAGTTAATAATTTTCTATTTTTACCTCACCATCTAGTGTCTCATCTTCAGTCGGCCCAGTGAAAATAAAACCCAGCAAAGTCAAAATTTTGCTTCCTCTTCTGTGTTCCCCAAATATAGAAGAAATCTTTGGATACCCAGGTTTGGGGAAAGTCAAACCTTAGCTAAACCAGGGGCATGTTTGCCTCCCTTTTGAAGAGTGCATCCTGGAGGAATAACTCCTTTTGCTGAGATGGGCAGCATCCCTGGAGTACAAGTGAGGGCTTGTTCCTGCACATTCCCTTGTCTTCCCGTTAATTCGGGTGAATCAACCCTCTGTCCTCCAGGCTTTCAATTGGATGGCATCGCACGGTGCTCTGCTGGAGGGTGAGAGGCATATAGCAAGTAATTAAAGCATTTCTGACGATGGCCAATAGCTGACATGGACAAGCCTCTCCCCCTACCTGTATGTAGAGGTCTGGATAAAACATGTCAGCAATTAAAAATATGTATAACCAGTATTGAAAAAGTAAGTGAAACAGTCTAGTTCTCATTCTGAAAAAGGAACTCAGAGTCAATGTGTTAACTGTAGCTAATGTTGCTGGATCTGCACGTGTGTCCTAGAATCTGGGGGCTGGGGTGCTGAGACCCATGTAGAGACTGGATATGTGGCCTCAGGCCAGTTTTAGGCAGGGTGACTAAGCTTGTCAGGGTTAGCAAACTAAAATACAGAATACTCAGTTACAGTTGAGTTCTGCATAAACAATGAATATATGAATATTATGAAACAATATATTATGAAACATATGAAAAATATATGAAACAATGAATATACATATATATATATATATATATATATATATATATATAGGTGTAAGTATGTCCTAAGAGTTGAATGGTGCATACTTAAAGTGAAAAATGTTTATCTGAAATTCAGATTTAACAGAGTGTCCTGCCAAGAGATTGTCATACCACTTGAGTGAAGTAAGTCCGACAAAGAACATCAAATATCATATGATATCACTTACATGCGGAATCTAAAAAGAATGATACAAATTGAACTTACTTTCAAAACAGAAACAGATTCACAGAGAATGAACTTTTGGTTACCAGAGGGGAGGGGTTGGGGGCAGTTAGGGAGTTTGGAATTGACGTACACATCGCTATATTTAAAATGGATAACCAGCAAGGACCTACTGTATAGCACAGGGAACTCTGCTCAATGTTACGCAACTAACTAGATGGAAAAATACTTTTAAAAAGAACAGATACATGTATATGTGTATACACACACACACACATATAAAAGAATCATTTTTACTTTGTTGTACACCTGAGACTAACACAACTTTGTCACTCACCTGTATCCCAGCATGACATAAAGAGGTTTTAAAAAAGATACCCTAACACCAAGGTAGAAAACCACGTCTCTCCCATGTGAGATGTTAAAGGCTGCTAGAGTGGCTCTGTTATTTTCAATTTGTGGCTTCTATTTCAGGATCCTGCATGGCTTCTTTAGTTCTGGCCTTCTGGTCTGCATCCTAGGCAGGGGTGGTGGCAGGGAGATTACAGGGAAGAGAAAAGGGGCATGGAGGCCCATTTCCCTAAAAGCACTATCCAGAAGATACAACCATCACTTCTCATATCAGAAAACCATTAGGGAGGCAGGGAGAGGTTCTCCATCCTTTTTTTTTTTTGATGAAAAATAATGTTAAACCAAGAAATCAATGTGTGCTTAATCCCTCAGTCGTGTCTGGCTCTTTGCGACCCCATGGATTGAAGCCCACCAGGCTCCTCTGTTCATGGAATTCTCCAGGCAAGAATACTGCCCTGGGTAGCCATTCCCTTCTACAGGGGATCTTCACAACCCAGGGATTGAACCTGGGTCACCTGCATTGCAGGCAGCTTCTTTACCCTCTGAGCCACCATGGAAGCCCAGAAATCTATATTCAACTGAATTGTCATTCAAGAATGAGAGGGAAATAAAAGTATTTAATGATAAATAATTTAAAAAATAGACTTTTATGGACAGAACTACCAAAGCATATACTTTGGTAAGATAGGCATTGGATATAGAAGAGAAATGTGAGATGCAAGAAACAATGGAAAGCCTCCCTGTATAAGTCTTGAATTCAACTGCACTTAAAATTGCTTCTCAAGAGACTTCGCTGGTGGTACAGTGAATAAGAATCCACCTTCCATTGCAGGGGACACAGGTCCAATCTGTGGTCCAGGAAGATCCCACATGCCATGGGCAACCAGAGCCTGAGAGCTGCAACTACTGGACCCACTGAGCTGCAACTACTGAAGCCTGTGTGCCTAGAGCCTGTGCTCCGCAACAAGAGAAGCCGCCGCAATGAGAAGCCTGTGCGCTGCAATGAAGAGCAACCCCTGCTCGCTGCAACTAGAGAAAGCCCATACGCAGCAACAAAGACCCAGTGCAGCCAATAAATAAATAATTTAAAAATATTCATCTCAAAATGTATAAAGCAACAATGTGATAGGATTATGAGGATGAGAGGTACCATAGAAAACACGTCAGATCAGAAGATCTGGGTTGTGGCCTCTGCTTTTTCACTTTACATCTCAGAACTTCAGGTTAGGACTAGATATTTCTATAATTTATTCTAACTTTAAAAAACAACAGCCACTTAACTCTGATTCATCAGTTTTACGTCCTTGGGGTGTAACTTTCCTGGTTTGTAATGTGAGTTTTGGATGATGACAGTCCTGCTTCAAATCTTTGCTCTGTCATTGTTTAACTTTGTGATCTTGAGGAATTTAACCTCTTAAAGCTTCCGTTTCCACATCTGAGAAATAGAAAAATAATTGTTCTTGTGTTAGAGTTCTTTAAGCAGTAGCAGCTGACTCCTGCTGAATAAGTGGAAAAGCATTTTATTTAAAAAACACCAAGTGGATCACAGGACTGTTGAGTGGACTGGAAAACTGGACTTGAGGACAAGCCTGGAGGAACAATACCACAAACCAGGATATAGATCTAACAGCAAATTGCTGCTGCTCCATAGCTGCTGCTTCTACATCCGAAATACACCATTGCAATCCCTGGGAAATAACCACAACTGCTGCTGCCACCACAGAAAGCCAGAGTATCTTTCCTTGTGGCTTACTTCTGAATCAAAGTTTTATCATGGCATCCCTGATCGGTTTTAACTAAAGCACGTGCCTGAATCCTAGCTGCCAGGAAGGCTGGGAATTTGCATTCTTTCTTATGTTGGAATGGTGATGATCAGAATTTGGTTATTTCCCCAAATAAAGAAGGAGACTCAAAAGCTAATAGGCTGCCATGAATAGGATAGATGCCCATGATCATCATTTTAATATTTACTGTCCTGAATTTGAACTCCCTCCTATGTTTGGGGAATTTATCTTTTTGTCAGTCTTTCTAGGTGGAAAATCTTCCTATGGCAAAAGCCAAAAAAAGAAAAAAAAAAGACCAGATACTGGTTTGTTTGAAGTGTTGACATGAGATAGTATTTGAACATGAGACTTAAGTTCTTGTCCTATGCTTTATGACCCTAAGAAGCAGGGGCACTTTGGCAGTGTCAGGAAGGAAGGAATTTTCCTTTACCCTTCTAGATTCTTTTGGCTGGTCTAAAAAATGATGTAGACAGGAGATAGATTAACAGGAGAAAGTCAAACAAAAGTTTCGTAACATGTATACATAGGAGAAACCCAGGAAAACTCAATAACTCGTCAAAATAACTCACCAAAGCCCTCATCATAAATTCCATTTTTAGCTAAAGATAGAAGAGGATGTTGGGGGTAATGGTTTGGACCTACAAAAGGGAGGAAGGCTATATATATGGAGGTGGAAAAGCAAATATTTGGTAAATAAAATAAATGTTTGCAGGGTGTACAGAGACAGTGGGATACAGAGAGGGATTTTTACAAGCAGAATTTCCCAGGTTCCTCCCTAGTTCATACTACAGGTATCAATAATGATGACAATGCCTTCCTGGAATTGGTCTTCTATTTACACTCTTTAGGCTGTTAGGGAAAATTCAGTGGTTCTTCCTGAGTCTTTTAGGCCTGAAAAATAACCAGCCTAGATTAATTTTCATGCCAAAGAGGCACAATTTGGGGTGGCAATTTTTGCTCCCCTACTATAGTCATTTTAGTGGCAGAATGTTGATGGCTATGATAGTCAGTGTCCAATGGCCAGTAGCAATAATGACAATAGGGTGCAGAGTCCACAGTTCTTATCATGAGAAACATCTTTTTCCTCATCTGAAAAAGGATGCACCTTACTTTAGAGGGTGTGCGTAAGAATTAAGTGAGAATTGCATGTGAAAAGAACCCCTGAGGAGCATCAATGGTCTATACATGCAGACACTTTCTTCTTTCCCTGTCAGTCTTGGGAACACTGCCTAATGTTTGGAGTTGCAGAAGAAAAGGAACAATCCATTTAACTTTAGGAGAACAGATAATAGAAGTAAGAGAAAACAAAGGCTATGTGTTCAGTTGACCATCATGGATTGAAAGGTTATAAATGCAACACTGCATTAGCTCACTGGGAAAAATGAGAGGCCACTTATTTTGACAAGTCAGTTATTCTGTCATTATATTACTTGCAATGTGCAATGGAGATGCTTGAATTCCAGCTGTTATATGTCTTTTGAGTAGATTCATTTGAAGCTCCAAATAAGGCTGATTCAAAATTCTCTGGCATATTACAGTTACTCTCAGTTAAAAGAAGAAAACTCAAGACATCTCATTGTCAGAATCTCATGTGATAAGAATGTACGGTTAGTACACCAGGGGTTTTCATTTTGTTTTTGCTGTTCTATCCACACAATGTTGTGTCCCTGTCTAGTATTTGTGTACATGGCTGCAGTTTCCTTTTTGTAGTGTTTTGATGGAGAGTGATGGCTAGGGGAACCTTGAGTCTTTTGGGGCTCAGTCAGTGGTGTGCTGGTCAGCCAAATTTGAGAGAGAGAGAGAAAAAAACTCAACAACTGATTTATAGCATTTGTCAACTGCCAGAGTTAAATACATGCACTATGGCTAACTTTCAGTTACCAACATGATATCACAAAACACAAAACTGGGAAGAGATACGCAAAATAAGTTCTTGCTACCTCAAGGCACCAACTCCCAACACACACCCCTGCAAGTTTGCATCTTAAATGTTTGCTCTTAAGGTAAAAAATTACATAGGCCATAAATCATACTGTATAGTTGAATATATTTCAAAGGTATAGTAGCCGAAAGAGGAGATTCCTAATAATGTTTTGTCCCAAGATAAAACCTTTAAACCTCTTGTCCCTCTAAACTTCTCTAAAAGTTGCTAATTTAAGCTAAATGAAGGCAGAGACCTCTCTTCCAACCTGTAGTGTGAAGAAGATGGAGAGGTTTCTGTTCAGGGTGGGAGCTCTTTCCATGAGTTCTTGAGTGAAGAGGACTTTTTCAAACATATTGAATCATTTCTTATATTTAAAAAAAAATGTTTACTTTTGTTTGGCTGCACTGGATCTTTGTTGCGATATGCGGGATCTAGTTTCCTAGCTGGGAACCGAACCCAGGACCCCCAGCATTGACAGCATGGAGTCTTAGCAACTGGACCACCAGGGAAGTCCCCATTTCTTTTACATTTATCTAGCACTTTGCAGTTTTCTTCACTTAATTCTCCATTTTGAAGAGGAGAAAGTTAACTCATCCAATGGAAGAACTGAGATTTGATTGTTTTTTAAAAGAAACCTTTAATTTTATATCAGAGTATAGCCAATTAACAATGTTGTGATAGTTTCAGGTAGACAATAAAGTGACTCAGCCATACATATACATGCGTCCCTTCCACCCCCAACTCCTCTCCCATCCAGGCTGCCACATAACACTGAGCTGAGTTCCCTGTGCTACGCAGTAGAAGAGATTTGATTCTTGGGGTCCCACATCCCGTGCTGTCTTGACTGTTCCACTGCCTTCCCAAGGTGAGCAGAAACTTCCCCGGTTCCTCATTGCCTTCCAACTCAGTCAGGATATTTTCTACTCAACTGCCGGGAAGCTTATTTCATCATCCCCTTCTCACTTTGACAGGGTGAAATTCCCCTGGCCTTCCATGGACTTGCTATTTTCAGTGGCTCCTTGAATCACATTCTGGCCAAGGTCCTACCCCGCTTGCTGATTGGCTGTGAGTAGCCACTCCCACGTCTCTGCACAGGCCTGTGACTGGTCTCATGTCCCAGCAATGCAGAGAAGTTGAGGCTTCCTGAGAACATGTTAAAGGTCACCTCTAGAGATAACATGTGTTAGGTCAAGTCATTCTGCCTTCTCAGTAACAACATTAATCCATCATTACTAGTGGTGCTGAGAATGAATTTTTATGAAATCAGTGATAGTCGTACAAACTCAGAACCTTATGTTATTTGACTTTCCAAGCAGACCGAGCAACAACAATTCTTCAACAGTTTCATGAAAGGAAGGAAAAAGATTGCATAGGAAGCTTGAAAACCTTAAGTAGCGTTTAACAAATGCCCTCCTATAAGTGTAAAATAAGTGTTAGTCGCCCAGTCATGCCTAACTCTTTGTGACCCCATGGACTGCAACCTACCAGGCTCTTTTGTCCATGAGATTTTCCAGGCAAGGATACTGGAGTGGGTTGCCATTTCATTCTCCAGGGGATCTTCCTGATTCAGGGATCGAACCCAGGTCTCCTGCATGCAGGCAGATTTTTTACCAACTGAGCTACGAGGGAAGGGCATGCCTTCCTATGGTAACCAAACATTTATTGTGCATCTATCATTCTCATGGCTCTGGTAAAAGGCCTGAAGACTCCCAGGGTCAAATGATGGTGCTCCTATTCCTCATATTTTGGCAGAGTGGCAAGGCAGACATACACACTGGTGGTTGTGATTGAAGGTGATACATACTACATCAGAGCTGAGTTCGAGCCTGGAGGAGGAGGAGTGTCATTCTGCCCAGGGAAATGAAGGAACCTTCACAAGAGGTCAGAGCTGAAGCTAGGATGTGAGAAACAAGACTATGTAGTGCTTCCTCTATTCCAGGAACTGTCCTATTTTAAGTATTTTACATATATTAACCTATTTAATTTTCCAAAAGCCCTACAAGGTGGGTACAGTTCTCATCCCCATAGGAAACTGAATAATAGAGAATTAACCTGTTCAGTGTCACCTATCCAGGGAAACGTGGAGCTGGGATTTGAACCCCTGCTGTTAGCACTGATTTGCTGGGATTATGGGACTGAGTGGGGACACGAGGTGTGTGGAGGACATTCTGGGCTCAGGCAACAGCATGGGCCAAGGCCCAGAGACGTGAGAGAACATGGCATGTTTGTGATTTTGTTTTGTGTTTCAATGGGAAAGCAACACACGGCTATTGATCATACATGCATCATTTTTCTTTCAACACAGAGGTTTTTTTTTCCCCCCAGAGGATATTAGGAAAGGTATTTGTCAACACCATTTCTTAAAATCTGAATGTTTTTCAAATGGCTGCTGTCCAACTGTTCACCCTGCTGAGTTGTTAGGTGAAGGTTGTCTTAAATATATCTCCCGTAGAAGGATACACATTTCTTGATTTCCCATTATTCTTGAAATTGATTTATTCTACTGCTCCTTGGGGCTAAAATTGCAAGATTGATTTCCGCTGAACACAGCATTTCCAGGAGGAAATTATTGGGCATAACCACGAAGTGTATTCCTGATCAAGGCTGAAGTTCTTGCCAATGTCGGCTGGTGATCATCAGTGAAACCATGTGTCCCATGCATTATCTCAAGGCCACCTCAGGATAGGTGACAAGCACCGAATGTGTGTGCTTTAGCCGCGGCACTAAATGTCATGGTATTTGGCCTGGGACAGCACTATTCTGCATTTCTTGGTAATTTTCTATTCTTAATACACTGAAGGGTAGGTCATTCATTCGTTCATTCACTCAGCCTTTTCCAAGTGCCAGTATAGTAAAAGCTAGTAAAAATGATCATCATTTTTAATAACTTTTTACTTTATAGTTGCTGGCTCAGTGGTTAAGAATCCGCCTGCCAATGCAGGAGACATGGGTTTGACCCCTGGGCTGGGAAGATCGTCTGAAAAAGAAAATAGCAGCCCATTCCAGTATTCTTGCCTGGGAAATCCCATGAGCAGAGGAGCCTGGCGGGCTGTAGTCCAAGGGGTTGCAAAGAGTCAGACACGACTTAGCGACTCGACAACAACAAACGTAGCTGATAAACAATGTTGTGTTAGTTTCAGGTGGACAGCAAAGTGATCTGTGTGCCCTTCAGTTTACATGCACATGTAATAGAACTTATCATGTGACAGGCACTGTGCTAAGCATCTTAAAATCATCACATTTAATCCACAGTAACCCAATAAAGTAAGAATGTTATTATCCAGATGATAAAACAGAGGCATTAGGAAACCTGCTCCACATACATAGTTTCCTGAGCTGGCAGACCTTGATTTCCATCCCAGAGAGTCTTGGTCCACAACCTTCCAAGCCACGTCACCTCCTCCTGTCCGAAGTTATGTAAGAAGCCTGGTTAGGGATGCAAACAAGAAACTGTAATCAAGTTAGAAGGAGACAGGAGCCAAGCACCGGTTCTCAGCCTTTTGCCCACTGAAACGCATGCCAGCTAAGATGCACGCATGACATGCATCCTCTGGGGGCAGCATCAGCATTCTTCGTAATTCCTCCCATCCCCCCCCACCACCCTTTCACTCCACACGTTTGCTCCAGGAAAGCATACTATAATGCATATGAGTAAGAGTGACATTATTACAATTATGACATCGAATCAGAACTCATTATGAAGGTGATAAATCCTTGCACATTTTCTCACAAGGATATAGTGGGTATAAACCTCAGGACACAAATAAAGCTATTCAAGAGAAATGACATTTCTTTTGTTTCTATAAATTGACCTAATTTTGACTCTGGACACCTAGCTTCTTGGACTGACAGAAAATTCAACCTCTGTCATTCTGGTCTAACCTCTCTCACTTCCCATGAGCTGTGCCAAGATTCTCGGGTCTTATTCAGTGCCAACATATTGCATTGGACAAGTCTTTGTATTGGTTCCACTGAGACTACTGCTGTCTTGAGCTTACAGGATCCCTTTGGCTCTTGGGGCCCCGACACTCATGAGGAATCTGGAGCTTCGAGTGAGAACACAGCCTCCCAGATTCTTCCGGCCGCACGTGGCATTTTTCTCCAAGGTCCTCAGATCTGTCTGTCTTCCCTCGACCCAGAGCTGTTCCTTTTTCCTTCCCAGTTTCCCTCTGAGGCCTTTTCTTTCATTAAATTCTGTTCTCCTCAATGGGTTTTGCTCCTGGGGAGGGAAAAAAGGAAAGCTGGGAAATAAACTATCTTTTCCGTTTCTTTTTTGCTACTAATCTCTTGCAAGGCAAGTAAGTGAGAATTGGCTTGAATTAGAAGGGGGAACAGTAATTCAAAGAATTATTGGTCCCTGGGGTGGAATTTACCTGGAAACAGATACCCTTAATTTCTTTTCCTTATCCTCCTCCTCTCCCTTTCCTCTTTCTTCTTTACAAAATGTGAATAAGTTTGTTTTCAATTAGGAAAGATGCCATTGAGCAAATGAAGAGTGAAGATGAGTACATTTTGTTTGCCAAAAACATTTTGGCAAATGTTTTCAACCATTTTTTTTTTTTTTATCATGCATACGTTTAACAATATTCAAGAGATATTTACTGAGTTCTTACAATGTCTTTGTGAGCTTGGATAAGGAGGTTAGATTTTATATGAAATATCATTGGAGAGTTTGAAGGGCAGTCACCTAATCTTTATTAAGCTTTAAAAGATCACACTGGCTGTCCCATAGAGGGTGTTTTTTTGGGACATGAGACTACTACAGAGTCCAGATAGGAGATGATAGTGCCTGGGGGAGGGTTGGAGTCTTGGAGGTGGAAAGATGAGTGGGATTCTGGGTCTGATTGGGAGGGTCAGTGGGCAGGAGAAGCTGGGGACTGGATATGGAGGGGAAGGGTGGGGAAATATTGACGATGATTTCTTCCTTTGGGACCTCAGCAGTTGTAGGGGTGGTGCTATCTACAGAGATGGGAAAGACTAGGGGAGGGTGATGTCCTTCATTTCCTCAATCTCTCCCCTAGAAGAGCACTTCTAACTTCTAGGACTGCCTAGAGTCTTGAGCAATAAATCTAGGGGTGAATGCTCATAACTCAGTGGTCTGCAGGAAGAACATTCAAAACTTCTATTTAAACTTTTCTTATCTTTTTAATGTACATTTCTGTGTATGCTTTACGGTATACATATTAGTACAATGCTTTACATATATTTGCACATATGTACACCATTTATGGGCTTCCCGGGTGGCTCAGTGGAAAAGAATCCACCTGCCAATGAAGGAAATGCAAGAGATGTGGGTTTGATCCCTTGGCCAGGAAGATCCTCTGAGAAGGAAATGGCATCCCGCTTGAGTATTCTTGCCTGGAAAATTCCATGAACAGAGGAGCCTGGTGGGCTATAATCCACAGGGTCACAAAGACTCAGACATGACTGAGTGACTGAGCATCCATGCATACCATTTATAAATAAAAAAGAATGACTGAATAAAGGAAAGAATAAATTGAGAGTTATGGCAAACAACTAGCTGTTCACCAAAATCTGTTCTTCTTTCCAGAAAATACAGTAGCTGGGAAGCTGCTACCTAGCCAGAGGCAACTTTCTCAGACCCCTTGCAAGTGACAGGTCCCAGTTCTCCCCAGTGGGAGGTAAGTAGAAGGGATATGTATCAGATATGGGCCAAGGCTTCTGACATGTCTCCTTTGTATTCTTTCCCCGCTGCTGGCTTAGATGCAGAAAATGGCCAGGTCCTGGGGATGTTGGAGGCCCAAGATGAAAGGAACCTGCATCTCTGATACGGTGCTGGGAGGATAGCCACTCACTTACAAGGAACATACAGCTCAGGCTATTATTATACAACCAAGAAAGAAACTTTAGTGTATTTGAATCCTCTTACTTATTTGGGTCTCTTCGTTATTACAGCCTAGCATAGTATGCTTAACATTTTTTGGGGGGGAGGGAATGCATGTGCAAACTATTTGGAGGCCACTGGTTTAAGGATTAGTTAAATGCTAATGAGATAGTCAGGGTTGTTTTATCCTGTCAGACTCAGGAGATAGCAGCTCACCATTTCTAAGCCCATCTCTTCTCATAATTAGAAGTTCTAATTATCATGGAATGATGGTTAAGTCAGCTGAGTTTTATTTTTGTGGAACTGAAAGTAGTTTTTGAAGAACTGAAATTTTTAGGAAGACTCACAAACTCAGGTTGCCGTTAATGACAAAAAGCTACTGGCCTTATTGGTGATCCAAAGATGGTGTTAGAAAATGTGGGACTTCCCTGGTGGTACAGTGGATTAGAATCTGCCGGCTACTGTAGGGGACATGGGTTTGATCCCTGGTCTGGGGAGATTCCATATGCCCCGGAGCAACTAAGCCCACATCCACGACTACTGAGCCTCCTACTCTAGAGTCTGGGAGCTACAACTCCTGAAGCCCATGTGCCTAGAGCCTGTGCTTCACAAGAGAAGCCACTGCAATGAGAAGTCTGGGCACCGCAACAAACAGTAGCCCCTCCAACCCACCACTTTGCCTCAACCGGAGAAAGCCTGAGCGCAGCAACAAAAACCCAGTGCAACCAAAAATTAAAAAAATAGAAAACATGGAAATAATGAACATTATAGGAAGAAACCAGTGAAATTCAGCAAAAGAGGACACTTGTTTGGCACGGATTTTGCTAACATTTGCAAATACTTTCATGTCCTCAGACTTCAGCTGAAACTGTCTTCTTTTGAGGCCTGTGGACTTTTAAGCCCCGAGTGTTTTCCACTTACCTTTGCAAATGAAAGAAGAGTTCTCTGCATCCCCGCAGAATAATATACTGTTGTCACTGGGATTTAGTTGTAGCTTGCCTCCTCCCTGGGTTTTAGAGGGTGAGACACAGAACGCCTTCCTTAGAGCATTTGGCACAGAGGAGGAATGGAATGATGCATCCAGGCAATATTCCTGGAAGCTGAGAGCCACAGATCATTGTTAAAGTTAGCGGGCGGGTATACTGGCTGAGAATGTCACACCAGCAGCTTCTAAATCCTGCAACATGATGGATGTCTTACTGTTATCCCTACTGCTCTCCAGAATTTATCAGCACAGGAGAAAAATGGGGAAAGGTTAGAACTCCCAGAGATTCGAAATTCTTTTTCCAACAGTGAGAAGTAAAGGCTTGAGTGTCAGTTGTGAGTGAATCACTGGGCATTTGTGCGGCGGTGGGGAGGAGTGTCAAAACCTTGACATCGTGATCACCAGCAGTGGGAACTCCTGGACAAGTGAAGGGCAGATGAGGCGGTCAGAGGGCTCACATGGCAGATCATTGTCACTCTAACCTGCGAATTTTAACCAGTTCCCATTGAGGGAAAAGGCATTGTTAATAACAGGGACACACAATGCCATGGCCCTGTCACTGTGGAGGAATAAATGGTTCCAGGATTCAAAAGTGAGTTGCAGATGTTTTGCTGCCGTGGAACTGGTCAAGGGCTGTGTACTTGGGAATCCAGAGGCAGCCAAAGATGGATTTGAGTTAGCCATCTTGGGATTGGATGCCAGCTTCCTTCCTTTCCCCTTCTGTCTCTCCTTTCTCCTATTAAGGGAGTTAAGAATAAAAATGCTGGAACCTGATGTTTTATTTTTCATCTCAGTTCAGTTCAGTTCAGTCGCTCAGTCGTGTCCGACTCTTTGTGACCCCATGAATCGCAGCACACCAGGCCTCCCTGTCCATCACCAACTCCCGGAGTTTACTCAAACTCATGTCCATGAGTTGGTGATGCCATCCAGCCATCTCATCCTCTGTCGTTCCCTTCTCCTCCTACCCCCAATCCCTCCCAGCATCAAGGTCTTTTCCAATGAGTCAACTCTTCGCATGAGGTGGCCAGAGTACTGGAGTTTCAGCTTCAGCATCAGTCCTTCCAATGAACACCCAGGACTGATCTCCTTTAGGATGGACTGGTTGGACCTCCTTGCAGTCCAAGGGACTCTCAAGAGTCTTCTCCAACACCACAGTTCAAAAGCATCAATTTTTCAGCGCTCAACTTTCTTCACAGTCCAGCTCTCACATCCATACATGACCACTGGACAAACCATAGCCTTGACTAGATGGACCTTTGTTGGCAAAGTAATGTCTCTGCTTTTTAATATGCTATCTAGGTTGGTCATAACTTTCCTTCCAAGGAGTAAGCGTCTTTTAATTTCATGGCTGCAATCACCATCTGCAGTGATTTTGGAGCCCCCCAAAATAAAGTCTGACACTGTTTCCACTGTCTCCCCATCTATCTAGAAACTAATGGGCTGCTGGGTTTAATCAATGGGTGTCTATTTCAGCTTAGAAAACACTATTTTGGAGAGTGGAAAAAATATTGGCAATCACTCACTTTATGGAGAGCTGCATTATGTTGCAAATGATTAAAGAAATAGACTTTGACCTTGGAGGAGCCCGGGCTGGGATACTTGTTTCCTCCAGCTGGTTAAGATATTTAATAGCTGAGTGATCTTGAGTGGTCCCTTTGCTTCTCCTGAGCCTGAGTCCCTTCACCCAGGAGATGGTGATAATATTACTCACCTCTTAAATGTGTTCTGAAATTTGAGCAAAAGGCTGATATGTTGGGTAAATGTTAGCTCTGTTATCTACCTATCTCTTCTCCTTTCATCTTTTCAGAAGTAAGATAGAGGCGGCATTTGTTTACGGGTACTTGGGTTTTGAGCCCCTGCTCCTGGTTAAATTTCCTGCAGCATGTTTTTTGAATCCCTACGCATCATGAATGAATCTGGAGCATTAACGCCACCCCTATTCATTTCTGCCTGGAGCCCTCTCCTCTCTTTCTTGCCTTAGGAAGTGAAAAATGAACTGATAATGAAGGAGAGTTTGCTTTAATTTCCTGAAGAGAAGTTGTGGGATAATAATCTGAGAACTTACTGTTTATTGAGGCTGGTCACTGTGAGGCATCCTCACGTAGTTCGTGCAGACACGGTCTCACTGTATTAACTGCTGCTAAGTGCCAAGTCGGTTCAGTTGTGTCTGCCTCTCTGTGACGCTATGGATGGTATGTAGTTCACCAGCCTCCTCTGTCCATGGGATTCTCAAGGCAAGAATACTGGAGTGGGTTGCCATGTCGTCCTCCAGGGGATCTTCCCGACGTAGATTTCGAACTCTTATCTCTAATGTCTCCTGAATTCTCAGGTGGAGTCCTTACCATGAGCCACCTGAGAAGCCCTGTTATTGTCCTACATAGTGCCTTACATGTAACACTACTTTTAATACCTTGCCAAATTTGTTTTATCATTCTTTCTATGTATCGTTCTCTGTATATATATTTTTTAATATATATTATTTATATATCATATATTTTTATATTGGGCTTCCCTGGTGGCTCAGCGGTTAAGAATCTGCCTGCAATGCAGGAGCCACAGGAGACCTGGGTTCGATCCTTGGGTCAGGAAGATCCCCTGGAGGAGGGCATGTCAACCCACTCCAGTATTATTGCCTGGAGAATCCCATGGGCAGGCAGTCCATAGGGTTGCAAAGAGTCGGACACGACTGAAGTGACTTAGCACGCACATTATATATATCTATATTTTTTCCAAAACTCTTGACAGCAGGTTTCAGAAACCATGCCCCTTTGTCCTTAAATACTTTAGAATATATTTTCTAAGATGAATATTCACCCCAGGATATTTGACAATGAATACTGTTATCTAATTACACATCTCATATTTTGCAAGTTGCTTTCTTTTTTTTCATAGTGGTGGTTTTTTTTTTTGGTCCAGAATTCAATACAGAGTTTTAAATCTGGAATAGTTTTTTGGCCCTTTTTTTTTAATTTTCATGACATTGACATTTTTGAAGAATTTAGGCCAGTTATTTTTTAGAGGTATTTCAAAGTGGGTTTTGTCTGATGTTCCCTCATGACTAGAGTCAGATTACACAATTTTGGCAGGAATATTAAATAAATGGTTAATGTGTCATGAACTAAATAGAAGACACAATCTGACATAGATTCTCTAAGTGTGAATTGTCAATCACTGGACAGTTTGAAGAATACTGGGCAAGGAGTCAGTCCAGTGTGGAATCAAACCCAGTGTGGAAGCCAAAATCCAGTGTGAAATCAAGTTCTGCTATTAATCAGGTAATATTGAATTACAATAATAAAAAGATGATGGTGATAATAGTGATAATAACAACTTCACTTAGCAATATTCAAAGTACCTTTACATTCATTATCTCATTAATTCTTCAACAATCTTGTGAGATAAAAATGATTCAGAATTATGGATGAGGAAACTGAGGCTTGGGAAGATCAAGTTCCTTGCCCAAGGTCAGACAGGTAGAGAAGGGCAGAGGCAGAGGTCAAAATCAAAGTAAACTGACCCTAAATCATATGCTGCTAAACCCACATGCTGGAGCAGAAGCCACATTACTTGTTGAAAATTCATCTCTAAAAGAAGAGTGAGTTAAACAGAACGCATAAGATAGTGCTGTCCAGCCTTGTGGATTTCAAGAGCAATGAAAATGGTTTTAAAAATTGTGTTCTGTTGGGGAACAGACACAGGGCTTATAATACTTCATTCTTCCAAGTAAGAATATTAAAATATAAAACCAAATGTTATCTAATATCAGTACTGTTTGATAAAAAGGACACTTCAATATAAAAATATAGAAAAGCCATAATATCAGAAGAAAGAACATTCTTTGAAATGGGATATATTAGTTTTGTAACATACTCAGTACCTTGTATGAATTTTCCCAGTCACTGGGACCTTGTGAAAGCTCTGCCCAGGACAGATTCCCACCTGGGCCTGGCCTCTGGGGAGCACTGTGTGAGGCCGTCTTCTTGCTGATTTGTCCAGTGACTTTATTCTCCGTGGGCAAGGACGGGAACAGCGCACAGTGATCTGGAGTAAGCCTGAAGCAGGGCGGAGACGCAGCATTCGGGAGCGTGGATGTTGTCAGCCCTCGAGATTTCCGAGTTGCCTTTCTCCCTCCTTCCTCCACAGTTCCTTGTTCACTGCTCCTTGCCTTGTATTTACTTCTCTTGTCCCCATCCCTGAGCCCTGGATTCTCGTTGTAGAGTACGGGCTCTAGAACACACAGACTCAGCAGCTGTGGCATGCGGGCTTAGTCGCCCTACGGCATGAGGGTCTCAGTTCCCTGACCAGGGTTTGAACCCGTGTCTCCTGCATTGGCAGGTGGATTCTTAACCACTGGACTGCCAGGGAAGCCTTCCTTCCTTTTATTAAAAAAAAAAAGCCGGAAAACCTCTTCCCAGTTCTTTTCTCTTGCTCTTCTGCTCCTTATCCCTCACTTTCAAGGAATAAGGTGACTGAAGACCACATTACCATTTGGGAAGTGTAGGCACAGAATATCGCGTCTCGTGTCTGAGGGCTCAGGTTGGATGGTCTTGAAGGAGGCTTCTGTCCGTTAAACTTGTCCTGGCACAGAGTGCATTTGTTTCATATTTTATTTTTTTCATTTTATTATGTGTCTTTTATTAATATATTAAATAATCAAACCTTGAAATGGGTCTAATAGCTCTTGTAATGTCGAAGTAGCAGTGATGATTATAAACAACATTTTATAACACTGTATCAACTGTGATGTGACATTAAAATAGATTTGTCAGGGCTTCCCTCCTGGTGCAGTGACTAAGACTGTGCTCCCAGTGCAGGGGGCCCATGTTCGATCCCTGGTCAGGGAACTAGATCCCACATTCTGCAGCTAAGAGTTTGCATGTCACACGTGCCACAACTAAGAACTGGCACAGCCAAAAATTTTTTTAAAAAGTGCCTTTGTCACAGGTGACACAGTAGCAGCTACTACTACTACTATGAAAGTGTGATACTTACAATCATAATCAAAGGAAAAGCTAAATTTCACCTAAAGGTGAGTGAAAATCAAGATGTCATTCTTTTCCATTCCAAGTTCACAGATTCCCTGATTTCTATGCATGGATCCCTTGGTGGGGGCATCTGTGGACCCCAGATTAAAAGCCCTGGTGAAGTCTCTGTTCCCTGCCCACTTCCTCATCTTCCATTCATCTCTCAAATTTATGATTCCTCAGATATCTGTTGAGTGCTGACTGTGTACAGGGCAAGCAATGTTTTATAATCTGGCTTTGACTCCCTTGGCCGAGTCCTTATTCTCACCAAAGTCACAAATCTCCCCTCAAATTCAAAGGACATTTTTCCATCTGCATTATCACTCCTTCTCTGTGCACCCCCAGGGAACCAAGCCATTTTCTCCTTGGAACTTTCTCCTTCCTGGGCTTCTGCAGTATGCTTCTCTATGGCTGTAACACAATGGTTTTAAACCCTCACACAGGGAGCTTTCCTTTTTTTTTTTTTTTTTTTAAATATTTATTTATTTTATTTATTTATTTGGCTGTTCCCAGCCTTAGCTGCAGCATGTGGGATCAAGTTCCCTGACCAGGGATTGAACCCTGGCCCCCTGCATTGGGAGCACAGAGTCTTAGCCTCTAGACCACCAGGGAAGTCCCTCCTTTTTTTTTTTTTTATAAAATTTTACCATTACTGTTATTATTTTGGCTGCACTGGGTCTTTGTCACAGCCCTTGAGCTCTTCGTTGTGGTGCATGGGCTTCTGTAGTTGTCACGTGCCTGGCTTAGTTGCCCCTGGCATGTGAGATCTTAGTTTCCTGACCAGGGATCGACTCTGCATCCCCTGCATGGGAACGTGAGTTCTTAACCACTGGACCACCAGGGAAGACTCCGAAATGTTGATCTGGGGCTCTGTTCTCTGGATATTCTGAGAAGGATGTGGGAGGGTCCAGACTACACAAATAATTCCATCGTTTTGTACCAATGGTTGAGAGTCACTTCCCAAGTGATTGATGAGTACTTAATGTATGTTTTATACCCACAGGCATGTCAATAATCATCATAAACATAGCTATCATTTTAGACAAGCATTTTTCTTTCTCCCATGGACTCTCAAAGCACAGGTCTCACTTATTCGTTTCTCAGCTTCATTTCCCTCCTTAAAAGTGAAAACAAAACTCCACCTTCTTCCACAAAGTGAGTTATGGATAAATGAGGCAATGTCTGCAAAATCTTTCTGGAGTCAAATGTATTCTGTAAAAATAAAAATCATACCTTATTTTGGAAGCAGACTGGGAGAACACAGAGATAGATGATAAATTCCAGGGGTGGCTTGTCTTTCCAAGCTAATTTATTGACAGTGGTAAATAATCATAATCATAAACATCATTATTGTAGTAATAATAATAAGCAATGCTAGTCTATGTGTGAGAATGTGGGACAGGCATGAAGTGAACTTTTGCAGGTGTGAGGTTTGTGACTAGCAGACCTCGTGCAAGGTCATAGAATTTTAAAGACATATTGACTCTTAAAGTTGGAAGGAACCTTTTGATCCTCCATGTCCATACTTTATCTCATGCTTTAGTGCTTCAATCCTTGTGAAAACAGCCAGTCGGGGGCACGTTATCATTTTCATGAGTCCCAGGTATATTTGCTCTTGTTGGCCTTTTGCTTCATAAGAAATATTTAAAATTGCATTTTGTGACTCCAATGGAATAAAGCCGACTATAGACCAGGCTGGATTCATTATCATCTGTTTATTATCATTACCTACATTTTTCTTATGATTTTAAAAGAAATCAAAATGAAAACATTTTTCAGGTTCCTAAAAGAGTCATAGGCTTTAGGCACTTGCTTCCCATACTTTAAAGAAGTCAACCATGCTTCTGAAGAGGAGACTGTTTATCTTATGGAGCAGCCTATATGTTCCATTTAAGGACAATTTAACTTGATAGAAAGTGCTTTCTTATTTTGAACTAGAAGTTTGCTTTTTTTTTTTCCTTTAAAGACTTTTATTCTAGTTCTTTTCCCCTAGAAATAGTCTATTCCTTCTTCCTCATGTCCTAAGTACCAGAGCCTGGCTATTTAGAGTGTGACCCACAGACCAGAAGCACTGACATCACTTGGAGGCTGATTAGACATGCAGAATCTCAGGTTTCACCCTGTATAACTGAATCAGAATCTGTACTTTACAAGCTACTCAGATATTCACATTAAAGTTGGAGAAATGCTATACTGGCGAGAAAAATAATAACATGCATTTATTGAGTGCTGTGCTATGCTGGACACTGTTTTAAGTGCTTTATGTGGATTGATTAATTAATCCTTTCAATAACCTTATTTATTTTTCCCATTTTACATGTGGGAAGATTGAGGCACAGAGATGAGTGACTTGCTCTAGGTTTATCCTTGAGGAAGTGGTATGCAGAAATTCAAATGGCACCTCCATGCTTTTTTTCTCCAAATTGAAGGATAGTTGGTATACAGGAATATTATATGTTACAGGTGTACAATATAGTGATGTGAAATTTTAAAGATTATATTTAATTTATAGTTATTATAAAATATTGGCTATATTCCCTATGTTGTACAATATATCCTTGTAGCTTATTTTATACCTAATTAGTTTGTACCTCTTATATGCTCTTTATCTCCCTGTTTGCCAATCCTTCTGTGCTTCTTTCAAGAAGAATTTGTTGCTTCCTATCTCATGCCCAGATTGCCAGGGCAGGAGAAATTTGTTTATACCACTTAACCCCACCCTCTTGCTATAGCTAATTGGAGGAGAGACCAATCCCGGATTCATTGCCAGGCAATCTATAGCTAGACTATAATTTATTATTTGTGTGGTCTGCTAAAAACCAGTAATTGATAAGCTGGGTTTTGTTAAAATTAAAAACATCTGCTCTGTGAAGACAGTGTCAGAAGAATGAGAAAACAAGCCACAGACTGGAGGAAATACTTGCAAAAGACACATCTGGTAAAGGGTTGGCTTTTTTTTTTTTAATGTAATGGATTTATTAAAACTTAAAACCCCGTATGTTTACTTAGGTGATTAAAAAATAGTGTCAATTTTCTCAGCAATATCCTCCTTTTGAACCAAGTAGGTAAGCTCATGTGTTTAAAAGGAAAAAGGCAGCATTTTTCATTACATTTCTTCCTGTTGAAGGATTGTTTTCCAAAATACACAGAACTTTAAAACTCAAGGATAAGAGAACAAACAACTCAATTAAAAAATGGGCCAAAAAAAAAAAAATGGGCCAAAGACATTAACAGATACCTCATCAAAGAAGATACACAAATGACAAGCATACAAAAACAGCATATATCACCAGAGAAACATAAATGCATCTATTAGAATAGCCAAAATCTGGAACACTGACACCACCAAATGCTGGTGAAGATGTGGGGCAACCGGAACTCTAATTCATTGCCGGTGGGAATGCAGTCCATGGAGTTGCAAAGAGTTAGACGTGACTTAGCGACTGAACAACAACAACAATAATGCCAAATGATTCAGCCACTTTGGGAAACAGCCTATGGTTTCCTACAAAATGAAATGTACTCTTACCATATGATTCAGAAATCTTGCCCCTTGGTGTAATCCCAAGGAGTTGAAAAACTTACGTTCATACAACAATATGCACTTGGATGTTTATAGGAACTTTATTCATAATTGCCAAACCTTGGAAGCAACTGAGATGTCCTTCAGTAAATGAATGAATAAATAACTGTGGTACTTCCAGACAATGGAGTATTACTCAGTGCTGAAAAGAAGTGAGCTATCAGGCCATGAGGCTTCCCCAGTAGCTAAGCCATAAAGAATCTGCCTGCAGTGCAGGAGATGAGGGTTCAGTCCCTGGATCGGGAAGAGTCCCTGGAAAAGGAAATGGCAACCCACTCCAGTATTCTTGCCTGGAAAATCCCATGGACAAAGAAGCCAGGTGGGATACAATCCATGGGGTTGCAAAAGAGTTGGACATGACTTGACGACTAAATGACCACAATCAGGCCATGAAGACGTGGAGGAAAGTTAAAAGCATATTATTTAGTAAAAAAAAAGTAGTCAACTGAAAGAGTTACATACTTGGAATTATATAGTATGATTCCAGCTATATGACATTTTGGAAAAGGCAAAACGAAGTAGACAGTGAAAAGATCAGTGGTTGTCAGGGGCTGGAGGTTGGAGAGGAGAGATGAATAGACAGAACATAGAGGATTTTTAGGGCAGTGAAAATACTCTGTGTGATGCTATAATGATGGATCTGGGTAATTATAGCATTTTTCAGAACCCATAGAATGCGTGAAACCAAGAGTGAACTCTAATAGAAACTACAGACTTTAGGTGATTATGGTGTGTCAATGTAGGCTCATCAATTGTAACAAATGTACAGCTCTGGTGAGGAATACTGATGATGAAAGAGGTTACGCCTGTGTGGGGGCAGAGGGCATATGGGGAGTCTCTGTACTTCCCTCTCAATTTTGCTGTGAACCTAAAACTGCTCTAAAAAAGTCTTTTTTTTTTAAGTCAGACCACTGAGATTTTCACTCAGTGGTATTTAAATGAAGCCACTTGGCAAGAATTTGTTAGTTGTTAGAGGAAGAAGCAGATGGGGGGCCAGATGAGTCATGTGAAAGGTGACTTTTCTATAAAAAGGCACTTGAGCTTCTGCTCCTGTAGTGTCTGGATCACTTGAAGTTCAGATCTACTCTCCCACCATTTTTCTAGGAGGCCCAAGCCTATTATGGCTTCATCTCTTGAATTCCCAGGACCCTTCTTAGGTCTGTACTAATCCCTTTTTACCTAAACTAGTTTGAATGAGTTACTGTTGTTCATTATCATAAAAGGGCTTCTCTGGTAAAGAATCCACCTGCAATGCAGGAGACATGGGTTTGATCCCCGAGTCAGGAAGATCCCCTGGAGAAGGAAATGGCAACCCACTCCAGTATTCTTGCTGGGAAACCCCATGGACAGAGGAGCCTGGCGGGCTGCAGTCCATGGGGTTGCAAAGAGTCAGACACAACTTAGTGACTAAACAGCAGCAACAACATTATCATAAAAAACAGGCTACAGTGATATGTGTTCACATACCTGAAAATACCCGTGCATCTCCTGAGAGACCCCTCTCTAAGGAAAAGACCCCCAATTCAATCTGTTAATCTTTATGCCTGATGTCCATTCCCTCTCTTGGTCCTTCCTCTCTGGACCATACAGTTGAGGACTTCAAAAATGGACTAATATGAAGACTCGAGTTAGAAGCTCCTTTTATGGAGAAATTTGAAGGGGAAAGAGTAAGTCAGCTAGCCTTAAAAGGTCTTCCTTAGCCCCTGGCAAGACTCTTCCCTGGAGTCTTAAAATTGGTTCTGTTTACAGGAGGGTCTTTAAAGGGGCTACAATTCAACTTGCTGAGAGATAAACTTTGTGCCAGTGAGTAGGGAGTAAGTTCTTTGAAGAAAAGGGGTGAGAATCAAGGGTGGAGAGAAAGTCCAAGTCTAGAGAGAAGTTTTTTTCCTAAGTTTGCTCTGGCTTGAAGGCATTTCAGAGGAGAAATCCTGGTGGATGACTGTCCCCCAAACCCTGGGGAAAGAAGAAGTGTGCAAACTGGCAGGCGACTGGTTTGCAGCAGTAGAGACAGACCACGGTCTATTTCCCCTTGTGGTTGTCGTGTTCAGGTCAGTACTAACTTTAGCCCTGCAGTCCTCAAATGGGGACAGTCCACTAGTGGATTAAATCCTCCTTAAATGACTGAGAAGCTTTTAGCCAGAGATCAGAAGAAAGGAAATGAAATTATTTCATCTAGTCTCTGCCTGGTGTGTGATGATTTCCGGGGAAGCCGTTCTCTAGTGTTTTGCATAATAATAAAACTTTCTATTCATATAGCATTGATCCCCTAGGAGCTTGAAGTCTTCCATAAGCATTTTATCAGCTGCTCTCACCTGGGGTACCTGGGAAGGATGGAGGAAGAGAGGACAGCATTTGGCTTGTTTTCTTTCCATGGTCACTCAGCTAAGACCGCAGGCCCTCTGAAGCAGAGCATGGGGGAAGCAAACCCAAGGACTCTCTCAGTGTATAAATAGATTCACAGAATTAGCCTTTCCCTGGCTTCATGCTGGGTGGGTGTCCAATTAACCACTACTGTGTAATTAATTATTCTTATTCCATCATTTGTTTGCCTCCTTTCATTGTGGTAATTATCCTTGCTCTTGGTTAGGGAAGCTGGGGCACAGAGAGGCCACGCAGAATGACTGCATTCTTATGCCAGGCCATTGGCCGTTCCGGACCAAACATTATCAAATGTTCAGCTACCAACCCATCTCTCCACCTTCTTCCTGCCTGTAGTGAGCAGGGACTGTTCCAGAGCCCAGGTGAGCTGGGTTTGTCATGAAACAAGTCTGAAGATGAAAGACAGGTATCACTCAGGCTGGATGGTATGACCCCAAGGTGGTGGGCTGACCTTCAGACACACTCTCCTCAGACCCACATCCAATGCGATTCTCTTCAGATCAGGCTGCCTCTCTGGGATGCAAACATTTAAAAAAAAAAAGATCAGAAGGGTGTTTCAAATGGTGCTGGGACATAAATAGCTGTTGCAAAAGAATGTTGCCTCAGTGATACGACGACTGAATCAGCACCACATTGAATTAGCAGCAATCTGGTCTTCAGGGCAATAGAATGATGGTAAATGAACATCATTACATTTTTACCCCGTGAATGAGTTCTTCAGAAAAAGACAAACAGCTTCCAGGTGTCTTGCCACAAGATTTAAACAACTGAGTCACTTTGCTCGGTGGAAGAACAAGTGGCAGCATAGCATCTCCTCATGATTCAGCGGCTGCCAACTTGGATTGTCCCCAGTTCCAACTTTAGCCTCTTTCTTTAGTCACTCCGCCGCATAGTCAGTTCTCTCCTGTAGATGCACAATAGGAGGAAATTCTAATGAAGGTGACAAAGCTGCCACCGTCCATTCTGATCCAGCATCCCCCGAGATAACAGGCTGCTCTTGCCAGGAAAGACAGTTCCTGAGAGGAACCACCTGTGGACATCCCGAGTCAGGCCCCTGAATCACTGGCCATCTCTGAGCACACCTTAATGATGTGCCGACTCCTCTGGCCACCAAGGAGACAAGGTTATCCCTCAAGAATGTCCTCAGGTGGCTCAGCCCAGACTCTGCTGTGAGGGCAGGAGGGGGGATGGAGTGGAGGGAGTGCTGTCTTGGAACTCTTGTCTCTATATTAACTGGACATTAGCTTGACGTGTGACATTAGGTGGGTTGGGACTCTCTGGGTCTTAGTTTTCTTATCCATGGGGTTAATGACCTGGAACTGCTGGGGAGGGATTAGAGAGGATAAACTTACTGAAAAGCCTGGAATATATGGCCTATTTCATTTGCATAAAGGCATCCAAGGCCTTTGTGTTGACTGATAAAACCAAGAGCCTATATTTATCTACTGATGGTGGATTTCAGGGGGCCATCAGTCCACTGAGGAATTCCCAAACAGATGAGTTTGGTGAAAGAACGGAATACTCCAATAAAAGAAAAAGCAAAGAACAGGATACTCCAAGGAAAAATTAATTAAAAATTAACTCTAGTGACTGGATTAAAAATTTTATCTAGAAAACCTTCAGAAGGAATTCAGCCTAATATATAAAGAATGGCTTACCAGTGGAGCTAAACATCTTCCCATTGATTATAAAGAAAGAAAAATCCTCCGTAAAGTCAGGGATCTGAAACTATTGTTGATGTCAAGAGGGTAGGGTTACCATGACAAGGGCCAGAGAAGGGTGTTGGTCTGCACAGAGCTTGAAAATAGAAAATTTGGAAAGTGTTACTATGTCTTCATTGTTGTCCAGGAAAGAGGGCAGGCCATTCTAGTTGACTGGTCCCAGTTCTTTAGAGAGTGGAAAGGGAGCAATTCATTAAGCCCAAGAAAAAGAGCCCTTAAACATATTCCATGTACTCTGTTGTAATTCTGTCTTCACCAAACAACTTTATGATCTGTAATTTGCTTGTTAGTCACTATTAATGAGAACCTACTGTGTACTGCGTACAGCCAACTCATTGGAAAAGCCCCTGATGCTGGGAAAGATTGAGGATGGAAGGAGAAGAGGGCGTCAGAGGATGAGATGGCTGGATGGCATCACTGATGCAATGGACATGAACTTGGGCAAGCTTCGGGAGATGGTGATGGACAGGGAGGCCTGGTGTGCTACAGTCCCTGGGGTCACAAGGAGTTGGACACGACTGTGTGACTAAACAACACTCTGTACCTGGCCATGTCTTCATAGACATACTTCATGGCACACTTCACATGCATTTTCATACATGGCTACTCACAGCAACCTTTTGAAGTAAGTATTGAGAACCCTATTTTTAGAGGAAGAAACAGACTAAGGATTCAGTTCAGTTCAGTTCAGTTGCTCAATCTGAACTTTGCGACCCCATGGACTGCAGCACACCAGGCTTCCCTGTCCATCACCAATTCCTGGAGCCTGTTCAAACTCATGTCCATTGAGTTGGTGATGCCATCCAACCATCTCATCCTCTGTCGTCCCCTTCTCCCCCTGCCCTCGATCTTTCCTAGCATCAGGGTCTTTTCCAGTGAGCCAGTTCTTCACATCAGGTGGCCAATGAAGGAGTCTTTTGGGCCTAGAAAAGAGAACAACAGTCTCAAAGGCCCCTTGCTGAATCATTTGACTTCGGAGAAAACAAAACAGAATTTTAGTTCCACCCTGATGCTCCAGGCCAGTTGCATCTATCTGGGACTTAGCAACCCCAGTCCAGAAACCTTCCACCCCCTACACCTGCCCAGAAGACTTATCGCCCCCTGTCTGGGAACTTTGCATCCCCTACACCTGCCCAGAAGACTTATTACCCCCTGCCCAACTACAAATGTCATCTCAACAAAAGAATATTCAAAATATCCCGCCTGATTAACATTTCCCTTATCGCTTCCACAAACCTCCCTATAAGTATGAAGCCTCCCTGATCCCTCTCGGCGCTCAGCCTGGTTGGTAGGCCGACTGTTGCCCCTCCTTGCCTGAATAAAGGTAACCTACTTCTGTTGAGGTGGTCTTTCCTTTTCTGCCTCGCCGGAACTATGCCTTACAGCCAAAGTATTGGAGCTTCAGCTTCAGCATCAGTCCTTCCAATGAATATTCAGGACTGATTTCCTATGGATGGACTGGTTGGATCTCCCTGCAGTCCGAGGGATTCTCAAGAGTCTTCTCCAACACCGCAGTTCAAAAGCATCAGTTCTTCGGTGCTCAGCTTTCTTTGTGGTCCAACTCTCTTGTCCATACATGGCTAGTGGAAAAACTAAGAATGGAAAAACTAAAGACTAAGGGTGGTTAGGTCATTTCCTCAGTTACTCATCAGAAACGGTAGAGCTGTGATTTAATGCTGCTTGGACTAACTTTCAATGCCTTCTTTCTTTTCTGTATGCTGCTGCTTCTTGGAAAGAAACTGCTTGATGCCTCTGGTTGGTTCTAATCTTGCACCAGAGTTGTCTCCCTGGCTGGAAATGGCCACAGTTGGTGGGACTCAAGTCTCTCAAACTGGTTATTTCTGGGTGAACTTGTTGTTGGGTTTGAATGGAGAGGATGGAAACAGATCAGACCTTGAACTGCAGCATTCTCATTCTGGTAATGTCTAAGCGGCCCTGACAAAAATAGACTGTCACTTCTTCCCCTTATGTTTTGGCACCGATTACCCTCTGGAATGACTTGTGAAGACACAAAACATTCTCTCTGTGGCATCTTTAAATGGGAAGCGTGCTGAAATTTACTTTTTCCTCCACAGGAAAGCTCCAAATTAAATGAATACAAGTAGCTTGATATTATGGCTTTTGTTTCCACAGCTGCTGAAAGAGCTCTGGCTTTCCTGGTTTGATTCATGATAACTTCGGCTGACATTACATGTGTCTAAAGATAGGACTTGCAGGTCAGAGCTCCTGAATGGATATTGTTCTTTGTTTCAATGGGATCTGCTCATTTTAGCTCAAAGCAGCCCTTGACCCACACATGAATATGAAAAGCCCATAGATGTCCCTCAATATGGATCATTTTATCTGTATGATCTTGGCATTTCACATAGATTGTGTTTGCGTTTAAGAGGGTATTTTAGCCATTAACATGAGGCACATGTCACTGACCCCCTTTTAACTGGAAAGGGTCACAGTGAAGTGCCTATATTGCATATTTGTAGTGAGGGATGGGCTTCCCAGGTGGCGCTAGTGGTAAAGAATCTACTTGCCGGTGCAGGAGACCTAAGAGACACAAGTTTGATCCCTGGGTTGGGAAGATCCCCTGGAGAAGGGAAAGGCAGCCCACTCCCGTTTTCTTGCCTGGAAAATTTCATGGACAGAGGGCCTGGCAGGGTACATTCCATGGGGCTGCAAAGAGTCAGACATGACTGAGGGGCTGAGCACACACAGTGAGGGGCCCTGGTGAATTACTGCAGAGGGGGGTGATCAGAAAGGTGGTGGTGGGAGGTGGCAGCAGAGAGAAACCAAGTTTTCTTTCTTTCTCTTTTAAGCTCAGGGGAGAATTCTGAAGGAGGCAATCTGTCTTCAGATATTCGGGAGACTCACTTGCCCTGGCCAGGAAGAAGTAGGTTTCCCCTCTTCTTGGACTCAAAGAACTTGCTCTAAAAAAAAAAAAAAGTAGGTGCAGGGAGATATTCATGGGGGGAAAATCTTTAAGTTAGGATATGTGGAGAGTTTACTCTAAGGAACAACTCTAGGGCATTGATGTTTGGAATGGTGGAGGGAGATACCTCCAGCAGAGATGTGCTCTCTGTCACTGGGATGCAGTCAAGCCGGGGAAGCTATGGTTTGGATTCCAGCATTGGGTGAGAGTTTATACCCAATCACCATGAAATTCTCCAGGGAAGAATACTTGAGTGGATTGCTATTTCCTTCTCCAGAAGAAGACTGGAGTGGGTTGCTATTTCCTACTCCAGGGGATCTTGATGACCCAGGGATCAAACACACGACTCCTGTGTCTCTTGCATTGGCAGGCAGATTCTTTACCACCGAGCTACATGGGAAGCCCAGTTCACAGTTTGATTGAGACACTAACATCAGTTACTCTTACTGGAATCAAATGAGAAATCATTTGACAGTATATGTTGGAAAAGAATATGCACTAAAACCTCACTAATTTAAAATAATTGAATGGGAAAGCCAGTTTGGTTGGTGAAGTTGATTATGAAATACTTGTAAATAATAAAAGGCCATTTTACGACTTTCAAGTCCATGGTTGTGGGGAATTATGTGTGCTGAAGTTGCTTGATCAAGGTCCTGCTTTAATGAATAGGGAATGATTTGTAATCAACATATCAGAGCACCAGACTCGCTGGCCTCTGCTTAGATTAGAATTAAATCATTTGTAATTCAGAGTGTATGAAAACAGTTGGTCTCTTAAGTAAATAAAGAGGCCCCTCAGACTCTCATTTCAAGTATTTACTTGCTGTCAGCCTTTCCTTTTTTTCTGTTGATAGTGCTAAGGGAGGCTTCTGTTCAACGCCTGTCAAAATGTCACAATTAAAAAACAAACAAAAGTGCACTATGAATAAATGAGATTTTTTGCTATATTTTTGCCAGAAGGATTCTTGGTTTCTTAGGTTGAAGAATAGAGTGCTCAAAACTCAGGGAAGGAAACTCTGGGAAGCTACAGATACCTAGAGAGAGTGGCAAAAATTGGATTTAACATTTTTTCCCATTAATTCATTAAAATTTAATGTTCAAAAGACCATGTATAGTATGATTCTATTTACATGAAATGTCCAGAATAGGCAAATTCATAGAAATAAAGTAGATTAAAGTAGGGTGGGGGAGATTAGTGGGGTGGGAACTTTGCGGGGAACAGAGAGTGACTGCTGATGGGTATGGGGTTTCTTTTTGAGGGGATGAAAATGTTCTAAAACCTGTTGTGGTGATGGTTACACATCTTTGTGAGTATACTAAAAACTGTTGAGCACCAGAAGTAAATTGTGTGGTATGTGAGTTATATCTCAATAATTACAGAACTGAGTCAGACACTGCTCTGGGTACTAGAAATAGAACATTAAGGAGACTAAGTGCCTGTCCTCATAGAGCTTACATTCCAGTGGGAGAGTCAGGTAACGGATGTGTGGGCAAACATGTAAAAACACAATTTTAGGACAAGATAGTAAGCTGAAGAAAAAGAGAGGATGAGGAAGTAGAGTGATATGTGTGCAAGCAAATGAGAATGTGTGTGTGTCCACATCTGTGTGCATGTGTTATTGTGTGTATACGTGTATATGTGTGCATTGTGTATATATGTGTGTGTCTGTGTGTGCACACATGTGCTCTTTTTATTTCTTTAAAATGATCATTGTAGTGAAACCAAGCAGGACCCTGTGGGACTTTCCAGGGACAGACTCCAGGTTGCCTGTCTCTTTTTTTTCATGATTTTATGTTTATTTATTTATGTTTGGCTGTGCTGGGTCTTCTTTGATGTGCAGGCTTTTCCCTAGTTGTGGTGAGCTGAGGCTACTGTCTAGTCGTGGTGCATGGACTTCTCACTGCAGTGGCTTCTCTTGTCAGGAGCACGGGCTCTTGGGCATGCAGGCTTCAGTAGCTGTAGCATGTGGGCTCAGTAGTTGCGGCTCACAGGCTCTAGAGCACATATTCAGTAGTTGTGGTTCATGGGCTTGGTTGCTCCGTGGCACGTGGGATCTTCCTGGATGAGGGATTGAACACGTGTCTCCTGCATTGGCAGGTGGATTATTTACCAGTAAGCCACCAGGGAAGCCCTTTATTATTATTATTATTTTAATTTTTACTTTTGGCCATGCTGTGAGACATGTGTGATCCTAGTTCCCTGACCAGGGATTGAACCCATGCCCCTTGCATTGAAAGCACAGAGTCTTAACCACTGGGTCGCTAGGGAAGTCCCACATGTTCTCTATGTTTTAGATAGGATGAGTAGGGAGTAGGGAGGAACTCTGTGGGTCCTCCCAGAATGAGCCATCCAGGTAACTGGAGTAAGGACATCTCAGACAGTGCAGACCCTAAGGCAGGGATAGTTCTGGCCTGTGCAAATAAGAAGAGAAACTGGGAGCAAGTGAGAAATAAAGTTGAGGATGGCAGGGGTCAAGTCGTGCAGGGTAATAGCCATGATAATAATATCTGTGAATTATTTTAAGAGCTCAGTCTTAGCGTTGATAATCACTACTAACTTTGTATGCCTTTTTTGCAGTCCGTAAGTCCTTTTCACAGCCATTATCTAGTCTGATGCTCACAACAACAGAAGTTGCAATTAGTCGTCTCAGTCTAGAGATAAGGAAAATGTGGGAAACCGTTCCCAATTCTCCCTGCTCCTTGAGCCTGTGACCCCACTTCAGCACATGATGCATGGCTGGGATTTCCTACTTCCTCAGTCCCTCCATCAGCATTTGGTGTGCAACATGTAAGCCCTGTGAATGTTTATGGAATGGACTTCTTTGAGGTCACAAAGCGTGTGGACAAGCAAGCCACGACTTGGTCATCTCATTCCACACCCCGGTCTGTTTGCGCTGACTCACATGGCCTATGTTGCTTTGCCCATCAAATCACAGAAGATGAGGATGACAGAGTCCTCAAGGGTCATTGTCCCTGTAGGTTGACATTTATATGCTCTGTGTCCTGTGGAAGTTTTCGTAGTTTCCCAGAACTCTGCAGAGAGGGTTGATCAGCCTCTCCTATAATTACACAATCCCACTTTAATGGAGGAGTAAGTTTTGATTAGCATATTCTATTAGGTGACTGTAGCATAATTAATTTTTATCCACTGACTCTTACAGTTTCGTGCTTTTCACCTCTGTCTTACCATTCAGTCAAGTTCTCTCTTAGCAAATCCTACAGTCTCCAGCTTTCATTTACCTAACAAGGTGATTCAGAACATGAGTTCAAACACTGAGGCAAATTTAAATCCCAGCCTTGCTCTTAATGGATGTATGACGTTTGACAGTTAGTCATTCTGACCTCTAGTTTTTCCATTGGTAAAATGGAGATAATGATATTATTGATCTCATAGGACTGTTTCGAAAGTTTAAAGCGTTCAGAGCAGTGGCTGGAACAGAGTAAGCTTTCAGTAAATGTTAGCTATTGTTAGCTACTATGCTTATCCACCCCCCTACCCCCACCCCCACCAAAGACCACTCACTGTAGAATTATGGTTAAGGAGGCAAGATGTGAGATAATTGCTTGTCAGTGCTTCTCAGTACACAGAATTTCAGATGTTATCTTGGAAAGATAATTAGATGGTCAAAATACATCCTTGGATTGAAACACAGCATGTGCCCAGATGGAAACTAGGTTGATTAACTCCTGAGCATTCCACACTGGGGTTAAGGGAGGGAGTGATTAGTGAGTCTACCCAAGTACACTCTTCCATGTGAGTCTCTATGGCTCTTATGAAACTCTCCAATTGGAGGCTATTTTTACCAGGTGATGATAGACATTGGGAGTTGGGGATTCAGGAGAACAGCACAGGCGGGGATAAAAACCATTGATAAAAAGAGCCATTTGCCTCTCTTCTCTGTCCCTCGTTTAGATTCTGGATGAAGATGCTCTTTCTGGTGTCTGCTGCTGTTTTGTCTCCTGTTCGCAGATTGTCACTGTTGCCAGGTAACTGCAAAGCCTTCTCGGGAGCGGCCTGCGCTTGGCTGCCCACTGGCTGGGTGACTGGGAGGGAGGTGCAAGGAGGCAGAGGTCAAGGTTGACAGGGATGGAAGCGTCAGTGTCTGTATATATAAACCAGGGCTGCTGAGACAGCCTTTAGGCTTATGGAAGAAGGGGAGGCCTGGAAACATGGAGATAACAAGGAAACCCTCAGCACCTCCTTTTCCCATGCATATTAATCTCTGACACAAATAAAAAGCTAGTAAATATAAAATATTTTGGAAAAGGAATAAACAACTGGACTTACTTTTCTCTTTTTCCTTTAAAAAGAAAACAAATGCCCCTGAACTCCAGAAAACGTGTGTGTGTGGACATGACAGTTGGTGCCAGAACCACCTCCATCCAAACCACCTCAGTCTTCCCTCTCAGCACTCAAGGTCAGCTGCTGCAGGGGCTCTCACCGTCAGTGCTGAAAGTGAAAAGTGAAAATGTTAGTGCTCAGTCATCTCGGACTGTGAGCCCATGGACTGTAGCCCGCCAGGCTCTTTTGTCCACGGGGATTCTCCAGGCAAGAATACTGCAGTGGGTAGCCATTCCCTTCTCCAGGGGCTCTTCCCAACCCAGGGATTGAACCTGGCTCTCCTGCCTTGCAGACAGATTCTTTACCACCTGATCCTGCAAGGGAAGCCACAGTGACTCTGACTGTCAGCATTAGGGGGAAGATAAATTGTTTTCCCTGGCTGTGCAGAGGCCCTTGGAAAGCCATCTCTAGGGTGCTTTTTCTCTCGCATATTAAGCACCGATTCTCCTCCTAAATGAATAATAACTTACACTAGAAAAAGAGCAGAAAGTGAAGCTGAGTAGCAGCCGACTGTCTCCAGCGAATTTCACCATTCATCGGTAAGCTGAGCATATGTGTGAGGGAATAATCCATTTTCACATGGGCAGTGGCTGTGAATGTCAACCAAAAGTGACCGGGAGATGATCCAGATGATTCCTTATTTCAGGAATGAGGAGAGAGCAGAGGTTAAGTGCTGATCAAGTTCAGGGATGAGACTCTAGATCAAACCTTTTGCAAAAGAGAGAGGATGTCACCATAACTCTCTGGCTTCCACATCTTTCAGAGTTCCCTATCATTAACCTTCAGCCTCTTTCCCCACAGACTGCTCCTGAAACGACCTCCCCAGCCCTCCAAGGGATGTTACTGCCTCTTCATTCTGTCCCTGCCACCTAAATGGACCTGCCATCCATCACTGAGCAGTTTCCCAGACTCATAGTTGGTTTCAAGGTCCTTTGTTAATTTTCTCCTGGTAAGTGATTGCATCGTCTCTCTCTGTCAAGAAATGGTTCATTGACTCCAGCTGAAACAATTTGGTCTTGATTTCTTTATCGATTCCTTCCTTTCCTGAGTCCATGTTTTGTATTAACTATTTTTAATGTTTCAAACAAGATCAGCCATCAAAAGGGTGCCCAGAGTACAGCTGGTATGGCCTATGGAAATGTGAGAACCCACTATAGGAGATACTAGATTTTTTTTTTTAATGGACCACCAAGTCATTGGCCTTGGAGAAACAATATTTTCATTTAAAACATCTGAGATGCTAAAATATACTTAATTCTATTTTGTTTTAAAATACATGGTTTCTTGCATGCGTCCATGCTTAGTCACTCAGTCGTGTCCGACTCTTTGCAACCCCATGGACTGTGGCCCACCAGGCTTCTCTGTCCATGAGATTTTCCAGGCAAGAATACCGGAGTGGGTTGTCATTTCCTCTTCCAGGGGATCTTCCCAACCCAGGGATTGAACCTGTGTCTCGTGCATTGGTAGGCAGATTCTTTACCATTGAGCTACCTGGGAAGACCACATATGTTTTCTTAAGGTATGTAAAAATAGTACATAGACTACTATTTATTGAGTACTTACTATATGCCAGATCCTGAAGAGGTTGCTTTACATATGTCACGAAGTATTATCATTAACTCCATCTAACCTAAGTGGAAACAAAGTCTCAGAGACCTTGCTTAAGGTCGTGCAGTAAGTGGGCTTTTCCTCACTGCAGCTTATGGTCTTAGGTGGCCTCCATCAACAAAAAAGTTTTGGTTCCATTCTCATGTGATAGATATGAATACAATGTAATGAACTGACATTCTAGAAGCCTGGAACGAAACAGCTGTCAGTTATCTGGTGCTGTGTAGTGGCACCCCCAAACTTGGTTACAGGAGCCTGTATTATCTCACAGCTTCTGTGAGCCAGGACCCTGGGCACAGTTTAGCTGGGTTCTCTGGCTCAGGTCTCTGCAGACTGTCTTCAGGGCTTCATCTAGACTGCAGTCATCTCCAGGCTGGGCTGGAGAACGATCTGCTTCTGAGCTCACTCAAGTGGTCACTGGCAGGACTGAGTTCCTCACTGACTGTTGCTGTCTTCAGTGCTTCTCTAGTTTTTGGCTAGGAATCACCTGTAGTGGGTGAAATCGTGGCTCCCAAAGATACCAGGTCTTAATCTCTGAAATATGTGTATCTTATCTTAAAATTTAAAAGGAAAAATTGGGCTTCCCTGGGGGCTCGGGTGGTAAAGAATCCGTCATCAATGTGAGAGACCTGGGTCGATCCCTGGGTCGGGAAGAGCCCCTGGAGAAGGGAATGGCAACCCACCCTGCAGTTTTCTTGCCTGAAGAATCCTATGGACAGAGGAGCCTGGCAGGCTACAGTCCATGGGGTTGCCAAGAGTTAGACACGACTGAGCATCTAACACTTTGACTTTGACCTTAAAATAAAAAAAAAAAAACAATTGTGGTAAAGTACATTGTACAGAATTTACCATATGGTAAAGTTTTTGTTAATGAGATTAAGACTTTAAAAAAAAAATTATTATTATTTTTTTTAAACTTTAAAAACTTTATTTTTGCTTTTCTCATACTACCTAAACCCAGGGATATAACATATGGGAAGTTTCCTAACCAGAAAGTACTTTTGCCTTCTGGGTTAAAAATAAACTCTGGAAGCGCAAGCTCTACTATTTACGCAGCAGATTCCAAGTTGCCCAATAAAATTCGACCTCAGGATGCAGACTTCAGGCAAGTTCACGCGTCAGCCACTTGAGTGGTACTCAAGGAGACTCACCACGACTGGCCAGGGTTCCCACCACCACACATTCCACTGGCTAGGATTTAAACATCCTTCACGAACACAATGCATCAACTGTCAGAACTCGTTATGATGAACCTTCTAGGAAACCAGCTTTATTTTTATTATACTATATCAGATTCCACTTTTGGCACCTCGAAAAAACTATCAATTCTCAACCCTAATTTAACTTGCTGCTTTCCAATGGAGCCCCTTAACCCTTAGTATTTGAAACTAGTCCAAACTTAAATCCCACTGAGCTGTATCAGAGTGTAAGTATCTTTCTATAGCCACTGACTTCAAATTATACAGAATGCTTTTGTCTGACTCGGTAGTTCTTGTGTCCATAATAGCACTTCACTGGTAGCCATCACTGGCTAGGAACACTAGTTTCACACTAAACAGGCAGCTTAGACTTAAAACGAGTTCTACACCTGTGGGCACTTGTTATAAAATAACTTGCTGAATAAACAAATCTATACTGGGAGGGGACATATGTACACCTACAGCTATGGCTGATTCATGCTGTTAGGAAACAAAGTTCCGTAAAGCACTTATCCTTCAGTTAAAAAATTAAGAAAAAATCTATAAACGTTCTTCACAAATAGGTTCAAGAACAAACCCCAAATTTGAGTTCTAGAATTTCCTTTCCTTGACAGATAGGGGGAGGCAGGGAAGCCTTTTAGCGTAGGTCCACACTGCAAATATGTTGTCATAGCGTCTTTATAAAGCCTCTAAAGGACTGTTTACATGCTTTGTAGAATTATTCTTGTAAATACTGCTTTCGTCTATCAAGCAAAACTTGAAATAAGCTAAACTTAAAAGAACCTAGACAATGACTATTAAAGCTTTGCATTCAATTTAGGTTTTTGACACTTAGTTGAATAAACAAGTTTATTTGTAAATTTAGTCAACATACATAATTGACCTAAAAACTTCAATAGAAGGATAAATTTTAAAACCACTTGGAAAGCCATCTCTATTAAGTGATTTTCCCAGAACCTATGCCACATGAACACCATTTTAACTGGCAGAGGTTCCATAAGCTGAAGCTGTGTCCCTCCCCCACAGCAAGTACCCTAACAATTATAATACAAACCCCACAAGGAAAAAAAGTTCGGTATTGTTTCCTATTGGTAGAGAAAAGTTCAACCTAGTTATGAGACCAATCACAACACAAAGAAAAGCTGCACTAACTATTGTATTAGTAACAGATGATGCTGGTGTGAATAACTTGTATCATAGTCTAGAGCCCTTATAAATAAATCCCCCTCCCTGTTAGTGTTTGCATTATCAGCTAGAGGGTTAGTTTAACATGTGGTAGAATGAGGACTTATGCAAGGTATAACGCGCCAAGCATTTTACTACATAAACAAGTGCAGTCTACTCAGGAGAAAACCAATCGAACTCTAAATTACACACACGTTAAAGACAACACTCCCCACCACATGTCAATGTAAAACATTTAATTTAAAAATGTTGACACTACAATATATAAAATAGCTATTATAAATGCACATAGTGTATTCTATAGCTGCCAGGTTTACTTTTTTTTTTTTTTTAAGGAAACTGTAAGTTACACTGTGGTTAAGACTTGTATCTTCACCCTTGAAAAAGCCCACATTCTATCACAGTGATGTATGGTCAGACTTAACAGCCCCAATTGTTAAACACTTGGATCAAGTCATAACCAGTTTTTTTGCAAAAGGACCCTGTACACATTTATCAATTCTAGTACCTTAATAGCTACCCAACAAGTCATTAACATACAAAAACATGCATCATGAGAAGCAAGAAATATCACCCATCCCTTCTGCATATTAGCAACTTGTCACTCCTCAGCAACAGTGCTCACATCACTGAGGTCTGTGAACAGTCACTTTTGGCATTCATCCTGAGTGAAAGATGGAATGACTTAAGTACAAATGCAACATATTATAAACAATTTCTTACAAAAAAAGTCACAAATTAAACCGAAGTATTTTACAGAATTTACTACAAAACACCATAAAAACTGCCTTCACTTAAGCTCTCTCTCCCCGTATCCGGCGAGCCAATTGGATGTCTTTGGGCATGATGGTGACTCTCTTAGCGTGGATGGCACACAGATTCGTATCTTCAGACAAACCCACCAGGTACGCTTCGCTAGCCTCCTGCAGCGCGCCGATGGCGGCACTCTGGAACCTCAAGTCGGTTTTGAAATCCTGGGCGATCTCCCTCACCAACCTCTGGAAAGGCAGTTTCCGGATCAGAAGCTCGGTGGATTTCTGGTAACGACGGGTTTCTCGAAGCGCAACAGTCCCGGGCCTGTAGCGATGAGGTTTTTTCACCCCGCAGGTAGAGGGGGCGCTTTTCCTGGCCGCTTTGGTGGCCAGCTGCTTGCGGGGCGCTTTCCCACCCTTGACTTACGAGCAGTCTGCTTGGTTCGGGCCATTTTCTTTTACCTAATGCCGAAGTTATAGGCCGCTTCTCCGACCACCGCGCAGCCGCTGCTGCCCAAAGAGCCGCAGTAGCTGAGACACGGGAAACACCCCTTCCAACGAACCACTGGGTCTTGGTTGCTGAGTGAGGACTTTCTCCAATTGCGGCGAGTGGGGGCTGCTCTCCGTTGCGGTGTGTGGGCCTCTCGCTGTTGTGGAGCATGGGCTCTAGGTGCCGGGGCTCAGTAGTTGTGGCACATGGGCTTAGTTGCCCTGTGGCATGTGGGATCTTCTCAGACCAGGGACCAAACCCGCGTCCCTTGCATTGGCAGGTGGATTCTTTACCTCTGGACAACCAGAGAAATCCTAGATGAAGATTTTGGAGATGAGGAGATTTTCCTGGACTCTCTAGGTGGCCTTCAAGCCATCAGCAGTATCCTTACAAAAGAGAGGCACAGGGTGACTCGACACAGGAAAGGAGGGAGCGATGTGACCAAAGAGGTGTTGATAGGAATGAGGCAGCCACAAGTCAAGAATTCTGGCAGCCACCAGGGCTGGAAGTGCCAAGGAAGATTCTCCCCTAGAGCCTCCAGAGGAAGCCACAGCTTTGCTGACACCTTGATTACAGCCAGTGAAACTCATCCCAAACTTCCAATTTCCAGAATGGAGTGAATACATTTCTGTTGTTTTAAGCCACCAGTTTTGTGCTAATCTGCTACAGCAGTCATAGGAACTGATATAACCCCTCCGTCTCTTGCTACATGGACCTCTCTGCAGGGCATCTCGCAAAATGGTAGCTTGTTTCATCAGACTGAGCAAGCAGGAAGATCCAGAAAGAGAGCATGAGCAAGATGGAAGTCACCGTTGTGGAACCTAATTTCAGAGGCGGCTTCGCTGGCGGCTCTGTTGGTAAAGAACATGCCTGCCAATGCAGGAGACACAGGTTCAATTCCTGGGTTATGGAGGCTCCCTAGAGAAGGAAATGACAACCAGTTCAACCATTCTTGCCTGGAAAATTCCATGGACAGAGAAACCTGGTGGGCTACAGTCCCTGGGGTTGCAAGAGGCAGACACGATTGAGCACGCATGCACCATTATCATCTCAGAGGTCCATCCCATCACTTTTGCTCTATTCTATAAATTAGAAGGAAGTCACTGGATTCTGACTCCACTGCGGGGAGAGGATTACACAATGGCATGGATACCAGGAGGCAGGCCTCACTGGGCACCATCTTAGAAGCTTCCCACAAAGCAACCATAATATCTGATGTGAGATAAGGGGAAACCAGAAAGTATCTCAAATTGCAGACAGGCTCCTGCTGAGGTTTTTCTGTCTCTGGCCCTGGAGGGCTTTTTTTGGGAATGACTTTATTTCCTATAGGATCCATTCTGATTCATTCGCTTTGCGGGTTAAAGTTCAAGCACATACTCTCTACTCATCCTTTTTACGTCAACCTGAAATCGCACATCTTTCATGTGGACTGTCATGATCAAGTGGAAGCTTTATATAAATTCCTAATACCCTAAATAAACGCGTGACCTTTATCTTCTCTGAGAGAGGGGAAAACAGGAGACACCCACAGAGAGATTCCATCCAGGGCTGATGTATATGATTTATTTATAACTATTGAAGTGATGTTGCTGCTGGGTTTATACTGAAGTGAATAGGTGGTTGCATTAAGCTCTGGTCATCTGGAAAGGGACATTCCACAAAACAGCAGAATTGATGGAGCTGCCTTCAGATCTCTCCCTTCCCCACCCCAGCCCCTGTGCATCGGCTCTATATTAGGTCCCACTGCTCCACCAGAGCACTGTTGTCTGTGACATAGCTTCACATCTCTTACTGGGTTGCAGTGCAGCACCCCAGGATTTCTTGGGTGCTTTGCAGACCGACTACATCCTAACCACCTGAGGAATTTGATTAAAATGCACATATCCACACCCAACCTAGTTCTACTTAATCTATGAAATCTGCTGTGGGACCTAGAAACCTATATTTTAAATAAGCTTCCCAGGTGATTCTTAGGCACAGTAAAGATGAGAATACTAACATAAACCAGATTCCCTCCTCAAGCAGCTTTCCTAGCTATTTATGAATGCTACCTCTGCTCTATGATATTCATATTTTGCAGTCACTTTTTAAAGTGTTTGGAAATTCTTAACCCATTTATTTCCTAGTAAGTGGTCTTTTACCACTGGTGGTAGGCGTGATGATTTGCAGTGTTACATATGTAACAGTGTAAAGTGTAATGGTGGTGTTTGTATCTTTAGAGTATTTATGGCAAATTGTGTAGGTTTTACTTTTTGGTAATGATATAGAGTTTCTTTTCTTTGTAAGTTTGTTTCAGTGGAAAAGAAGGAGTTGGTTTAAAGAAAACATTAAATAAGTAATAGAACAGGTGGTATACAGATCTGGTGGGCTTCCCTGGTAGCTCAGCTGGTAAAGAATCCGCCTGCAATGTAGGAGATCCCAATTTGATTCCTGGGTTGGGAAGATCCCCTGGAGAAGGGATAGGCTAACCACTGCAGTGTTCTTGGGCTTCCTTGGTGGCTCAGTCAGTAAAGAACTGGCCTGTGATGCAAGAAACCTGGGCTCAATCCCTGGGTTGAGAAGATCTCCTGGAGGAGGGCATGACAACCCACTCCAGTATTCTTGCCTAGAGAATTCCCATGGACAGAGGAGCCTGGCAGGCCACAGTCCATGGGGTCATAAAGAGTTGGACACGACTGAGTGACTAAACACAGCACAGCACATACAGATTTGGCAGAAATAATGACTAACATAATCAATCCAATGGTTGAAATCTGGGAAATCCTCTCTTTATCCAGAGGAAGGCTCTCTGTGGATTTCAGGCATCACAGTGGGAATTGGAGGAGGCATTTGGGGGCAGAAAGGACATTTGTAGGTCACTGCCCATACATTTGTGTGGGGGCAGGCCATGGTGATCTGTATCAGTCATCAAGGTAATCAGAACGAATAGCTGAGACACACTTTCAGATGTGTCTCTTGTGAATAAAAAGAGCAGAGCAATAAATAATTGCAAACTGGTGCAATAAAGCTGTGTAGAACCATAAACTTCTTTAATATCAGGACTGGCTCTTGGCAAAATGCAGTGGAGATGAAACCCCTCCCCCAGGTCCTTTGTCATTGTCAAAGCACCCACCTCTCCTCCTTTCCTTCCTTTCCCCTTCCTTCTCTCCCACCCTATCCCCATCAAATTTGTGCTCAAGTTTTCATTGTTTTCAGAGCTGTGTGTGACCCATGTTATTCCAAAGCATTGGTTTTCAAATCCTGTTGGAATGAAGCATTCTACCACAAAAATTAATTAATGGATGCCTTTTCTTAATTTGGGAACAAACAAAAAACCCTTTCTTTTTTAACAATAAAGCAGTGACTTTACTTACAGATAATTATGTCTATTGACATAGATAGTTATAATATCTATGTTATATATATGTGAAAACAATTTGATGTTTTTGAAAGCTTGATTTGTTGTACAATATTTTCAATAAGTGTTTTTTCCCTATTTGTTTGAATTTCACTACCCATTTGAGATCTTGGGACTCTGTCGGCCTTGAGGTAGCCACTAATCCCATGGGGCTACTGAGTCCTTAACTTGGGGCTAGTCTGAACTAAGACATGTTATCAGTATAAAATACATACTGAATTTCAACAACTTGGTGTAACAAAAGAGAATGTAAAATGTACGATTAATAATTTTAAAATATTGAGTATGTGTTAAAATTATAACATTTTGGCTATATTATATTAAAATATATCATGCATATTAATTTCACCTCTTTCTTTTTACCTTTTTTAATGTGGCCACTGAAAGTGAAAAAAAAAGAAAGTCACTCAGTCATGTCCTACTCTTTGAGACCCCATGGATTATACAGTCCATGGAATTCTCCAGGCCAGAATAACGGAGTGGGTAGCCTTTCCCTTCTCCGGGGGATCTTCCCAACCCAGGGGTCGAACCCAGGTCTCCTGCATTGCAGGCGGATTCTTTACCAACTGAGCTATCAGGAAAGCCCAATGTGGCCACTAGAAAATTTAAAATTGCATATGTGGCTCATATTAGCATGTTAGTGGTTCACATATCTCTATGAACAGCATTGCCTTAGAAAATACTAAGTTCAACTTGCAATAAACCCGATCTTTTATTGACTTGACACTGAGTGATCATAGGCTCTGAGCCTCACAACATCCTCTGAGTGCTGACAATACAAAGTTAAGTCTTTGTTTCCTAACTTGGGTATTTAGGTCAATTCCCTCATCTCCTTAGTTAATATTAGTAGATTCTATTACCGAGAGATCATCTTGGTCAAGCTCAATTCTTACAAAACCACACCTTATAAAGAGACAACATTAAAATGCACGAGAAATTATTTGGATCAACTACAAAGTCAGAGAAGGATGTAGGAATACCAGGTTATTGAAAACATGTTTGTGACAAGACCGAGATTCCTTCAATTATTTTCCCTGTGGCTTATAGATGAGCAAATTCCAATCTTTTAAACTGGCAATAGCACCTTCCTATCAGGTGTGATGTCTGGACATTATAAAGCTTTTTCTGCTGCATGTATCATAAACCAGGCATTTAAAAACTATAACCATAACTATTATGATTGAATTTTTCAGCTTCCAGTCAAATCAATACCTATCTATGAATGTAGAGAATCAGTTTATATATTGTGGTGGTGGTGTTATTATTTAGTCGATCAGTTGTGTTTGATTCTTGTGACCTTATGGACCACCCACCAGGCTCCTCTGTCCATGGGATTTCCCAGGCAAGAATACTAGAGTGGGTTGCTATTTCCTTCTCCAGGGAAATTTTCTCATTCAGGGATTGAACCTATATCTCCTGCATTGGCAGGTGGATTCAATACCACTGAGCCATCTGGGAAGCTCAATTATATTGTGACTGATCTGCTTTTAGTTTAGCCAAATCTGAAGCCAAAATAAATAATTTGGTATTCAGCTGTGTCTTTTGTTCTAGCCATGCCATTAAATAGAATACTATTAGCTTCATGCATCTCTGTTAGTCTGTCAGTGTTGTAACTGCAAATACTCCTAATTTTATTGGACAGTGTAGATCTGCCTTCATTACTTTCCTCCTTACCTTGACCCCTGGCTGACCCTTGACATCATCCTTAGCAATATCTCCTTTGCTTCCTTAATCTTCAAGCTGTCTCCAGCCTCCTGGTGCTTCAGTGTAACCTCAGCTTAGAGAAATGGGTAAGACTCACTCCAGTGTATTGTCCCAGTCCTGTCCTGGCCCAAGCTTGTACCTGGACCCAAATCCCAGTCGTAGCCTAACCCCTATCTGCTGGCTATATTTGTCTTATCCCACCAAAATTCCTTACACATTTCGTACCTGATGTCCTATGTTAGCTAGCAAGTTTAAATAGTCAACAAAACCAATGAAAAAAAAATAGCAGATGGATATTAAAAGGCAGCATCATAATTCTGCAATCTTCACTGAATTCCCTCAGGTAATTCATTTCCTGGAATATTGAGCATGGTATATCATTTCTTACCCAATGCACTTGGGACTGTCTGAAACACAAGACAAATAATCTTGCCACAAAACTGTGTTGAGATTTAATTAACAGAAAACACTATAAAACACCTGTTATCAGACACTGCCTATAGGAGTCACTGCCTATAACCACAGCATTTGTATATCTGATCATACTCTGTTGTTAAATCCATTCACCTCACTCACACCTTTGATGTTTAAATCCTTTTTCAGAGCAGACTATTAGAACCATGAGATGCACTTGCTTCTGAGTTTGGGTTTCCTATATGTCCCATATACTGGGTATTTAAAATTCCTAGTTTGACATTTCCACTTGGTTATATTAGGCTGTTGATGGCTTCACTTGGTAATTTCTGGGAAGCCACAGTAACTACTGGCTGTCTAGCCAGGACTCCACCTGAGGTATGTGCTACAGGAAATCATCTTTGGAGTTGCTAGGGTGAGGAAACTTTGGTTCTTTGTTCTATAGCTGCCATCCCACTTTTATCGTCAACGGCTCTTTTGTTTGTCAGGGATGTCTACTCAGGCAGCCTTTCTTTTTTTCTGTTACAGCACATCCATATTTATCAATCATACTATAGCATAATTTCTTCAACTTTGAAGAAATTGGGCTATAAGATAACCTAAGAAATCCTGATAAATCTTATTTCATAAATCTTACTTGCTGGCTCTAACTAACTCCTATGAAACTATCTAACCCCTATGAAACCCCCCAGGTTTCTTCAAAGATGGAATCATACTTTTTACACACACCTGTCAATATCCTGGGAGTATAGTTGAGGAAAACATGCAGGTCAGTCACAAATGTCAGTTCTTTATTAGTCTTCTGGAGCTGTCCTTGTTCATTCCCACTGCTGGTAGTCTAGTCACATCCCTTCTCTGCTCACAACTGAGCCATTGCAATCATTTTCCAACTCATCTTTCCGACTTCACTGTCTCCCTTATGCAATTCATCCTCTGAGCTTAGTAGCTCAGTCATGTCCAACTCTTTCTGACCGTTTGGACTGTAGTCTGCCAGCTCCTCTGTCCATGGGATTCTCCAGGCAAGAATATGGCAGTGGTTTGCCATTTCCCTCCTCCAGGGGATCTTCCCGACCCAGGGATCAAACTGTGTCTCTTGCATTGCAGGGAGATCCTTTATCCACTGAACCATCGGGCATCCCCTGTACTGTACTAATATAGGCAGCCTTTTATTGAGCAACCTATTTGAGTTCAAAGTGAGGCTCAGAGAGATTAGGTACCACTAACACGGTCCCATAGGTACCAAGTAGCAGAGATAAGAATTCTATTATACTGGTGTTTTCAAACTGTGATCTATAGAGCCCTGGAAGCCTAAAGACATTCTCCAGTCGCTTTCAGTAAATTTGTGTTTGCATTTAAGTCACAATCTGTTAACCACGAGCATATGCTAGACCACCTGAATGACCATCTCATGACTGAGGCCTGGCATGCAGTTTCAGTACCTGTGTTTGTGCTCATTGTAATGTTGAGAACAAGTAGTAAACTTTAACTGGGATGGATTTTGGGGAAAAAAGGGCAGATTGAGGATCTTTTTCAGCAGCAATTTCAAGAATCTTGATCTGTACAAAGACTTTCCCATCTTTTCTAGCTCTAAGGTCATGGATTAGCTGTTGCTGGTAGGTTTACCCTCTCTCTTTGGGGTGGGATGGGCACGGATGGGTGACACAAAGCTTGGGGGATGAGTGGAAGGAAATGACTTCATGGTATCAGGTCAACAAGAAGTCAGGATGGAATCCAACTGCCAGTCAGTCAACCACAAGCAACAAATTGGAGCAATTAAAAATACCAGTGTGGAGTCAAATCTCTTAGATGAAGGATTACTGGGTTAGCACCTGTCTAAGATCTCCAGAGGCTACAAATATCTCTGAGTGGGTGTGAAGGAACTGCCAGCTTGCCAGAGGATTAGTGCCTGTGATTGGAAATGAACGGACAATTAAAATCCTTGAGAATTTTTCAAAGCAAGCCATGGGTGAGGACGGGAAGAGAGAATGCAGGACAGAGATTCTGCAGAAGACCTGCCCTGGTGGATTTTCCTGCAGCAAGAGAAGTGAAGGTTTTTCTAACCCCTCTGTCTTTCAGTGCAATGCAGTGATTTTCAAATGTGGGTCAGGGGATGGGTCACATCAGAATTGCTTATAGTGCTGGTTAAAAATATAGTTTTCTGGGACTGAATCAAAATCTCAGAATTTCACGGAATGGGACTGGTTAGTTGTAGCATTCCAGAAAGTTTTAAAGCATGTTAAAACCCTACTTAGGAAGGATAACCCGTTAATGCTCTACCCATTAGCCTGATTTATTTTCTTATGGACAGCAAGAGTGACGTGGGTTCTATCATGAGTCAGGGTTGAAGATAGTGGAGGACTGCTCATGTTAAGAAAAAGACGCTAAAAGAAAGGGTGGGGAACTATTTCAATCTCTTGGGCTTGCCCATTTTTTTCCTACTTCTAAGGCCTTTGCAGACTGTCCTCACTATCTTTTCCAAACCTGACCCTTATATCCTGTTGCCTTTGCTTTCAAGCTCAGGAAACTTTTTTCTTCTTCAGCTCTTTTTGGGTGTGTTTGGATTTTGCCTAAACACGGTCTGCCACACCTGCCCTATGTTATTTTTAGTGTCTCCTTTGCATACGTGCCCTGAGGAAGTGAGATACTCCATAAATTCTTTCTTCTGATGAATATTTGATTGGCAGTCTTAAAATTTTTCTTTGTGTTTAAATTATAAACTCACTGCAAGCACAAGGCACCTTTCACAGTCTTTTAAACTCCATGTCAATATGTGTTCTTGTAGAGCTATAATTACCTATTATTTCATAGCTTTCCAAATTAAATATTCATTAAACAAAAGCTGAAAATAGTGTTAAATCTATATAAAATTTTTGATGTGCAAAATTTACTTATCAGTATGTTAATGTTATTTTATCAGAGTTTGACTTCTGTGCTAAGGAAGGACATTATATTTCTTAAGAATGCTGCTTTTTGAAGCCATTCATATTATAGGCTAATGCACATTTTCACAGAATAATGAATTATTATGTGACCGAGGGAGTTAACGAAATGTAAATGAGAAACAATTTCATCGTACTGTCTTTGGAGACACAATGTGATTTTTAAATAAAAATGGAAGCTTCCCACTTTTGCCCATAATCAGAATTAACATAACTAGTGAAAGGGAGACACTGGACAGAGGTGGAAGAAGAGCTGCTTTCTCTTATGGAAGAAATCTCTGTCAGGACCTCACCTAGCCAGACTACTTTCCTGCCTCTCAAGGTATTCTGGGGTGAAGAGAGATGAAGTTATGACAAGCCAACATCTTTATCATCTGTGCAGACATAAACGCTCGAGGGAAAGAAAGTCTCCAATACAATTAGCCATTCCATGTAAAATTTTTTATCCTGCTAATACCTGAACCCTGAATTGAAAACAATCATGCAGCAAGCCTTGTAAAAGAGACCCCAGTGTCTTGTCTCGTCCCATTCCCATGTGCCAGATACAACCATCTTTAAGTGACTCTGTTTTTAGTGTTTTTGATAGTTACCTTTCTATTTCTACATAATATACCTGCCCCGCTAATTTGTGATTGGTTATTTTAGGATACATCTATTGAGTACCCCCTACTAAGGAGGAATATTATACTTTTCTCTTCCTCTTCTAATTTTAATGCAATTATTGTTAGTTCTTTTGTTGGTTTCCTTTGTTGAATCTTCATAAAGATAATCCTTACATCTTTTCTGGTTCAGACAACTTTAGACCCTATTTCCTGATACCCTGCCATATTAGATAAGGATTTTGGCACATCTGCCCTTCTGCTTTTTCTTCTTCTTCTTGAGCTTCGTTAAGTTTCAGTGTTTGGATTTCACTGATACTCTTTGTATTGACCAATGTTAACCCTTACATGAAACTTCTTTTACCTGTGCTTGCTAGGGTAAGTCTCTATTCTTCAGGATCTGAAGAGTTCAAATGGAAATGCTTTGGATCATATTAATATTATGTATATAATTAAATATATTTTCTTATGTACTCTGAAGTTATCCAGAGCATTTCCCTATATCTTTATGTTATAAATTATTACCCTTCATGACTGAAGACTATTCTAATGTATTAGAAACTCTCTGAAGTCTTGACTTTGGTATTTAGCCAAACATGCTATTCACCTTTGATTCAGGTTTATTCTCTGAAGCCCTGATAGGTGTATGTCTGTATCAGTATCATTTCTGTACCATTTCTGATGTCTGTGAGCTTGATTGTGAGTAGTGATTGTGCAATCACTTATTTACCATCATAAAATATCAAGCGTACCAGTATCCGTAAAATGAACACATCATATTTTTCAGATTTGTTATTAATGTTGAAATACCGAGATATTGAAACATTCAAATAAAGGCAATTTTTAGTTTAGATGTAACTTGGAGTAAAAAATGTCTTTATGCATTTTACTCAAATCCCACAGTCAAATGAAGTGTAAACATATATTTTTACAAGAGTAAAATTCTTGAAAAACTAACATGACTGTGAGAACTATAATTTTATATATAAAAACACTCCTAAGAAATTTCAAATGGTGAAAGAATGTCAGTATTATAATAATAGGATATATTAGCTGAATTCCTTTAGAGAAAACTATATGCCTTCAGAAGCTACAAGTACTTATAACATTAAATAAATTAAAATACAAGGTGGAGAAATACAGAATATATGTCAGAATTCCAGTTTTTATAGAATTATTTGGTATTCTAAGATTAGTACTATTCAACAAAATAGCCTATAGGAACTGTATTTAGCATTTTAATTTATTTTTTTAATTGGAGCATAATTGCTTTACAATGCTGTTCTGGTCTGCGCTGTTTAACATTTAGTTTTTAGTTGTTTAATTCCATTTAGGTCATGAGTTTCTCAAGTAAAGATTCTATTTGGAAATTGCTCACATTTTATGAGGATGAATAAAAAGCAGAATGTCAATTTTATTGCCTTGAAATGTCAGGAAGAGAAAAACTTCAAATCATAAAAAACAGAATTCATCATAAACCATCTTCAATCCAATACTTATCATCCACTGTTCTACATACTCTCTCTATATTAGCTCGCTTAGTTCTCTCACTGATCCTATGATGTATGGGTATTATTAGCCCATTCTACAGATGAAGAAACTAAAGCTCTGAGAGATTAACTCGTTTATCCAGGGTCACACAGCTAGTAATTGGTAAAGCAGAACTCAAGCAATTTGACTTGAATTCATACTCTTAACCAAAGTGTCATTTCTTAAATGAGAGATACCTGAAAATTGCTTAGATGGGGTTTCTGGCACATAGTAAGCATCCCATAGAAGTTAACTCTTACCATCAGTTGCTGGGATGGGATGGGAAATACTGGAGTGAGAGAGAGGGAAGGGCCAATGGGATATTCGCCCTTTACTGTCTGAGCCTCTAGAGGAAGGTACCTGGTCCCAGGGATCCAAGATGCCAGCTTCAGCCAGGAGGGTCCCAGATAACGAACTCCTATATTACAAGACTCAGGCCTGGCTCTAGGGCCCCTGGAGTTCAAGGACCTGCTGCAATGCACAGGCTGTTGTGGCTGGGCTCCTTCACCAGTTTCTCACTTTGTAAGGGTGACCATGCAGATGGCTGCAAGAGTTTCTTTAACACTGAATGCATTACTTTCTGGCTTTGCTGGGAAGGATTGCAGCTGAATGAAAATTTCAGTGGAGGGGCACGTTAACATTGGCCTTGGGGATTGTCATAGACTTTGCTCTAACCCTAGATGAAGATAGGGTTACTTTCGGTGAATACTTGTAAGCATTCTGCAGAGAAAGCTTTAAAATACAAAGCTATCTTCTTTAAAACAAAGGTTTAGAAACCTAAGGGTTTTTCTAGGATTGGCATTGAATGCATAGGCACAAATGAAATTCTTTCCTAAAGGCAATCCGTGCCAGCTTACTGCAATTAACAAAGAAGTACAAACTCCAAGCTACAGAGAAGCTACTGAGTAGGAATATCAGGCCCAGATGTTAAAGATTCAGAGAAAAGTCAAGCAGTGCTAATAGCGGTTGTGGAAACTGAGACAGCTGTTTTACTGGTGCCTAAGTGTTCACAATTTATTATTAACTAGTTTCTCTGTCATGCAACCTTTAAAATGTGTGCAAATCTTAGTTATTCATGAATGGTTAACATTAATGTTCTGTTAGTTTAATAGGGTTGTGCGTTGTTTATTTTTAAAGCTCAGTTAATGTGTCTTTCTTTTGGCTGGGCCTGAGGAAAGCCTGGCTGATTGAGTCACATGATCTCAACCTTGGGCATCACTGTGTAGCTGAGGCTACCAGAGTTCTAGACAGACAGACTAGTTGAAAATACACTACTTCTAGAATCCCAAGAATACCAGCCATACAAGCTCAACCTTACAACATGGTGCTGTGTATCAGCAAATTCAGTTTTATGTCCTTCTCCTGACTCCTAGGGTTCAATGGGTCCCACAGCTACCCTGGCCCTTCTTACTGCTCCTCCTCATTTGAGGGGCTCTTGGATCCCAGACCTAGCATTCATCTACATTCCTATCACCATGTCCCCTCTTGTGTGTTCTTTCTCAGGACTCTGCAGGATGACTAGCTTATTTTGCTAGTTTTGAAGATGTGGGAAGCTTTAGATGTTCTTCTTAGTCTAAGAAGTGTACAAAGCAGTGTTGAGACACATCTAGTCTGAGTCCAGAGAAGTTAGCAACAGCCCTGTAGGGGAGTATAGTGAGCATCTGTTGTATTTTGGGGTCTGTTTTAGTCATTAACTTCGTGACATATTTATATAATACTTTTATTATTTTCTAAGATTTTTTTTTGAGGTGGACCATTTTTAAAGTCTTTATTTAATTTGTTATACTATTGCTTCTGTTTTGTTTTGGTTTTTGGGCTGCAAGGCATAGGGGATCTTAGCACCTTCACCAGGGATTGAACCTGTGCCCTCTGCATTGGAAGGTGAAGCCTTACCACTGGGCTGCCAGAGAAGTCCTCTATAATACTTAAAAAATTTAGAATCATCAATAGTTCTGAACATATAATGCAAAATTAATCTGAAATTACATTATATAAAGGAATAATTTACATACATTTGAAAACTGCTCTCGTGATATATTGGGTTGCATTACTATTGTGGCTGGCAGCCTCCAACATGGCCCCCAAGGATCCCAGCCTCCTGGTTTCCACACCCTGCATCGTCTCCTCCCACAACGAGGGACAGTCTGTGGGCCCAGCAGCATCCAGCATAGTAGTGGTATGTCGCTTTTGACATTGGGTTATAAAAGCTCACAGTTTCTGCTTTGGGCACTCTCTTACTCCTTTGCTCATATTCTCTCTGTCTTTCTGTCTCTGCCTCTCTTTCTCTCAGTCTCTCTTGAATCACTACTTTGGGGGAAGTCAGCCTCCTTGTCATGAAGAAACTCAGGCAGCCAATGGAAACAAGCCCATGGTGAGGAACTGAGGCCTGAGGACCGACACCTGGACTGTGAATTTGTAAGAACCTGAGTCAGAACCATCCAGATAAAGCACACCTGGATTCCTGAGCCTCAAGAAACCATGAGGCGAAATCATACATATTGGTTAAGTTTTGGAGCATGTAACTGGTTAAATCGGGTTTGCCCCAAATCATGCCCACTCGGAACCTCAGAGTGTGACCTTATTTGAAAATAGGCCCTTTGCAAACATAGTTAGTTAAGATGAGGTCATACCAGGATAGGATGAGTTGTTAAGCCAGTGACTGGTGTTTTTATAAGCAGAGGAGAGGATATACAGAGACGCAAGCAAGAAGACCATGTGATGATGGAGGCAGTGTAGTCACTCTGTTGGATACTGAGTTTCTAAGCGGGATCAGTGGGGGAGTGAGGATGATGCCGAAAAGGCAGGGTTAGAGCCCCGAATGACCAGTTGAAGAACTTTGAATTTATTTAGTAGCTAGTGGGGCATCAGTGGATGATATTTTGAGCAGAGAAATGAGACATTATCCTTTCCATGGATAGTTTCATTTTAAGAGAAAACCTAATGCTTTAAAAAGATTTATACTCTTACATAACAGGAATTTAAGGTCATAGAGCAGGTTAGTGAAGATATTTGTGAAAGAGCTTTCAACAGTCTCAAATTACACCGTGTAGGTCCACTGCTCTCTTATGACTAGCCATTTTCCTATAATAATCTGAGGTTAAATTCAGTCATTTTTCAAAAACCCATTTGCAACTTTTGGGATGCTGAAATAGAAATTATTAAGGCTCAAAGGGAGAAAAAAGAAAGAAAAACAAAGAAAGTGAAAAAAGACTTTTTTCCTCTTCAAATCTCCTTTATCTTTTGGAAAAAAATTTAAAATGATGAATAAAATATTTAAGATAAATTTTTGATAATAATGATAAAACTATCAGATGATTTAAAAGAGAAACATCTGAGGAAGCAGAAATTGTATGAATAGCACAGAAACTAAGACCAATTATGCATACGCTGATTGGAGCCTAGGGTAAGTGGAATAAATTAGACTGGAAAGAATGAGGGGGAGGTGGTGGTTCGGTCGACTAAGACAGGGAGATTAGAGGAAAAAGACAATTTTGTGAGCAATCCAGTTAGAGCATGTAGCATATTTTATATCCTTTGCTAGTAACAGTAGTAGCTGTAAATTATAGAAACATATTGCATTAATATTGATTTCTCTGCTTTACATTTTTTTCTCTTTCCCCAATCTGTATAAATGAAAAAGAGCCTTTTCCTTTGGGTTTTGAGAATTTCCAGAAGCTTTAATATTTCTGGCTGCAAGGTATCCTATTTCTACTACATCTACATCAATTTTCTTCTTTTTGGTATCACTTATAAAATTATATTTCCATTTAATAAATGAATTTTAGAAAGGATCTAATTTTTAATTCTCTTGTCAGAGGAAATTTTCTCTGGTTTTGATTTCTGTGATAGAGGAAAAATGACCAGAAGTGTTAATACTCTCTTCGCAGGAGGAAGGCTGCTCAGCGCTCTTCAGCTCCTGCCCTTGGTGGTGGAGAGGACAGGAAAGGATGCAGACAGAGAACAAAGGGCTGGGAATAATAATGAGACACTGGGGACAGAGGGGAAGTGAGGAGCTGCTGAGACACGAGAGAGCCTGGGTTGGGGGCACATGTGGGAACATTTCAGTCACTGCTGGAGGGAGTTGGAGTGGGAAAGAATGATTTTTAAAAGTAATTTTAAGAAAGTTTTGATTTGGGATAAAAGCTGTCAAAACTACTTCTGAATCTCTTGCACTTTCCCATAACAACCTCTCATTTTCATCTGATGCTCTTATAGTCAGATTTGTGAATGTGCCTGTGTCTTTCTAATTTGTCAATGGATTTGTCTAATTTCTCACCTGGATTCAGGTGAGAGGAGGGTTCCTTAAGATGGCCCAGTTTTATTTGGGTCACTTAATTTTGATAAGTACACCATACCATGGCGATTAAAACTGTAGAAAGACTTTCTGTAAAAGAGAGTTGTGATGATAGGTATTGAACCTATTATTCTTATTATTATTAGTTCTTTAGTTCCTCTATTATTGTTCTTTAGTTCCTCTCATATTGTTCTGGGGTTCTGGATTCTGTGTTATTTAACATGTACTCATGAGCTAGTCCTCTCAGCTGTCTCCATTGATATTTTCCTTTCTGACCAGTTTAGGTGATGTCTCCAGCCACTGAGGTATTATGGCCACCATCATGTCAAGGATGTCTGCTCAAGGCTCCATTGCTGATATCCAACCAAGATGTGGCTGGCTTGGAAAATGTTGCTAATGTCAAGTGAAGGCTTTGCCCCTATTACCTTATGAAGATGTCTGTGATGTCTCTGAAGGGACCATGGTGCTGCCTGTCCTTGATATCTCCAGCCTTTCCCATTCCAGATGCAGTTGCTCGTTGTCTACTGCACCAGCTGTTGAATCCGTTCTGTTCCCTTTAGGTTTTTACCTTAGTCCCCACTCTCTAGGACTCAGATATGAGACCATGATTATAGGAGAACCTGAGGACCCTGAGAAGCAGAACCCTGGCCAGCCTCAAAAATGCTCCTTCAACACTGCTGTGTCCTGGGGTCAACTCTGCTTACCCTTAGGACATATTCTGTCCCCAAAGGTGCTTTAGCCCCTCGTGTGAAGCTTTTCACAGCTCTGGCCATGCTGAGACTTGTCTAAATCTCAGTATGCTGTTTAGGCCCTCACCCCAGCTTCATGGATGACAGTTTTCACAGGCCTTTCATTTCTCTTCTCTTGTTTGATGAAATATTAATGAATATACTGTTAGGATAATAGGTTTCTGTCTCATCACTGATAAAATTTCCAGTTTTGAGACAGAGATGGTTTGTCTCTGTTATTTAAATTTCCACTTATGTATTTGTTTATTTGTTCATTCAACACATATTTAATTAGCAATTACTATACATCTAGGACTTGAGGACCTACCAGCCATCAAGACAGACAACATTCCTCCCTTCCTGGAACTTTCTTTCTCATGCGGGAAGCAGACAATAAAGAAGACAAGCAGCAATGTAATTTCAGATCCTGGTAAGTTCTCAGAGGAAAATACAACAGGAAAAGGACTCAAGAGTAACAGTGGGAGGGACTTCCCTGGTGGCCCAGGGGCTGAGAATCTGCCTTGCAATGCAGGGGATGTGGGTTTGATCCCTGATCCTGGAACTAAGATCCCACATGTCACCATGTGAGAACTGCTGAGCCTGAGCGCTCCTGGATTGAGCCCACGTGTTGAAACTGAGAACTAACACAACCAAATAAATAAATTAAATAAGAAAAAGAGTATCAATGGGTTGGAGGGCACTGTTTGAGATTGGGTGGTCCATCAGGGCAGATCTCTCTCTCAGAGCTGCTGAAACATGAGACTTTTAGTCCTTTTTGGCTAAACACCCTTTATCTGGGGGTGCTGTCAGTGAAATGAGCTGGAGAGCTGATTCTGTCTGTGTGCTGAGGTCAGAGTCATCATTTTATTTCACCAGTTTCAGTTCAAGTCATTGGCAGATAAGGGGAAGGAGACGCTGTTGGTTCTAGGAGGAAAGATGAGCCCGACTCTTTTCATAGGGAAGTTATTGACGTTTCCAGTAGCCTCTTCTACATCCACCTATTCTCTCCCCAAACAGCCTCAGCTTTCTCCTTCAGTTGAGGCTGAATTTGAGCATGACTTTCACTTTCTTATTACAGGACATCATGTGGCCCTCATCTAACTACGTAGATACAACTAAATATATTTCTTCAAATAAAAAAATGCACTGGGCATTTTCTTGGTGCTTATATCATCTCCCTAATTCTGTGCAGAAAGAGTGTCCTGGTCAGAAAGCTAGTTCTAGTAAAGAGAGCTACCCAGAGTGACTGAACAACAACAATAATGAACATTGAGGCAGTCTGAGCATGGGTTGTAGAAGAATTTCCAGACACAGAGCATTTCAGAAAGGAGGGAGTTTATCAAGAACAAAGAGCAGAGATAAAGTGGGCCCTGCGAGTGCAGTGTGCTGACAACCCTGAGAGTCGAGCGTTTTTGTGAGTTAATAGCCGGTTTTTACAGCCTCAAGACAAAGAAAATTCCTGGTGGAAGGTTGGTGTTAGGTGATTGGTCAAGATGCTCTAGGGTGTTTACTGGAGTGGGCATCTTTGCTTAATCGGGAGTCGGGAAGCTTGTTAGTGATTATCCGGGGGCTTTTGGCAATGGTTACAAAGGGGCTCAGTCAGCTTCAGAGGTGACCTTGGTTCTGGGCTCTGCTTCTGCAGTCTTGGTGCAAGACCTTGCACCTGTGGCTTTGGGGCAGGACTCAACAATGAATACATGCTAGCTATTATTATTCTATTTCACTGTGGTAGACCCTTATGTTGCTGGCCTACAGCTACTCCTCTCTTCCATGTAAAGAAAAATCATGAATCTGTATGACTCTCAGGCAACCAAGGTACTTGGCAGGTTGTCTCTCTCCCCATCCCTGGAAGATAGTTCATGACTACTCTCTGCCAGAGGCTTTCAAATGTGGTCCCAGGCTAAGCAGCATCAGCATTTTCTGGGAACTTACTATAAATGCAGAATTTCAGGCCCCACCACAGATCTATTGCATCAAAAGCTTAGCGTAGAGCCCAGCAGTCTGTTTTAACAAACCCTCTGAATGACGCCCATCTGGGCTAAAGCTTGAAAACCGTTGATCTAAGCAATTGTGTTAATCTTACTCCTCTTTCCCATAACTAGGTTGAGTATGGACATTTGACTCAATCTTGATCTCTAGGGCTAGAAGTGAGACGGGGAGGGGAAGGGTGCTAAAGTTTACGTTGCCAGTGTAAAGAGGTGCTTGGGAATAACTGCCTTCTTTTTATCTTATTTTTTTGACTGCTCCCTGTAGCATCTTAGTTCCCTGTGTGTGCGTGCTCAGTCGCTCCAGTCGTGTCCGACTCAGCCCGCCAGGCTCCTCTGTCCATGGGATTCTCCAGGCAAGAATACTGGAGTGGGTGGTCATGCCCTTCTCCAGGGGATCTTTCCGACCCAGGGATCAAACCTGCATCTCTTAATGTCTACCTGCGTTGGCAGGCAGGTTCTTTACCACTAGCGCCCCCTGGGAAGCCCCTGACCAGGGATCAAACCCACACCCTCTGCACTGGAAGTACATAGTCTTAACCACTGGACTTTCAGGGAAGTCACAATAGTGGCCTTCTTTGAAGGCAGCTGCTTGTGTCTGACACCTGGTCCTATTCCTGCCACTTTGAAACCCTGAGGAAGGTGTTTTCTAAGAAAGGCAGAGCAGAAGGATAGAAAGCACTTGGATCTTTGTTGGTGCTACTGAAGTGTTAGCCAACCTCCAGACGCCCTCTTATATGCTGTACTAAAATTATTGATATTTCAGTCATTTTCAGTTGGGTTTTTTCATTTATAGCTGAAGGAAAACTCACTGATATTCCCACATAACAGTTGTCTCTTATGTAAACCAGTGCTCTTTAAATGTAGAAAGATTATGGTGCACTGAAAATGCGAGCTTTAATCACAGAAATTATTATTTTAGTTGCCTCTAAACCTATTTACATTTATCTAGTTTTGTTGGTGGTGGAGGGGCAAAGCATCTGTTGTTTTTTTTTCCCCCCCGAGCCTCTGAATGGTCCAAGAAGATGCCAAACACCTGGATGAAAAGACACTCAATTTCTCATATGTGTGCAATGATCTGGATGTTTGGCTTCTGAAAAATGAAACATCTGGAGCAAGAAGCAATGTTTTCACTTTTCAGCAATATTTTGGTATGTGGAAACTGTTACTAAGCAAAATCAGGAATAAAGAATTTACATAAGAAATGGGACCACCCAAGAACAGCACAGGCAAGCTGTCTTGCCTATATAGCAATTCATTCATTCATTTTAAACCATTCAAAAGAACTGAACGCATGACATGAGCAGGGCATTGTGTGATACAGATGTAATGAGGTCATATATCATGAGGTCATGTGTTAAGAATGAAGTCGTGGACTTAAACACAGTCTTTTTCTTTCAGGAGCATTCAGTTAAGTGGTGAGCAACTGGTATCATAAAATAGGTAAATAGAGACATGGCAGAGATTGGTAAGATGTTTGTGGGGGTATAGAGAAGGGAACTGCCATTCATCAGTTTCTTAAACATATGCATTGTGTTTTTGATGACACTAGATGCTGTTTCAGGTTTTGGGGTACAGTGATAAGCATGACAAGTTATGTCCCCAACGTTCATGTAACTATCAATCTAACGGGAAAGCTGTGAATGTATAAACACACAAATAAATATACAACTATAAATTCAGATAAAGTGATGAAAGAGAAAGACTGTGTTATCAGAGAGAGAGTAAATGGGGTGATGTAAGTTATATACTTGAGGGAGGGTCAGGAAAGGACTGTCTGAGGATATGACATTTAAACTGAGACCTGAAGGGTGAGTGGGAGAGAGCATGATTAAGTTTGGGAAGATGAGGGGGAGAAAAGGTTAGAAAAATCATCTTACAGGAAGTGGCACTGAAGCTGAGTCTCAGAAGTTCAAACTGGTGTGGTAGAAAATGTCTCTACTTGTACATACAAAGAAGAGTGTAAGGAATATACCCAAAATACTAACAAGATGTTATCTGTGCACAATGGGATTATATATTCTTTTAGTTTTCTCGTTTCTAATTTTCTTCATTTACCATATTTTCCATGAGCTTTTTTTTTCTAAAATAATAAGACGTTACTTTAAAAAAGTAAGGACAACATTGTAAAGCAACTATACCACAATAAAAATGTTTAAAAAAGGTAAGAAAAGAGGGATACGTGGTTGTTTTCATACAGGCGATAGCGGGTCGAGATTGGGGCGTATGTATCTGGTCATGAGAGGTCGTATGGCCAGGCCACAGTCTGGAATATATAAATGACCGCTAGTCACCAATAGCTTCTTACAACTACGACATGTCAGTGGGGATGGGAAGTGAGAGGGGACAGAACGCTAGGCAAGAGGTCCGATCAGGAAGGACCGTGTCATCAGGGAGAGTTTCAAGTCCATCCCCTAGTCATCGGGGGGAGTAAGGTGATCAGATCTGTGTTTTAGTGACCACTACCCCCTCCCCCAGTGACAGTGTGGAGATATGTAGGACACCTGCAGCCATCAAGGTGAGCAATGTCTAAAAAAAAAAAAAAAGGTGAGCAATGTCTGGCAGGGCAGGGAGGTGTTTTAAAGCCCCACATTCAATGGAACGACTGGAGGTTTATTCTTAGCTCTTCTCCATGGTTTGTTTTTTAATTTTTAAAATCTATTTATTTTTTTTTTTTCACACCAAAAACTATTTATATTGGGGTATAGTTGATTAACAATGTGATAGCTTCAGCTGAACAGTGAAGGGACTCAGCTATACAAAAATCTATTGTGTAGCACATGGAACTCTGCTCAGTGTTATGTGCCAGCCTGGATGGGAGAGGGGTTTGAGGGAGAATGGCTACATGTATATCTCCGTGGTTTGTAGATAAATCTGGCAAGTCTTGTCTATACAGATCAATGTGGCTGAGTTGACTGATGATAACATTAACTTCAGATGATTAATTTGACCAGTCTGATGCCAAATAACTAGGTGGGAGCAAGTGCCTCTTTTAGCTGTGTCCCTGAGGCACAGACCCAGTCTTCCTTCACCATGGTCTTCACCAGTGGTTCCCATGTGGGTCTCCCGGGGGCAGGAATACCTGTCCTTTTCCTACCTTAGTGAGAGATCAGCAAGAGGTAACGTCTGTAGAATGATTGATTTCCTCAGACACAAAAAGCCCTGAAATATAAACTGTCATTGTTATTTGCTCTGATACCTGCTTTTTGTGCAGGTTTTAATTTTGTCTGTTCATTTCAACCAAATTTGAAGTCTCCATGACTACAATAGAAGAACAGAAGGAAAAGAACGCTTTTCTGTTGGAACATCCTAAATGGTATTGTTTCTTGTAAAATGTGAATATTTTAAAGGATGCCCACATTTTAAAAAGGTGTAAATGCTGTTCATATGGTGCTCCAAGCTGTGGGTGATATGTGAACACACTGAAAAGATATATCAATAAGGACTCTAGAAACAGACAAAAAGATAGCAGGATTTTATGGTAGAATTCAGATGCAACATGGTAAATTTATTTATCTAGCTTCTAGGACAGGGTCTGGCTCTCTGAGACCTGAGTAATGTGATCACTTTGGCCAGGGATTGATGTCCAAGTAGTTTACATCCTGAACGCCTGAGTAAAATTTTCAGAAAAGTCTGTCATGTTTTCATGGATTCTTCATGGTTATATGGTTAAGTTTGCCGTCATGATTACGACGTGATGATGTCCTTCAAAAATGTTTTCAAGAGGCAATGAGTGTATTCGAGGCTTTGCAGTTAGATTTGCATTCCAGCTCTGTCATTGACTGTTGGTGTGACCTTGGACAAGTCCCTTAACATGCCAGGCTTGTCTGTTTAGTGAGAGTAACACAGCCTACCTTGAGGGTTATTATAGGAGATAAGAAGATAATAGTTATAAAGTGCCTGGTGTTTAATAAGTGTTTAATTATTATTCTTACTGCTCTTAAACAGCAGAGAGCTGTGCTTGCAGCTACTCAAGAATTTTGATTTCTAAACCTAACACAGTTGAAAATCTCTGGGATGAGGGGAAGCAAAGGAGGAAAATAGGGATTGGCATGGTGAAAATCCCACTTTAGGATTCTGATGCTCAGAGAGCTGAGATCCCAGCTCCTGTGCAGCGACCGGGGACTTTGGGAATTTAGCCAACATGTGGGGCCAGCATACCCCTGACTGTTGAGGCAGAGGCTGAGGTCTTGGCACAGAGTTTAGGGCTGAAGCCAGGCTGAAGCCTCACTTAGCTGGATGGTCCCAGAGCCCAGGGTGGGGTCGATGCTGGCTGACCCTGGCCCACTGCATAGCTGTCTTGGTATCTGTCACCGGTGTGCGTCCCCGGCCACTGCTCAGTCCTCCTTTCCTCCCTCCTGGGTCTTGTCCTAGTCGGGTGTTCTGCTTCCAGCCAGGTACCCAGCCTGTGTCCTATTTCATTTCTCAGCTTAAGGAGAGCAAACCTCTGCAAATGTGAGGTATTTGCTAAAAAAGCGGGACCTGTGTGATTTTGAAAAAAAAAAAAAAACTCTCAGAAACTGGAAGAATGACATTTTAGTGCAGAATGACAGGCAACAGGTTGATGTCTGGGTCAGGGGCTCCGTGGTGTTTGTGATTGGGATAAACCAACAGGCACTAGCTACACATTCTGCTCAGAAAGCCAGTGCTCTCCAAATGTGGTGTTTTCAATCGTGGTCCTCTTACCTGGAGGACGTAAATAATGAGGGGCGTGGCTCTGTGCAGGGGGCCTTGGTTCATCACCTGTTCCCTTCCAGTCTGACGCAGTGACGTTACTTCCAGAGCAAGGTGCTCGTGTGATGCGCTACTGCCTCATCTATCTGCTCAACTCAGGAATCCCATGCATGGGAGCGGCTGCCAGCATCTTTGGATTTCCTGCTTTGGGACCCACAGCTGTGGTTGCTCTAATGATGCCTCTGGCTTTTTTTTTTTTTTAATGTTTGTTTATTTTGGCTGCACTGTGTCTCAGTTGCGGCATGCCAGATCTAGCTCCCTGACCAGGGATCAAACCCAGACCCCCTGCACTGGGAGCTCAGAGTCCTAGCCCCTGGACTACCAGGGAAGTCCTGCCTTGGGCTTTTTGATGCCTGAGGCCCTGTACTGACATGAAGTGCTGGGTCTGGAGAGGAGGGGCAGAGAGTACTCCATAAATGTGGAAAATGCTACAATGGGAGGTTTATTTTCAGAGACTTTGTCGATTTCCAGGACAATATGGAAATAATATTACCACGGCCTACATTTTTGGAACCGTTTTCTGGTTTTCGAGCCCTGTGTTAAGCACTTTTCATGATGTACTGGGTACCTGTTGTTCTTGCTAGACCTGCATTCCTCCTGGTCTCTGGTCACAGCTCTTGATTTTCCTCTTGAGACCCACCCAGCTCCTGGAACACGTACTCAAGGGGGCTCCTCTTCACTCCATTGGTGAAGCAGGGATTCCCTCCACAGGGTTAAGGGGGTGGCTGGACACAGGATGCCTGACTCCAGGCAGGAGAGACTGACAGAAGTTTACTGATGACGTGGACTCACGGGCTGGGGGAGGAGGACAGCACCGGCCACACAGAGTCACAGGGGGCCACACACAGGGAGAGAGTGGTCCAGCAGGGGCTGTGGGAGGCACAATCTACAGCATCAAGAGGATGAGATACCCGCTGATCCCCATGTGAGGATGTGACTGGGTTGTTTGAATAATTCCATGAGCTGGCAGAGAACTGAACTCAGCAACTCAGGGGTAGGCAGGAATTGCACTTGGTCTGTTTGATAAGGAGGGTCAGTCATTTGGATCAGTTCAGTTCAGTTCAGTCGCTCAGTTGTGTCCGACTCTTTGTGACCCAGTGGACTGTAGCACACCAGGCTTGCCTGTCCATCACCAACTCCTGGAGCTTGCTCAAACCCATGTCCATCGAGTCAGTGATGCCATCCAACCATCTCATCCTCTGTCATCCTCTCCTCTTCCTGCCTTCAATCTTTCCCAGAATCAGGGTCTTTTCCAATGAATCAGTTCTTCGAATAAGGTGGCCAAAGTATTGGAGTTTCTGCTTCAGCATCAGTCCTTCCAATGAATATTCAGGACTGATTTCCTTTAGGATTGATTGGCTTGATCTCCTTGCAGTCCAAGGGACTCTCAAGAGTCTTCTCCAACCCCACAGTTCAAAAGCATCAATTCTTCAGCGCTCAGCTTTCTTTATAGTCCAGCTCTCACATCCACACATGACTACTGGAAAAACCATAGCTTTGACTAGATGGACCTTTGTTGGCAAACTAATGTCTCTGCTTTTTATTTTTTATTTTAAAGAAAGGAATGCTAAATTTTTATTTTTTTTCATTTATTTTTATTAGTTGGAGGCTAATTACTTTACAATATTGTAGTGGGTTTTGTCATACATTGACATGAATCAGCCATGGATTTACATGTATTCCCCATCCCGATCCCCCTTTGTAATATGCTATCTAGGTTGGTCATAACTTTTCTTCCAAGGAGCAAGCATCTTTTAATTTCATGGCTGCAGTCACCACCTGCAGTTATGTTGAGCCCCCCAAAATAAAATCTCTCACTGTTTCCATTGTTTCTCCATCTATTTGCCATGGAGTGATGGGACTGGATGCCATGATCTTCGTTTTTTGAATGTTGAGTTTTAAGCCAGCTTTTTCACTCTCCTCTTTCACTTTTATCAAGAGGCTCTTTAGTTCCTCTTCACTTTCTGCCACAAGAGTGATGTCATCTGTGTATCTGAGGTTATTGATATTTCTCCTGGAAATCTTGATCCCAGCTTGTGCTTCATTCAGCCCGGCATTTTATATGATGTACTGTGGGTATAAGTTAAATAAGCAGGGTGACAATATACAGCCTTGATGTACTCCTTTCCCTATTTGGAACCAGTCTGTTGTTCCATGTCCAGTTCTAACTGTTGCTTCCTGACCTGTATACAGATTTTTCAGGCGGCAGGTCAGATGGTCTGGTATTCCCATCTCTTGAAGAATTTTCCACAGTTTGTTGTGATGTACACAGTCAAAGGCTTTGGCATAGTCAATAAAGCAGAAGTAGATGTTTTTCTGGAACTCTCTCGCTTTCTCCATGATCCAACAGATAGATGTTGGCAATTTGATCTCTGGTTCCTCTGCCTTTTCTAAATCCAGCTTGGACATCTGGAAGTTCATAGTTCACATATTATTGAAGCCTCTCTTGGAGAATTTTGAACATTATTTTGCTAGCATGTGAGATGAGTGTAATTGTGTCATAGTTTGAATGTTCTTTGGCATTGCCCTTCTTTGTGATTGGAATGAAAACTGACCTTTTCCAGTCCTGTGGACACTGCTGAGTTTTCCAAATTTGCTGGCATATTGAGTGCAGCACTTTCACAACATCATCTTTTAGGATTTGACATAGCTCAACTGGAGTCCATCATCTCCACTAGCTTTGTTCATATGATGCTTCCTTAAGGCCCACTTGACTTTGCATTCCAGGATGTCTGGCTCTAGGTGAGTGATCACACCATCGTGATTATCTGGGTCATGAAGATCTTTTTTGTACAGTTCTTCTATGTATTCTTGCCACCTCTTCTTAGTATCTTCTGCTTCTGTTAAGTGCATACCATTTCTGTCCTTTATTGTGCCCATCTTTGCATGAAAAGTCATTTGGCTAGGGGGCCCTATTTGCAGGAGCAGAAAGGGAGGAGACTTCTGGTTAGATCAGTGAAAGCCCTCCAATTTTCCTCAGATGTCAAGGCACATATAATATTGGGTGTTAATTTTAAATTCTTTTTTTTGGCTGCGCTGCATGGCATGTGGGATCTTAGTTCCCTGATCAGGGATCAAACCTGTGACCCCTGCATTAGAAGATTGGAGTCTTAACCACTGGACTGCCAGGGGAAATCCCTGGATCTTAATTTTAGGCTTTATACCACACCTGTAATTTCTATGTCCTCCACCATTAACAAGGACAGGTGTGTGATCTGTCCTGGACCGATCAGGCTCTCTCTCTTGCAAATACAAAACCTGAGTTGAGTGAAACAAGGTGGGAACAGTGAACGGAGCTGATGAATCCCGCAGGGCTGCCCTGAGGACAGCGTCTGTTTCTGTAACCTGGAATCTTGGTGTTTCCCGCCTTTTCTAGGACCTCAGCATCTAGTTTCTTTCCCTTCAGCCTATGTGCTACCTTGTTGGATAAGCTGTCCAGAGTTGGAGTCTGTTGCTGTAGGTGTTTCATGCTGATTGGATACCATGACCTGTAAGGGATACATGATTTTTGTTATTTCTATGTTAAAGAGGAGAAAACTGAGGCAAAGAAATGTCAAAGTTGCTTGAGCTCACAGAGCAATTAAGGGGCAGGGGTGAGATTTGAAAAGATAAGAATTAACTTGACAATAGTTTGCAACTCAGTATCTTTTTCTTAAAGTCAGGCTATAGGTCGCTTGTCCCAAGTAGACAGGGGAATGCCAGTGAGTGTTATCCAGGGCCAAAGCCTGGTCATCCCATGGTATGCCATACAGTCTTGGGCCCTTTGGAGTAACTTACAGTTCACCAGGAGCGAAGGAAATGCAGTCCTTGGATCCTAAAGGCAATCAGATGTGAGGTGCCACATAGATGTGGAGACTGTAGTTAGAGGGAGGAAAGGTCTTTGTCTTCAACTGGCTCAGATGTGTTTGAGCCAGGCGTACATTCTGACGCAAGTGGCATGGGGGTGTGTGCAGGTGTGCATGTGCACTGGTACCTACTTCATAGTTCAGATTCTTGAAACTTTTCCTTCACTAAGCACTTGTGCCTGGTCTTTGGTGAGCAAAGAGCGACAGCTGAGGCGGGCAAAATTGATTAGAGTGGAAATGATGAGATCCTAGGTTTTTCCACTAAAATATAAGACCCATAAAATTAGGAAAGTGAGAGTAGACGATATCCTATAAAGAATAAAAAAAAACCCAACTTATACATAAAAGCGCATCTGCAGAAGTAGGAAAAAAATCAGGAAAAAGAAGAGCCTCTCAAACCAAAGAAAAAGAAGGAGAAGGAGGGCGGTTAGGTCACTCTTCCTTTCTAGGTCACAGGATGCTGGCCGGCCGAGTGTTCCGCACAGGGGAGTCCTCTTTGCACTGTGCTCTGTTTGTGTAGAGCTGCTTTTAGGGGAGCTGTGTGTCAGCCAGCAGATGCTGGGAGCACTGTGTCCCCTTGGATGTTCAGAGGTCGTCGCTTCAGGACATGCAGCTCTGGGGTGTGAGCTGAGAACTGCTGGTAGCCTTGAGCCTTGTTCTCCGCCTGAGCCCCAGTTGACTTCCCAGAGTTTGCAGTCCGGTTCTTTCTTTTCTTTTTAATATTTATTTGGCCATGCCAGGTCTTCGTTGCAGCACGTGGGATATTTGATCTTCGACGAGGCAGGTGGGGTCTAGTTCCCTGACCAGGGATTGAACCTGGGCCCCCAGCACTGGGGATGTGGAGTCTGAACCACTGGACTGCCAGGAAAATCCCCAGTCTGTGATTCTTCAGCGTCTGAGTGCCTTGATGCGGAAGAACACAATGGGTCTCTGTCTGGAGCCAGTCTGGTGGTAGGAGAGATGGAGTCGTGCTAACACACGTGGAGCTAAAATTACCCTGCCCTTATTTCTGCAGCTGAAAGACACATACTCTGAAAGTCATGGGTATTATGCTGTCAGACCATGGATGGCTTCAAACCCCTCGTCTGAGCCCTGATTTCATCCCAGGGTGGGGGAGCCCAGGCACGCCTCCGTGGAGACAGCAGGTCTTTGGTTCAGGGCTGACAGCTGACATGTCAGTTTCTCCTGCATGCCTCTCCTTGAAGGACACTGTTGGGCCCAGACCAGGGTTTCCTTTCCACCACCTCCTGGGAGGTGGTGTGGGCGGAAACTCTGTAGTCAGGTTGCATTGGTTAGGGAAGAGGCTGGAGTGAAGACACGTGAACAACAGAAATAAAGTGCATAGTAAATGTGATGTGCTTGAATCAACCCCAAATCATCCCCCACCCCTCGCCCTGATCCATGGAAAAATTGTCTTCCATGAAACCCATCCCCGGTGCCAGGAAGGCTGGGGACCCATGCTCCAAGCCATGTGGGGTTGTCATGTTCTTTTCTTGTTCTTACCAGTGCTTAGTTTTAGAACGGGATCTGAAATAAATCCACACTGAGATGTCAATGACAGACAGTCTAGAGTGTTACCTCTTCAGGAGAATTTGGTTTTGGAAACAAAATACTCCCACATTAATTTTAAGAGTAGAGAAGCCATTTCTGGGGGTATCAGGTCTTCCTACTTAGGTCGTTAATTACCTGCTCGATCTTGGTGTTCAAATCTCCACCTGCTCAGCTTAGCAGGTGGCATGGTTAGCACCAGTTGTAAAGAGGAATCAGAGTCTTTATAAGGTGTACTTTTGAAAAGTTTCTCAGGGACTCTGGGGCACCGAATCGCCTGTCCTCTCTCCCTCCCTTGCTCCCGAAACTCTTCAGTTATAGGAGAAGCTATAAAGTGGGTGTCTGCTGTTCCCTTGCTAAGTGATGCTTTACAAGAGGCATTTGTGGGAACTTGAAACTCATGCAGGAACTAGGAGGGTTTGCCAGTGTCCCTAGATAAGGCCTTGTTTTAGAAGGGACTTTACTCTCCACATCTCTGGTCCTTTTATTTATGTAGCCACTTGCTTGTTCACAATGCAAACATTAAATCTTACCTTAGTATTGATTCCATGAATACTAGGGGATAATTTCTAAGACTTTGGCTTCAAGTCCATCCACATGAATGCAGAATGTCCTAAAGTAGTCATTTTTTTAAAAATTGTAGTACAAAGTACGAACATACCTAACATATATGTCATTTCCCATAACAACCCTTACTTCTACTATGTGTAAAAGATGTTGCTTGACCTCTGAACTGAGCTCAGTGGTTTCCTAGGTCGCCTGCAGCGAGGAGGCACCTGGCTGGCACGTGTGCAGGTGAGCCTGTGTGCTGGGTGCCTCGGACCTTGCTGCTGATCGTGACTGGGTCAGCCTGGCCAGAGGTGCCTTCTGAGAGTCCCTCGCTCAGCCCTAAGAGGGGGCTGCCGTCTCTCCCACAACAGACCACGGACAGCCAGGGTGCTTTCCCAGGAGTGGGGGCAGCAAGCATGGGTCTGGGATTCCCACCCAGCAAGTGACAGACACACAATCCACCTTACCAGGTCCTCCGGCCATCACAAAGACAGCAGCAAGGGAGTAGGAAGGAATCTGTTTTTACTAGGAGAATCTGGCTGAAGGGCTAGTGTTATAGAGCCATGATTTTGTCCCACTTTGTGTATGGGTCCAACATGGCTCTTGCCCCCTCACTGCTTTTCCCATGTTGGCACACTTTTCTTCCCCAGATGATTGAATTGGGGAAGGCTCCTGCCGCCTGAAGTTTTCCCAGGTGTCTCAGTGGTAAAGAACCTGCCGGCCAATGCAGGAGATGCAGGTTTGATCCCTGGGTCAGGAAGATGCCCTGGAGAAGGAAATGGCAACTCATTCCAGTATTCTTGCCTGGAAATTCCCCTAGACAGAAGGGTCTGCTGGGCTACAGTCCGTAGGGTCGCTAAGAGTCAGCCATGAGTTAGTGACTGAGCACGCACGCCTGTCCTTTGAGGGACAGTGTCACGGATTTCAGGCCTAGGAATGTAAACCTAAAGGAAGACTGTGACTGTGATGGGCTTGCCAGGAAGCGCCTGAACTGAGGACACGTGACACATTGAATGTTTGCTTCCTCAGTGATTAACTCATTAGTAAATTCAGACACGCCGTCTCAAGGGGAAACCTCTCCAACCCATTATTGTGAATGCCCATGTATCCTGGGAAGTGATTCCTCCTGCTGTCTTCTACAGGCTGAAAAATGTGTGTTTTATGCAATCAGAGAAACAAAGAAAATCATAGTATAGTTCCTGGAGGAATCCCTATTTATCTGAGTCTCATTAGATCAAAAGCCATTTAGGTTCTGCTGATATTTTGGGTTAAAATCAGTGCTATTTAGGCTCATATTTAAAGCTGTAGTGAAATCTCAACTGTATGCACACCAAATGTGTATATACCCTTCCTGAGAAGATGGCAAGCTTCTTTAAGGCAGACCCTGTTTCTCATACTTTCTAACTCCTGTAAAACCAAGAGCTGTGTGCCACCGTTTGTTGCTGCTCAATAAATATTTGTTGAATGAACGATGCAATTTGTGGCTTAACTCCTACAAATTTTAACCTCAAGTCTGCTTTTCTCAACACTCAGCCCACTCTCTGAACTCCGCTCTGACTTTCCAGTCAATGTGTGCTGAGGAAATGCAAACAAAACGTAATTAGGAAGGTAAATCTACTGCAAAGTGCACACACACAAACAAATGTAGGCCAAAGGCAAATTTAAATGGTTTTTCCAAATTGCCTGCGTTTATTATCCCTGACCCTGTGCTGGCCCAATTTTTACAGATAATCAGGTTAGAGCTGATATTGGTTCTGTATTTCCACTTCAGAACAGAGGGGGAAGGTGGGAGGATGCTGTGAGCATGGATCAGGAGAACATAAAGTTAGAAAAACCCCAGAGTTGTGTGGAGTCAAAGACACAAAAACGAAAGTGATAGCATTTTTCTTAGCTGAAGTCTATGCCAATTTACGTTTTGTCTTCCCCTCCACAAGCTCTAATTCTATTTTCTGTCTTAGCGGGTTCACTCAGGGTTGGGCCAAAGGGAGTGGTTGGCAGGTGGGGTTTGTGAGACCAGAGCAGTTTGTTACCCAGACTAGTGTCATCTTCTCTGGGGATGATAAAACTTCGCCAGCCTCCAGGGAGCAGTTCTGGTTTATGCCTTTGCTACCACCCAAGCATCTCTCACAGAAATTTGGGTTGTAGGACAAAGTGCCCCTCCCCCTTCAGAGGACGATCTGTAGAGGTTGAAGACTGGAGGGCAAGGTCAGGGCTCTGATTGGGAATTGGATACTCAGTCTGGACCATGCAGAACCCCTCTATCTTGTCTAGCCTTGCAGAGTGCATGCCACTTGACAGGTACTGACAATGAATGAATGAACAGGTGAGGGCATGAATGAACTTGCTGGAAGCAGACTGCTCCCGCCCCTTGTCATTGGCCTGCACATCCCGCTGACCCAGGGTGCTCCCATTTAGCAGAGGTGACTTACTGGCCATGTACTTACACTTAGTAGACTGTGCTCTAATGTTAGTTAGGTGTCTGTTTGGTGCAAATCAAGGGACAAAAGTTTTTAATCTCCTTCAAAGTATTGGGTCACCTCCCACTGATCCATTCCTTTGACCTGGTCTGAAATTCCTATCATGATTATCAAAAGGGTTAGGTAACAAAGCTGAAGAGTTGAATTTCTCTAGGAAGTCACTGGAAAACTGTAACATTTATTTATTTAGGAAGACACAGATAGTGTAAATATTTTACTTAGGATTGGACTTTTAACTCTCTCCCAGGTTAGCTGGTTGATCCCTTTGCTAACAAGTACATGAAATATAAGGCAAAAGCTTTAAAAGCAGAGAAACCAGCAGTAATCAGGAAGGATGTAAGGACAGAGACAGCTCAAGGGTTTCAGCTCTGGACTCTTTTGACTGAACTCTGAAGGGGAGACCTTTGCCTCTGCCTCTTTAGATAGAGGGTCCTGCTTTCTGATTTTACCCAGACTTTGCCCCTTCCTCAGCTGGAAGTCAAGATCCTTTGTAAGTAACATTCAATTTTCCAGGCTGCTGGACAGGAGGAATGCTTCTAAGAGTGTTCTTGAGGTCAACCCTGTAATCTTAGCTCCTCTGAGGAGCAGTCACTCCCTCCAATGTACGTGTTGCAGGAACCTCTTTCATGGCACACCCAGAGGGGCAAAAAGTTGCATTTGTTGCAAGGAAAGATTGGTATATGGCCCGAGAGAAGTGATAACTCAAATCTGCCTTTTCTTCTGACACCTGGCTGAAGTTTTCTAAACACAACTGTTATAATATTATAACGTAACAGCTCAAAGACATAACATAATTCTGCTCAAAGACACCCGATGTTTGTTTTTGTCAATCAGCTCCAACTCCCACTCTTCTACTCTATGCCTCTAATGTCAAACTTAGTTGTCATCTTATTTGAGTTAGAGCAACAGATAAGGGGAAGAAGAGGCCTGAAAGTCATGTGGGATATATTTAATAGATTTTCAAGAAAATGGAGTATATGTACATGACAAACTTCTGACATTCACAGTATTTATTAATTTATTTATTGGAATGGGGAAGCTTGGAAAGAATATTTGACTGGGATTGGGAAAACTTGAATATGAATTCCAGCTCTGCTGTATTACTCACAATAAATTCTTAGATGATTTCATTTTCTTCTGGTGTCTCAATTTCCTCAAAGTTATTTACTTAACCTATTGGATTTGTTGTGGTGATCAAAGTAGATGAGTGAAAAAGAGTCCTTTCAAGTGATAAAATTTCAATTCAAAGTACTTTCAAACAGAATTACATCAGTTAACAAGAATTAGAGATTTCATCAATTTTTAGGTGAAGTGCTTATTTCAGTTTTTTTGTACTTGATAAAATGAGAAATCGAATAAAAAGTATTCAGTCTTCCTGAGACACCTCTGGATCCAGGAATGCTGCTATTTTATGGAGGCTGGTGGCTCAGATGGTAAAGAATCCACCTCCAATGAAGAAGACATGGGTTTGATCCCTGGGTCGGGAAGATCCCCTGGAAAAAGGAATGGCTACCCACTCCAGAATGCTTGCCTGGAGCATCCAATGGACAGAGGAGCCTGGTGGGCTACAGTTCATGTGATTCCAAGGAGTTGGACATGACTGAGTGACCAAACATACATACACACATGGAAATTAGAGGGTGACAGAGGCATCTTGCATCTTCTATAGACAGAGTCCACCTGAAGAGGGACCTGGGGTCTTGGCTAGAATATCGCCTAGGACTGGCACCTCTTTCTCTCAAAGGGGAAGCCAAAAAGAGTGATGCTCTTGGTTACATTTTAGGACAGAAATGCTAAGGGGTCAGAGATTAGTGTGCTTATTAAAATACACAGGGACAAAGTGACGCGATGATGTGTAGAGTGTGTGTGGGGAGGGCGTTTTGGAGGGTCGGGTTGGGGTGAGTGGTTTCACCTGCTTCCTTCCATTTTCCAGGGCCAATGACTTCAGCTGCTGCCCAGCAACAGCCGGTTCATCAAAGCCTTTGAGAACAGCTTTGAAAAATGTGTCAGCCAATAGGCGGGCAGGACCGGCCTGGCAGCTGAGGGACCCTCTCGCTGGAGCGGAGACTTGGGTAGGAGCAGATGGAGGCCTTCCTTCCCTTGGCTGGCTCTCAGGGCATGCAGGCACTCAGGGCTTAGAAGCTCAGACCAGGGCAGATTCTTGCCCTTGGCCCACAGTTCCACCAGGAGTTTCTTTAAGCCCCTCTGCGGTTTCCTTGGTGGGTGTGAGGCGCCGGATCTTATCCAGGGCAGGCACCCTGCAAAGGTTTGCTCTCCCATTACATTTGCCTCCAGTCCTCTCACGTGTCATTAATCAAGCTGCTGAACCGAGCCGGCACTGCTGGAGCCCGGCATTCATTACAGTCCTCAAGGGATTCATTTCTCTAGATTCCAGACCTCTTGGCTCTCAGAATAGAGATATCGGTGCTGCCAGGAAGGCCCCAAGTCTGCAGCACACTGCAGGCCACTCCGGGGACATTCCCCGCATCCCCATCCCCAGGTTCTGTGAATCCCCTTCCGATTCTCAGGGTCCTTGCAGCAAGGAAGCTGGCTTTGGGAAGTGGCAGCCCAGGGAGAAGGGCCTCCCTGGGGATCTGTATGGGACTTTCTGTGGACACAGCCGCACGGCGGGGATCCAGCCTCATCTTGTTAAAGGTTTTTCGCTTTCCCTGTGGCAAGTGCCGGGACGACTCTGCCCTTTTCTTTTTCAGGACTGGTGCAACTTCGAACACTGGAAAAAGAATCTGCTCAGTTAAAGATTCACCCTCACCTAAATAATACTGCTGATTCTTTACATCTACAAAAAGGAGATATCTTGGGGAAAGGTATATATGGCTTTAATTTTAGGGGGAAAATAAGTACACATCAGGGAAGGGCTTAGATTTCTTCTCGGACTTTATGGAAATATTTTTTGGCTTTTCAGAGAGAAAGGATCGTTTGCTCTTCCAGGAAAATTCAAGGAGATAATAATAACTACTTTATTGAGCATTTATGTCTGGCAGGAATTACTGTAAGTGTAACCACTTGTGAGAGTTGTTATATGGATATAAAAACTGAGGCACGGGGACTTCTCTGGCAGTCCAGTGGCTAAGACTCCGTTCTCTCAATACAGGGGACCCAGGTTCGATTCCTGGTCAGGGAACTAGATCCTGCGGGCCACGACTAAATGTTCTAATGCTGTGATAATCCTGAGTGCCGCAACTAAGACCTAGCACAGCCAAATAAATACATATTTAAAAACAAAAACAACTTAGGCACAGCAGGGTTAAGTCACCTGCCTAAAGTCACACAGCTTTTAACTGGTGGAGCTGGGATGCAAACCAAAGCAGCCTGGCTGCAGAGTCTGCCCTCTTCACTCCTATAACGAAAGCAGCTCAACAAACAAACAAAAAACAAAGAAACAAACCATGTAATGATCAAATGATGCAGCTCCTTATTCCAAGGCTATCCACCCATTTGTAGATTTTCATGGGTTTGGCTTCTTCTCCTTGATTTTATATTTTTCTCCCCTCTGTTGTCCAGCAGCCCCTGTACCAGAGGGTGGCAGGGCAAAGGAGAGACAGGGAACTCACGTCCATCACATTCAGTGATCATTAGTCATTCTAGCAAATGTCAAGTGAGGAAAACAATCGGTTAATTTGTGTCATCCTTTTCAGTCGTACCTCTAATTCTCTTAATTAGAGACAATAGCACGCTGAACTTTTTGGAAACCCTACCAGTTCTCAGGCCTTACTTTTCTCTGATTTCATTTGGATCATTTTCATAAACAAGGTGGTGACCCACAGCAACGCTTTCTCAGTTATACGTTTCTATCCATCAATTGAAAAAGGAATCATGTTTCAATATATCTATTTTTTGGGGGGTGTTGGTGGGAGTGGGGGGTTACCGGTCTTACCACATTAGACATACTTGCTGATTGTAAGACATCTTAGCTACAGAAATGTTAAAATGTGAGCAAGAATGTGTTTTAGAATTGAGAAAATAGAGTATTTTATTCTTATCATTCAACAAGAAATAAACCTTGTTAAGGTAGCATTTTGTAAAGGTTCTTCTTATGTGGTCTGCCCTCTCTGGGTATCAGAATTTTGATTACAGATTTCAGCTGGAGTTCAGCCTGGTTCAGATATCTATTTTTAGCAATAGCTTAAGGGTTTTTTTTCTTTTTTTTTCCTTGACAAGAGGATTACTTAAGAATAAGAGAACTGACTCATGGAAGGGGTCTGAGTTTCTGTCTTGTTAAGAAGGGGCTGGTTTCAGGGGTTGCCTTCCTAATGGACTAGAAGTTAAGTGGAGAGTCTTATCTGAGGCAGGAGAGTTGAAAACGGCAGAGAGGTGAGCCAGGTTTGAGATCAGGGAAAGCAAAGATTCAAATTCCAGAAATAAATTCAAGTGTCAAGATTGTGGTTGATTTGTCATAAAAGCGGCCCCATTTCTCAGCGTTTCCCTATGCTCATGCCTTTATGAAGTGACTTTGCGGCCCTTCTCATCAAGTGCGGTGCCTGTTTATCGAGTCTTGAATCTCTTCTGGCCTTATGGCTTGGTTTGGCAAATAAAGTATGGCAGAGTAAGGTTGTGTCAGTGCCAAGCCTGGGCTTCAGGAGGTCTTTGCACTTCTGGTCTTTTCCTTGGGACCTTACCTCTGCCAAGAAAAGCTTGCCTAGTCACATGGTTGATGAGCGACATGTGTCCTTCACCCTAGCCAACAGAACTTCAAGTGCCAGGCATGCTGGTGAGACCATCCCAGGCCAACCAGGCCCTGCTGACCCACCAGTTGACTTTGGATTCATGCGCCAGCCTAACCAAGATCAGCCAAGCCTGGCCCAAATCATCAGAACCAGTCAGATGACTCAGAGATCCATAATCAATAACCAATGGTGATTATTTTAAGTTACTAAGATATTGAGTGGCTAGTTACACAGCAATAACTGACAACAAAGACCAAATACAGGATTGAAATTAGGGCATCAGACCTAAAGGTACTTAGAATAACAGAGACTCGGTTTGGAGCAACAGCTGTTCAAAAACAAAAGATGGGCTTAGAGGGTCATTGTTGAGAATGGCCTTGCAATGTATATGACTTAACTTCATGAAAAGCAGGTAGATGCTTAAATTAGATAGGTTTTGATATAGGGACAGAGGCAGGGTAGAGAGAATGAAACCTAGATAAGCAACTGAGATTTGTTTATAGAAGTATGCCTAACATTGGTATCCTTAGCATAATGCCTGACCCTAGCAAGTGCTAGATAAATATAAATTGACTAAATTAATAAGTAAATCCTCTTTCTAGTAGAAATTTCACTTGTTCTTTCATTCATCCTTTCAACAGATTTTATATTAAGCACTATATATGGGTGTACAAGCTCATAAGTGGGCAGACATATGGGCATGATCCTATATAAGTTTTGAAATTCTCTATCTACCACAGAATGTGTGTAAACAATTTACTAAGCATTCATCTTAAGCATGTGCATATGTACATCAAGCTGTAGTGGGTTCTGATATTTACCTCCAAAAGGGCTGGGTGTGGACTAGGAAATGTCTCTTCTATTCAGACTCTTGTTGTTTCGTTGCTCAGTCATGTTTGACTCTTTGTAACCCCATGCACAGTAGCCCACCAGGTTCCTCTGTCCATGGGATTTCCCAGGCAAGAATACTGGAGTGGGTTGCCATTTCCTTCTCCAGGCGATCTTCCTGACCCAGGGATCGAACCTGCCTCTCTTGTACTGGTAGGTGGATTCCTTACCCCTGAGCCATGGGGGAGGCCCCTCTGTTCAGGCTAGGCTATCTTATTCTTTCTTTGACTTCTGCAAAGTCTATGGACCATATCTGGGTCCCAGGATACTCATGTCAGATATTAGTCTGGGATGTAGCAAATGCTTTCTTAAATGGCTGTTCAAGAATGATTGTAGGTAGTTTTGCAGTTGCTCAAAATTCAGATAGGATTCCTGAGCTCCAAGAGATGCACAGTGCTCAGTGAGCTGAAATGTAGGAAAGTTTGTGTGCCTTCAAAGTGTTCTGTAAAATGTGAATTGTGGCTAGTTATTGCATGTTTACTTTTGTGATGCTGCAAATGTATCTCACTGGGATCTACTGCAGTGATGGGAAGGGTTGGGACCTGCTCCTGGGCAGGTTTCCAGAGTCAATGTGGAAAAGGACTAATCCCTTTAGCAAAGGTAATGGATGCTGAAGACTTGATGCTTTTGAACTGTGGTGTTGGAGAAGACTCTTGAGAGTCCCTTGGACAGCAAGGAGATCAGATCAGTCAATCCTAAAGGAAATCAATCCTTGAATATTCATTGGAGGGACAGATGCTGATGCTGAAGCTCCAATACTTTGGCCACCTGATTCGAAGAGCCGACTCATTGGATAAGACCCTGATGCTGGAAAAGATTGAAAGATTGAAGGCAGGAGGAGAAGGGGATGACAGAGGAGAGATGGTTGGATGGCACCACCGACTCAGTGGGCATAACTTTGAGCAAGCTCCGGGAGATGGCGAAGGACAGGGAAGCCTGGTGTGCTGCAGTCCATGGGGTCTCAAAGAGTCAGACACGACTGAGTGACTGAACAGCAGCAACAATGAATGCTGGGGTAGCTCCTAATTGTTCTTATCAAACGCCTTCTCTGATTATGGTCTTTTATTGTTCTACTATTTGTTTCATGTATACAATGATGCGGCCCATCTGTAGGTTTCAAATACAACCCATCTATGCATGCACGTGTGCTCAGCTGCTCAGTTGTGTCCAACTCTTGTGACCTCATGGACTGTGGCCTGCCAGGCTTCTCTGTCCATGGAATTTTTCAGGCAAGAATACTAGAATGGTTTGCCATTTCCTCATCCAGGGGATCTTCCCAACCCAGGGATTGAACCTGTGTCTCCTGCATCTCCTGCATTGGCAGGCAGATTCTTTACCACTTGGAAAGCCCAGTCCATCTTTGACTGTATCCACTCAAAGGAACAGTTATCACTCATCACAAAAAATGAGAGAAAAAACGAATGATTCAGTGTGTGTATGCATGCATGCATACTTGTGTGTATACATGTGTATGTGTGTATATATTTCTTTATATCAGTTTCTAAGTACCTAAAAGTGGATTAAAAGTTTCCAATTGGGCTTTCATGGGAAGAATTATCCTTCATTCTAAGGTGATGTCCTTCATACTTTTTTGGCAGTAAGATTGTTTTTTAAAATAATGGTAATAGCAGATAATCACTTTTAATGTTCTTTGGAAAAATAAAGATTGATGATCCTGTGGTTGCTGCCTGGGAATTTTATAAATTTACCAGGACCATGATTTACCGGTCTGGAAATCACTTAAAGGCTACACTAGGCAGGGTGAAAGACAACGGATGACTCCTTGCTCTCTGTGTGTGTGTGCTAAGTCACTTCAGTCATGTCTGACGCGTTGCAGTGTTACGGACTGTACCCCACCAGGTTCCTTTAAGGGATTCTCCAGGCAAGAATACTGGAGTAGGTTGCCATGCGCTCCTCCAGGGGATTTTCCCAACTCAGGGATTGAACCCACTGCTCTTTATGTCTCCTGCATTGGCAGGCGGGTTCTTTACCGCGAGGGCCACGTGGGAAGCCCCTCCTTGCCCCTCTAAAAGCAAGAAATCCCTGTGAGGCAATTAGACATTGGGACAAAATATTGAATAGCTGGCAAGAAGTTCCAAAGTTATGATCAGTAAATAGACTATGTCATAATAGGTGAGTAAATTAACATACTTATTACATTCAAGAAAAAAATTAACTGATCTGAGGTAAAAAAAGGTAGATGAAGGTTTCAGAAGAAACCAGCACAAAATCACCTTTCTCATAAAACCTGGGTTTTATTAGTTACCAATGTCAATTTTACTCGTTAATATTAGAAATGAAGTTGGGGTAGTAGATACATTAAAACTGGCTGATGTGCCAGGAAAGGAGCTGGAAATACCCAGAATGGGTTTGAAATCTGGGCTACTCCATGATGTATGAGTGAGCTTTTGCTGTGTAACATAATATCCTAAAACTAAAGCAAAATGGCTTAAAACAAAAATCATTTATTGGGTCATAATTACATGGGTCAGCTGGGCAATCCTTCAGGTTTGTGCAGTTTAGTCAACCTTGGTTGGGCTTGTTCATGTATCAGGTCAGCTGTGGGTTGGATGATGGCTGGATTATATACTATGGGTTATCTACTATCTACTATGACCTCACCTGACTGATGGTTGACTGGCTGTTGGCTGTAGTAGTGACTGGGATCACATGTTTCTATTCATCCAGTAAGCTCTCACATGAAGACAGACCATAGGATTCCAAAGTAGCAACAAAGAGCAAGTCCCAGTTTGCAAGTGTGTTCGAAACCTCTATTACATCCTATTTGTTTCATCCTCTAAGTAAAATCTTCCCAACTTGTTTGCCTAGGTATACTTGGGTGTGCTCAAATATTTCTTCCCTCAGCATTTGGGCAATGTGGCAGGGCCATGGACCCCACTTTCTCCAGTGTTACATAAAAAATTTATTTTTTACAATCAAAGTAAATATATTGATATCAAATAACCTAGAGAAATTAATCAGTGTAATACAATCGAAGAAGAAATCTCTCACAGGTTGGAGATGCTATTGGAACTTTGCAGAAAGGACACCCAAGAGAAAAGGGTTATATTTTGAATGCAAATGTGATTCATTGTTCTCATAAATTGCTACTCAATCATGCAAAATCTGAGATTCAGAAGGAAAAAAGTCTTGAGAAGGTTATGAACTCTTTTATCGATCTTTTTGCTAAATAGATCCATATTTTAAAAAATTTCATTGCAATATAATTGACATGTAACACTAGTTTTAGATGCACAGCATACTGATTCGATATTTGTATGAATTGTGAGTTGATTAGCACAGTAAGTCTAGTTTAAATCTATCACCACACATAGTCATAATTTTTTTTTCTTATGAGTAGAATTTTTAAGGCTTACCCTCTTAGCAACTTTCAAATATACAACACAGTATCATTGACTATTGTCACCATCAGTCAGTTCAGTTCAGTTGCTCAGTTGTATCTGACTCTTTGTGACTCCATGGACTGCATGCAGCACACTGGGCTTCACTGTCCATCACCAGCTCCCAGAGCTTACTCAAACTCCTGTCCATCGAGTTGGTGGACTCGGTGCCTTTGATATACATACAAATATTGAATCAGTATGTTGTACACTTGAAACTAGTGTCACATGTCAATTATATTGCAATGAAATTTTAAAAAATATGGATCTACTGTCACCATGGTGTATGGTATATATTATATCCCTTGACTTGTTTATATTATATCTAGAAGTTCATACATTTTGACTCCCTTCACCCATTTCACTCAACCCCCCATCTGGTAACCACCAATCTATTCTCTGTATCTTTGAGTTTGTTTTTTTGTTTTTTCAGTTTCCATATAAGATTATATGGTATTTATTCTTCTCCATCTGACTTATTTCACTTAGCCTAATGCCTGTTGTTGCACTGTTGCTGATCTCTGTGATTTATCCATCCTCTTCCACCTAGTTGTGTTGTTTTTTAGTCTTTAAGTCCTGTCCAACTCTTTGCCACCCCATGGACTGTAGCCCACCAGGCTCCTCTGTCCATGGGATTCTCCAGGAAAAAATATTTCAGTCAATTGTCATTTCCTTCTCCAGGGGATCCTTCCGACTAAGGGATGGAAACTGCATCTCCTGCGTTGGCAGCGGATTCTTTTTTCTTCCAATCCTTCTCTACTCAGCATCTCCTCAAACCCGGATCTGATAATGCAAATGATTTGACCAACATTGCTTTGTTTAAACTCCTTCTTCTTCTTCTTTTTTTTTTTTTTACTATCTGGTTGCAATGTACCCATTAATTTACATCCTCCTCTGCAGCCTCCTATCACACTCTACTTTCTACTCCAGCCTCCCTTGAAATAGTGCTCACTGTTCCCCAAGCCCCTGCGGGCACCTCTAGACTCTTTGCCTTTGCCCAGGCTGTTTCTCAGCCTTGAATTCTTCTCTCACTAAACTCCACGGGTCAAAATCAACTGGTCACCTTCAACATGCAGGTCAGATGAGGCTTCCTGGGAGACGACCTGGTGGACCTGGTCCAGCGTTTCCGTGTCTCCCTTTGAGTCCTTAGCCCCCTTATCTATGAGTTAGCATCACTTACTTAAAGCTCTCCCTCCTCTGGATCACCTGAGACGTGACAAGGATGTCTCAGTCATGTTTGCAACCCACACGGCGCACAGTCGGCTCCAAGGATCGTTGGCCGAATTGACCTGATTTTGTTGAACTGGGGCAATGTCTGATGCTGCAGTGAACCGGTTGGTGATCATGACCGATCACAGCAGCACCGTCCTAACCAGAGCAGCTGTCCCCTGGGGGTCATCTGGGGCGGCGCTTGTCAGGGCGTGTGGAGGCCGGCCTGAAGGAAAGGAACTAGCTTGTATCAGGAGGACGGGTCCCTGGAGATCCGTTGCAGTTCTTGGCCCCTGTATCCCGCTCCCCTCCCTCCAGAGAAGGTCCTCATCTGAGATCTCTTTCCCTTCATTAGCTGTGCTTGTCGAGTCTCCCCAGCTGCACTTCCTCTGGTCTTTTCTGGCTTCGCTGTTTGTTTATTTGTTTCCCTGTCAGCCTCTTTCTCTGGCTGTGCTTGTAAATAGAGCCGATGACTGTCAGCTCTAGGGCCTGTGTGGTGAACCTGCCGCCCACGTGGGGGCGGCAGGTCTCGTAGACTCTAGAATCTGATGCCAAGGGTTATTTATCCCTGACGCTCAGAAACTGCTCCAGGCACTGGCCCGAGCTGTCCAAAAGGTTTTTCTCCTGATCATCCAAATGGAACTTTACAAACAGAAGCATCACACGACATGCTCTCTCCTTCCCCTCCCGGCCCTCTCTCTTGCTTCTTGTCCTTGCCACCACACCCGCATCACAGGTTGGGCAGCTGACCGAGGGGACACCCAGGCTGGCCTGTGCTGTGGAGTGGCAAATACCACGAAACGTTTCATGCATTACACTCTTCCCTGGCTGATTTTTAATCCTCATTGAGAAAGTTAGAACTGGGCTCCCTCTACCTTGCCCAGTCATTCCAAATTCCTAAAGCCAGAGCATCCTTGCTTGTTGGCTACGGCAGGAGAGACCTCTTTGAGGCTGAGCCTTTGTCTTTTGCGTCCATCCCGGTCTGTTTTTGGGCCGAGGAAGGTTCTCCTCTCTCCTGAGGCCAGTTACCCTGTTTCACCCCCTTCCCTGCTTTGCAACCCGGGGGACCTCCTCCGTCCCCACCTCCACCCTCAGACCCCGGTGGGCTCTGCTTCTCCCTGCCTTCTCCAGCGCACTGGCCCCTCCGAGGCAGCTGCCAGTGAGCCCGCTGTCAGCGGGAGAGCCTCATAGGCAGTGCCATCCTGCTCCAGTCTGCGGTCCTCCCCCGACTCTGCGTGGCAGCGCGCATCATCTGTCAGCGCCCCCTCCCCTCCCTCCGCTTCCCCACCCCCTTCCCCAGGCGCTCGCTGCCTTCCCGGTTCATGAGATGCAAAGCCCGGCAGGCGGGTGAGGAGCCAGCAGGAGCCGCATGTTGCAGCTGCCCTGCTTGGGGCACCCCCCACCCCCCGAGGTGAGGTGAGCCGCCCCTCGGCAGCCCTCTCCCATGTGCCAGGAGGTGGCTGACTCGGTCACTCAGGGCTTCACCGAGCCATGCTCAGCTGGGGCCGGCGCCAGCCAAACCTTCCCAGCTGCACTTCCCTCCGCCAGACAGGTAAGAGAGAGCCGCTCTTCCAGCCAGGCCGAGAGGGTCCCCGAACTGGCCTTCTCCAGCTGGCCATCCTGAGCCACGAGTCTTGCTGGGAAGTGCAGGACACCCCAGTGCAGAGAAGGCACTGTCTGTCTGTCACAACCCTACCCTCCCATTCTCTGACAGAGCTCCTCGGACAGACTGGGTTAAGCCGGTCACTCTTGCCAGGAGCAAGGGTGCGGGAACGTGCCCATTCTTCCCGGTCAGTGTGCACTAAGCTGCCAATATCCTGGTATTGTTCTTTCTCCTCCCCTGAAACCTCCTTTCTTGTCCAAGGGGACGCAGTATCTCCCCGCGCATCCCTTCGGGGGCTCCGTGATTACGGTAGATTGCTGCCTGGACCGTGACATTGTCTCTGTTCGTTTCATTCATGCCGCCTTTGCTGTTGTGTAAAGCGGATCGCCGGCACAGCAGTCTGGCTGCCCACAGCATCTGTTCTGTTTCCAGACAGCGTGCAGGTCTCCTGTGCTCCTGGTGACTAATGCTGGTGACACATTCCAATGCAGGAAAACTCACAATCATAATGGGTTCAAGGGAGATCAAAACACATCAGAGGTCACCGATTTTTTTGTTTTTTTCAGCTTTTTTGAGATGTAATGACAGATAACATTGCAATGTGTTTAAAGTGCCCAATGGGATGATGTGATACATGTATGCATTCTGAAAGGACTCCTACCTAGAGTTAATGAGCACATCCACTGGCAGGTCACCAAGTTCTAGTTTCAAATATTTTTCCACATTTTTATTATTGCATATAATGTTGAAAGAATATCAGAAAGTTTTGTTCACATTCTGGATTGTTTTCTTAGACATAGTCTTAAAATGAGATTTGCTGGGATGGTGGTGTTTTTTTTTTTAAAACTGATACAAGTGACATATAACATTGTTTTGGTTTCAGGTTACAGTGTAATGATTTGATATATGTATGTATTATGAAAAGATCACCGCAATAAGTCCAGTTAACTTCCATCACCACACGTAGCTGCAGTTGTTTTTTTTTAAGGGGAGGGCAGGTCACCAATTTGTAAGCAGTGAGTTGAGGACACAGGAAGCACCTATAGGAGTGATGAGTCCTTGGCAACAGCTTCTCAGAGCTGTCTAGGGGGGCGTGAGGGAGAGCGGCTTCTCTCTGTGCTAGAGTCATTCCATCTCAGCCTGTTGTTTCACTTCATGCTTACAACCTGGCTGAAGGTCCTCATAGGTGTTTATCTTGGGATGCTTTCAAACTAATGAAATAAGGAAACTAAGGAAAGCCTACCCCTTCCTACAACTTGGGTTATTTTTGGATTATTTGTTCCTACAGTTTTGGAAAACTCCAAATTTTTTGGGAAGATGCAGGAGGTGCTGGAAAGTGGGGGAGTGAGATAACGGTTATCAAGAGAGCATCTAAGTGCTTGGGGGAAGTTCAAAGCTCTAACTGGCAATGTGTTATTATGCTGATGATGGCTTTTACTTTTAGTTTGGGAATGGTATCCCTATGAGCACTCAATCAGTCTGGCAAACTGTTTTTATTAACCATTTGCTCTATGCTCAGTCCTTAGAATAGGTGTCCTAGTAGAGGATTGATGGGAGTGGGGTGAATGGGGATTGGAGAGTATTGGGTGGCCCCTAGTCCACGTGGCCTGGCTGAGGTAAGCTACTCCTGGAGACCCTGTTATTTTGGCATTAAAATTTCTTCTCACACAGTGCTTTATGCACAAAGGAATCTTAAAACTTTCTCACATTCTTTGTCCAGTTGAATTAGACTTTCACTTGAAGCCAAGGTCTTTCTCCTATGGGTCAGTGACCTTCAACCACAAGAGTCATTTCACAAATGCCAGGGACTCCCAAGGGATTGAGTAAGAGGTAGATGGTTGGCTGCACAAAATCCATCATATTACCATTTTAAAAATCCTCCAAATGTGGGTCTCAAGGATGGGTCAGCAGCAGCAGTACTGAATGTGATGCAATGTTTTATAGAATGGAAAAAACCCTGGTGGTCCTGGGTTCAAGTCTCCCTAAGGTCATTAATTGAATTACCCTGTGCCCCTCACTCAGGGATCTGGTACAGCTTTGCTTTTAGCATCTGTAAAATGGGTACAATAACAAGGGCCCAACTTACCTCCAAAAGTTTTTATGAGGATCAACTAAAAAATGATGATAGCTGCCAGTTATCAAGATGTGCTGGGCAACTTTACTAGGTACTTTCCTTACATCATGCTGTTTAATCCTTCCAAATTCCCTAAAACGTAGTCTCCAGGAGCTCAAGAAACTTGATCAGCTAAAGAAGTGAAAGCAATTTTTAGGTTTCGGCAGTGCCATACAAGTATAAGTTTTGTTGTGTATCACGACTTCATGGCTTAGGATATTTATCCTGCTAATCCTTTCCCAGGCTCTCCTGTCCCATGTGCTTGCTCATTTCATTTCTGTCCAAATACTTACAGCTCCAGAGCCACTAGAAATGCTCATTGCTTTTCCTCTGTCTTGAAAATTAGAATATTTTTCACTGTTCAAGAAGCATCAACATTCTCACCAGAACCTTTATCAGGGCTCTCTGTTTGGAATTTCCAAAAAGCTTTTGAATCCTTCAATAAAAGGTCTAAAAAGAAGAGGGTCTCAGAAAAGCTGAATGGCTTAAGGTAGATTCCTCCCAGGGCCTTGTCTCTCAAGGAAAAGTGTCAGAATTTGCTCAGCATCTTTGTGCATCAGAGTGCACCCACACAGCCCTGGTCCCTCCTCCCGCCCCCAGTGCAGACATTCATGTGCACCGTCACAGGCCTGAAAGCAAAGCATTTCATTTTCCAGGGGGCTCTGTGAAGGTAGGAACAGATCCCAGCGGGAGAGCTGTCCCTGGTCTCCACACCACCATTTCCTGCCACTGTTGGTGTGGCCAGCCCCCATGCCCGGGTCTGGTGGCTCTGGAGCTTCCTTCTTACATGAATCTGGCTGGCTGGCTGGACTGGACCTGGCAGGGAAGACACAAACGCCATTGGCTGAAGTCATTAAAAATGGAGGATTAGAAACAGCTGATTTTCTATTCAGAGGAGGGGGAGAGTGCTGAAGCTGCTTTCTGCCCACAGCTGTAGACCCTGATGGCAAATGGTAAAGCTTTTGTTACTGTCTATGAAGGGGAAGAGATTGATAACCAGCACCCTGGCACTTCGAGACAGGAGGAGAGCCACACTCCTATTGTGGCAGGGCCTCGTGCACTCACATCTCAGCCCCAGGGCCTTGAAAACTAGGTCCCGCTGCTTCTCCATGTGCTGCTTTGCTGCCCCATCCTCTGCAGCCTCCTGTCTACCCCTGTGTGGTGTTTGGCCTCTGTCTTCTAAGACTCTGATGCTCTCAGTGTGACTTCATGTTTTGATAAGGTTGAAGAATTTACAATCCATGTTTGCTTAGATATTATTGAATTCTTACAGTAGCTCAGGAAGTTGGCATTGCTTTAGTATTCTGATTTCAGAGAGGAGACAGCAAGGTCTTAAGCCGAGATAACTTAGCCACAAAGGGGATGAGTTGGAGTTTGAACCCTTTTTACCGGACCTGAGAGCTCATGCCATTTCTGTAATTCCATGCTGCCTCTTCCAGTCATCATCCTTACTCCAAACAGTCTCACTCACCCATCCATTGTCTGGTTCAGTTAAGTTCAACAAACATTTACTGAGCATCTTATTGGTGCCAGGCACTGGGCTAGGTGCTGGAGATGTAGAGAAGAAAAATCTTTTACCTGTGTCATCTGTATAGGTCATGAAATGGACCTATGGCGCCTGGTACATTGCTTGGCGCATAGGAGATACCTAAGGGTTAGTTGAATAAATGAATGGAAGCATGGATACAGTTTCCTGTCCTTGGTGAATTTAAGAGGCTGGGTAGGAGCTGAGACTTGTAGGCACTTAATCGTGCCAAGTGCCGAGGTAGAGAAGTATGTCCGGAGCACAGAGTAGGGCAGTTGCAAAACCTGGCTGTACAGGGGAGCCTGCTTGGAGGAAGTGGTCCTGAGCGCAGCTAGAAGGGTGAGGAGGCAGAACAAATTGCAGAAACGAGGCTTAGAGACTTGGAATAATGATGTGTGCTCAAGACTGTGAGCAGTTTCGAGTTATTAGAGCATGAAGCATCAGCCACTGGGGTGGTGGGCAACTCTCAGGTAGGTGGGACCCAGTTCCTGAGGAGTTTATGTGTCAGAATCTTTATTAAAGCTTGAACTTTATCCCGAGGCTTGGGCTTACAGGTTGTGAGGCGAAGGGACCATAATCATGTTTGTGATTTAAATAGGTGATTATGGCTGCAGACTGGAGTTGAATTTAAGGAGGTAGGCTGGATCACAGGCCAGAACAAGAACCAGGAACTATGAGCCAGGAGGTGAACTAGAGCAATGGTAGTAAGGAAAGAAAGGAGGCAGGTGTAAAAACCGTGACGATTTAATCAGTATGGTTTGGTAACTGCTTGACTATAGGAGATGAAAGAAAAGGTGTCATCTCTAATTGCTTCCCTATTTTTGGCTCAAGTTACTCAGTGGATGTTGGTGCCAGAAGCTGAAACCAAGGATGGCAGAGAAAGCCAAGATTTATAGGTATATGGGGGGAGGGTGGGGGGAAATGGGTCAGGAGAAGCAGGTATGATGTGCTCAATTTTTAGATACATCTGCATATGTTGTGCCTGGGGAATATCTGAGAGAGATATTCACCAACCCATGGGTTATAAGAATGTTTACAGTTGGGAAAAGGGCCAGAAGGAAAGTATTTGGAAATGGTCAGTATATCTGTGTAGATAGGAGTGTGGACAAGGATAAGATTGCCCAAGAAGCATTTAAGGAGAGGAGAACAGGAAGCCAAGGTTAGAAAGCAGGAGAATATCAACATTTATGCTTTGAGAAGAGGAGGAAGGAGCTAGCAAAGAAGACCAAAGGGAAGGGCAGTTAGGACAGTGTCAGGTTGAGGAGGCTAAGAGAGTAGGAACGCTAGAAGTGAAGGGTCACTGTGGTGGATGCAGTGAAGAGGTCCTTAAAGACAAGAGTCATTGGACTTCACAGGATGGGGGTCCCTGTTTCAGGGCTGTGGTGGGCATGGGAGCCAACTGTGAAGGACTGAGGATGGGAAAGGAAGTGGGGAAACAGGAGATGCTGTCAGACAGCTTTGCTGACAAAGGGAGGAATGCCTAAGGGGGATTTTTTAAAATGAAAGAGTACTTTTATTTGTAAGTGTAATGGGGGAGAGAAAGAATAAAGATAGAGAGTTTATCAAACAGGATTAAGTGGGGAAGCAGGGCCTCGAGGAAGAATTTGTCCTGATAGACACAGCTGCGAGGGGTGGATATGTGTAGATGTGGGTAGGTTTGCACATGAGGAGACAGGAGAAGAGGTTGAGGTTGTTTCATACCTGAGGGCTTGATGATCATGATGAACCAGGAGATGAGGCTGTGGGCATGTGACGGATCATGTTATAGAAGCCCTCTCTTCTCTATGGGTTTCCCAGGTGGCTTAGTGGTAAAGAATCTGCCTGCAATGTAGGAGACGTGGGTTTGATCCCTGGGTCAGGAAGATCTGCTGGATGAGGAAATGGCAACTCACTCCAGTAGTTTTGCCTGAAAAATTCCATGGACAGAGGAGCCTGGGGGGTTACAGGCCATGGGGCTACAAAGAGTCGGACACGACTGAGCGATGGAGAATGAGTAGGGGCACTCTTCCTTACACTCTGGCTTCCTGCCCTTTGACTGCCTTCGCAGAAGCCAGCTGGCCACTGGGAAGCTAATTTGTAAACAGTGAGTTCACTGTGTAAGGCTCAGGTCACAGTAGGGGCAGGGAAGGGTCGGGGATGTAAGCGAACAGGTCATCCTTTGCATCCTCATCCAAGGTTGACTTGTGGCCGGATTCTGGATGTTTGGGCAGCTCAGAAGTGGGAGGAAAGGAAGCAAGTAGCTGGATGCTGTTCTAATAGCTCTGTGCTGAGTCCTGACTGTGGCTCTAAGAAATGTGACTTTGGGCAAAGTCTTTAAAGTTTAGGTTCTGTAGGTGATATCTGAGAGTCATACCCACTCTAAACCTCTATGAATTTTAGCACCTGCTCCCTAGGAGTCAAATAATAGTTTTGTTTTGTTTTTTAAGTTGATTTATCCATGGGGAAGAAAGCTTACAATGGAAAATAAACAGGAAATTAATTTCTATTCAAATTGCATCTTTCATATTTTAATTTCCTTGCACTAACAGTTTACACATTGTATGCTCTTTTTACTAAAGCGTATCTTGTCACACTAAAAAAACAAGTTAGGCATACTATCAAAAATACACAAGTCAAGAAAACAGGACAACTCAGCTTTGACCCCCTTGCACTCACCACCCTGGATGATTTTTAAGCAATTTCCAGATAGCATATCATTTCAATGTTAAATATTTCCGAGTGTATTTCTAAAGAGTAAGATTGCTTAAGGAAAAAAAAAAACACCTCAGTATTGATATCACACTAATAATAATATCTAATCAGTGCTCATACTTCCCCCAATTGTCTCATATTTTTTTATGTTTTTAAACTCAAATCAGAGTCCAAGTTAAATTTCACATGCTGTATTTGGTTGATGTGCTTCTTAAGTTTTTGTTTTGTTTTGTTTTTTAACACTGATGGCCACTGTCTAAGAGTCCTGTAATTCCACAACAACTCCTGATTTCATGTCATTTCCCCCAGTGTAGGTCTGCCATTTAATTTTAGGAGCTCTAAGGGAACCACTGCAGTTTAGACAACAAAGCCTCTAAAGATTCATTTTAAAATTCCTTCTAGACACACTTAGAAGGAGAAGTATAAAAATAATAAATTAAAAAAAGAGGATAGAAAGAAGAAAAGGCTGGAGGGAGTCATAAGAAGACACATGAAGGCTCAAGCGGAACAAAAGAAAAGAACTTTTGTAGCAGGGACTTAAGTAACCCCCATCCACCAAGAAGCTTGAAAACCCTTACAAATGTGTTTCATACTTTTTTTCTTTTTTTTACTGTCACCTGGCTTAGCAAGTGGCAAACATGAATCTTTAAATAATAACATTCTGTTTATTTAGTGTGTTTTCCCAGACAGCTTATCAAATAGCTGAGTGGGTATCGCTGAAGTCATCCTCTATGTAAAGTGGGGAAAGGTAGGAATTCTAATTCCCATTTCACAGATGATGAAACAATTGATACAGCTAGTAATAGTTGTATCACAGTCATTTGCTGTTCATCAAACATTGTGCTGAACTTGATGATGTTATCTAATTGGATCCTTTTAACAAGCTGATGACATTGGTATAAGGATCGTTATAATCTTTATAACAAACTGATGACATGATGAAAATAACACTCAGAGAGGGAGAATAACTTGCCCACAGTTACAGATCTGGGGAAATCAAGGAGCAGAGATGGAAATTCAAGGCTGTCAAACCCACTGTTCTTTTTTTCCAGGTCAGTCTGCTCTCTACTAAGTCATCAATCTTGTTCTGCATAGACTTGCTCACTGGCAAAATTCCATTTAGAGAGTAGCACAGAGCATCACCAAATATAATAACAGGGTACAGTGTGCTGGAATTTGCAAAGCCTTTTCCTTCCCACAGACTGTCTCATTTCTTTCTCATAACCACCTTGAAAAATAGGGCAGGTGTGTTAATTTGTGTTTTACAGATGAGGAAATTGAAATTCAAAGCTCTTGGTTATGTTAGTTGGTAATCATGTAGCCAGTGAGGGCAGTGAGTGTCACGGAGCTAGTTTGCAGCAGAGTGAGGATCAGAGGCTCTTTCTTCTGATTCCAGATCCCGTGTTTCTCGGGTCCTCTTTGCAAACCTCCTGGGCCCACACCTTTAGCTGCTGACTTTTTTCCATGCCCCCTCTGATGTTCCTTGTGCAAAGTCGAGTAGGCTTATTACAAATTAAATATCAGGAAGCTCAAACTGATGAACAGGAAGGAAATGAGGCTGCTAATGCTCAGAGGAATGGAATCGAGATGCAGTTTTTTTAGCAGAATTTTGGGCCAACTGGCCTCTTTCTGTCCTTCCCTTCCCTGTGTCCTTCCAGTCTCTATGGAAACCCCAAATCAATGTGGCATATGTTGATTCATGTTTCTACTGTTACTAGGAAGCTACAAACTGGAAATTGCTTTTAAAAGATTTGTGGAAGAGCTTTAGCATGCTGACCAGAATTCAAATCTAATATCCAAATGACTGTTTTATTAAAAGCTTTTAATGTGGTCCTATCCTAGGTGGTATGTTGATGAAATAAGCACACAGGGGGCATTTGACAATAAACCTCCACTTCCACTATCGTGGCTTTTAAAAATATTATATTGCAGTCCTAATTCCCTTTATCTTCAATGTAATTACATTTCTGTGGCCCGTGTGACAATGCCAGGTGTCCTTTTGCTCTTGATTAATTCCACTCTGCCCCAACCAGGCAGTTGGGAACAATAGTTTGCAGATGCCGTAGGTACCTGGACGGCTGCCCCTGGGCGTCATTAACATTAGGCTGACTTCCATGTTGACCTGGAGACTGCAGAAGTCTGGCGTGTTTCTGCCATAAGGAATCCTCGGTGATTTTTCACATTTTCTCATGAACTGAAAATCAAATGCAGCTGACATTTATTAAACACCTGCTCCATACCAGGCAATGAAAATTGATAGCAGGGGGAACGAGTCAGAGAGTCTGTCTTTGTGGAGCACACAGTCATTTGGGAGGATCCGAAAACATAAATCACAAGGATAAACTACAGGCTGTGATGCGGGCTGTCAGAGAATCACATAGCACAGCGGCAATGTGGGATGGGGGGATTCCTCCGGATTGTGGGAGCTCTGGAAAAGCTTTGGAAAGGCCAAGTTCTAACTTGGAGATGTTGGGTTTCAGGAAGGACCTGGGAGTTAAGAGACAGACCCAGAATGGAGACATTCAGAGAGCCTAGCTGAGGAATCAGGTCTGTGCTTGCATGCATGCATGAGTGTGTATGTGCACGCATGCACAGGCCTGAGTGTACAGCGGGATATGAGACTGGATAGGTAAATGGGACCAAATTATTGGAATATCAGGCAGGACAGGGAGTTAGCATGGAGCCCACTATACAGATGATCTGCTTTGTTGTTTGTTGTTGCTGTTTAGTCGCTCATTTGTGTCCCACTCTTTTGCAACCCCGTGGACTATAGCCCACCAGGCTCCTCTGTCCATGGGATTTTCCAGGCAAGAATACTGGAGTGGGTTGCTGTTTTCTCCTCCAGGGAATCTTCCTGACCCAGGGATCAAACCCGTGTCTCCTGCACTGCAAGTGGATTCTTACCACTGAACCACCGGGGAATATTTGCTTTATGGATCTATTCAGTAGCTCACTCTTGTGGTAGTGGAGTGTGCCAGAAGGTTTGTGGGGAATGGGGGTGATGAAATAGGGACAGAAGATCAGTTATTTAGGGGAGGTGGAAGGGCACATATTGTGCTGGCTGCTGGTAACCTCTGACATGGCAGCATCAATGGATGCGAGATGAGGAAATTCAGAAATAAATCAGAAATAAGGTTTAGAAATCAATTCAGCAAGAGGAATGGAGGGAAAGAAACCCCAGATACCTGCATTTATTACCCTGAGGGTCTGGAACAGAGTGATGTCATGAATGCACACAGGAGCCCAGCAAGAATGGAGGACTTGGAGGGGAAGGTGGTTGTTTTGCAGACTGTTGAGAGTCTGCAGGGTCTGACAGGGGTGGGGCTGTCTAGAAGACCTCTTGAAATGCAGCGTGGAGCTCAAGAGAGCTAGGACCCAAGCCCTGATTCTGGAGAGAAGCTGTGCCCGGTGCTTGGGAGGATGGAGTTTTACAGAGGAGCAAGTGCAAAGAGGGGCGATCATCAAGGTGCCCGGCAGCCAGAAGTGCCGAGAAGCCAGAAGAGCCAGAGGTGCCAAGAAGCCAGAGCAGGGCTTGCAATGATTGTTTTCCCAGGAAAAACCATGCGTCTCAACCTGAGATGCCATCCTAAGCCTAATTTTCAGCCAGCAGCTCAGGAGCTGTAAACAGAGACTAATCCAGAGTTCTATGTCCCTGGACCAGAGTCCAAGTAGCAAGTGCCCTTCTCATTAGCCCTCCAACCTGCTTGCCTTTTCCTGTCTCTCTCCTTTGGGAAAGAAAACCATGCCAGGATACATATCCCCTCGCCTAAATTCTTTATACACCTGCCTCTATAGGAAGGAAGATAAGAGTCCTCCCTTAAAAAATTATGTATTTGTTTGACTGCACTGGGTTTTGGTTGTGGCATGCGGGATCATTGGGGCTTTTCAGGTGGCGCTAGTGGTAAAAAATCCATCTGTCAATGCAGGAGACACCAGAGACGTGAGTTGGATCCCTGGGTTGGGAAGATCCCCTGGAGGAGGAAATGGCAATTCACTCCAGTATTCTTAACATGGAAAATTCCACAGACAGAGGAGTCTGGCGGGCTACAGTCCATGGGGTCGTCAGGAGTTGTTGGACACGACTGAGTACGCACACCCGCACCACTTGGGATCTTGAACCCGGGCCCACTGCACTGGACTATAAGGGAAATCCCTAGAGTCCTCCCTTGCGAGGGACCTGTCCTAGGTCTGCGCTGCTCAAACTGGGGTGCTGTGAGCCTACTCCTTGGTGTTTAGGAGAGTTGGTAAAAAAATAAATAAATAAAAAGTTTGCAGTGCTTTTAATTTTTTTTTTTTACTCATGCTAGAATCATGTCTACACACCCTCATCACTCTGCTCTTTGTATTCCTGTTCTTTCTTTTAAAACTTTATTAATTGTGGTATCGCTTCTTAAATGTTTGGGTTGGCTTACTGACTTGCTGTGACTGTATTAATTCTCTCAAGGCTAATTGAAGATTATGATGCCTAGTTAATATGGGTCAGCTTCCACTCGAGCCTTGGGATCCTGTACAACACCCCGCTGTCTCTTCAGTGCCTTTAAATCCTGGATGCTGGACTGGGCAGTGTAAGCCTTGGAGGAGGTCTCCAGCCCCCTGTGTTGGCACCAGTAGAGGGGTCCCATGACGACCCTGCCTTTGTGTTCAGGCGAAAGGTGGAATAGGCTGGAGGCACCGAGTTTGGTATCAGACACCCAGCTCTGTTGCTTACAAATGGCTTTTCTCTGTTTTCCCATCTGTAAAACAGATGATAAAGACGTTGGTCTTGTAAATTTGTGTTAGTCACTCAGTTGTGTCCAGCTCTTTGCGACCCCATGGGCTATGGCCTGCCAGCATCCTCTGTCCATGGAATTCTCCAGGCAAGAAAACTGGAGTGGGTTTCTATCCCCTTCTTCAGGGGATCTTCTGGACCCAGGGATGGAACCCAGGACTCCTGCATGAGGCAGATTCTTTACTGTCTGAGCCACCAGAGAAGCCTGTAAGTTTTTGGTGAGAGTTAAATAAGATAATGAAGTGCAATGTTTAGCACAGTGCTGGCACATTCTAGTCAGTTCAGTCACTCAGTCATGTCTGACTCTTTGCGACCCCATGGACTGCAGCATGCCAGGCTTCCCTGTCCATCACCAACTCCCGGAGCTTGCTCAAACTCGTGTCCATTGAGTCGCTGATGGCATCCAACCATCTCATCCTCTGCCGCCCCCTTCTCCTCCCGCCTTCAATCTTTCCCAGCATCAGGGTCTTTCCCAGTGAGTCAGCTCTTCGAATCAGGTGGCCAAAGTATTAGAGCTTCAGCTTCAGCATCAGTCCTTCCAATGAAAATTCAGAACTGATTTCCTTTAGGATTGACTGGTTTGATCTCCTTGCAGTATGAAAGGAGTATGAACAGTATGAAAATGGCACATACTAAGTGCTCATTAAACATTAGCCCTGAATGAGGAATCCAGGGGTGGATCCACCTTATAATATAATCTTACCTTGGATTAGGGAAGTGCTTATTGCTGGGCTTTTATTCACCGGTTTATCTGTGTGCCTCTTTCTGATGGTACAGTTCACCAGCAAAATGCCCAGAAGTGAATGATTCTCTTTATGCTTTAATTCAAAATCCCAGTTTGCCTCGGGGTTCAAGACAGGAATTCCGAGGGCTAGAAAACGCTCGTTTGCATCTCCTTTTATAACACGAAGTTCCCTTTACCTAACAGAGGGGCACTGTGGACATTTTCAGAGAGAGACTGTGAGTCACTGTGGAGGCAGCATCAGAATTTTTATTTCATCCTATCATCAGTGTGGTTGCGGCAGAGTCATTGCACTGCGAGGGGCCGGGCCATGCACCAATAGATCTGCCAGGAAAGACTGGGTTCTGGCATGACGTAGTAGAAAAAGCTCTGCTCTAAAAGTCATAAGGAAGCATGTTCTGGTCCTTGAAGTGCCTCTGACGTGTGGTGTCACTTTGAAAAAGGCAGGTCACCTTTTCTACCCTCGGTTCTCTGCTCTGTGTCACAGGGATGATAATACTGTCTCTGAATGTGGCAAGGGGTTGTTGAGTGACAACGCATGACAATGCTTTCTACATTGTGAACGGTTCAACAAATAGAGTCCGGTATCTTTAGAATAAAAGCATCACTTTCCATAGTGAAATCTGCTGATATCTCCAGCGGGTGCTGCCTTCTGGGTTTCAGAAATGATTTGCAGCAAAGTCTAGGTGCACTGGGAGCTAGTTCCTGGGTGGGAGCAAGAGGCGGTGCCTTAGAGACCTGGAGTGGAATGAGGAGAAAGAAGGTAAGTAAACTTTATCCCAGGGCAGTGGTTTGTAAACTTTAGCATGCACTGGAATCACCCGTAAGACCGGCCCCATCCCCAGAGTCTGATTCTGTAGGCCTGGGGGTGGGGCCTAAGACTTTACATTTCGAACACATTCCCAGGTGATGCTCACACTGCTGGTCCAGGGACCACACTCGGAGAATTACTGTACTAGGGCAAGCAGGAAGAGAGAGTCCTCCCTGCGGAACGGAACCGGGCAGTGTGAAGATCCATGTGGGTAAGGCGATTTGAAAGAAAAAAAAAAAAAAGACTGTAGAAGATAGAAAAATAGAGATAATGTGCGGATTGGGCAGAACAAAGGGAAAAGTCTCATTCCGTGACACATACAAGTCGGGGGAAGTTGCTAGGTGATGGATGAGGGAGAGGGGTGAATTTCCAGTGTAGGGAAACCCAGGTGAGAGGCAAGAGCATCGATTTGGAAATGTACAAGTCTGGGGAGGTGGAGATTTCTCATTAAGAAGTGAGGAGTGGTGTGGTTGGTTCTGGGGACTGGGATGGGTTGCGGGGGACCAACGCCGCTGTGGGGTAAGAAGGACAGCTGAGCTGTGGCAGAGGGGGGTAATTTCAGTGTTGTGTGGTGTGGCTTGGCAGTGCGGCACAATAGAAATTGGAAAAAAGGGGGTGGAATTTAGATGTGTGACCTGCCCCATAGCTTTCTTGCTCTCTGCATTTATCACATCACATCACACCCAGCAAGACAGCCCCCCTCCTCCTGGTTCATTAGGAGATTTGATTCGGCTTGGCTCCTGCTGTCAGCAGCTGTCTGGGGGCAAAATCTTTATGCTCCCTGCTCCCTAAGCAGCAACCAGCCTTCAGCCAGCAGCAGAGCTCATTAGAAGACGCCCCCCACCCCCCACCCAGACCCTTGATTTTCAGCTCACTGGTGGTGGGAAAGAGTTAATACCTCCAGCTTCGCTGCCCCCCTGGGCAGCCTCTGGGTGCCGAGGGAGGCAGCTCTGGGCTGTGGGAACTTCTCCCTGAGCTGCTGAGCTGCAGCCAGAGGAGCAGTGAAGCAGGTTAGTGAGGCTGAAGACGGAGATGCGGGAGGAGTGCCAGGCGAGCTCCGCTCAGGGGCACCTCCTGCATCCTGCCAATAAGGATGGGCGTGCAGCCTGTGCCCGGGAGCTGAGCCGCCGCCCGCTGGGTGTAGGCTGCTTCAGTATTTACCGAATGTGACAAGCAGAGAGAAGAGCTTTCAGCGGGGCCGCTTGCTGCCCGGCTCAAGTGGTGGGAGGTGTGTTGTGCATGCAGGCGTGTGGATATGTGTGTGTGTGTGTGTGTGTGTGTGCGTGCGCAAGTGTGCCTCTGTGTTCATGCACACATGCCCTTCACCCGCCAAGGATTTGACTGCTAAGAGAAAGATCTACTCTTTCCCCAGAGCTCCTTACCTGCAGCCTCTCTGACCATCCTGTTGGCAAAGACCCGCAGGCCATGAGGACTGGTCAAAGACAGTGAGTATCGCTTGGGTTTCTCTCTTTCCTCTCCGGGGTGCCCGTGTGGGCTGATTGCATTATCCATATTTAATTAACCTGCCTCTCCATGCATATTGATTGCTTTCTTCCCGCTGAGGCTCGTAGTTCCTCTTCCCCTCTTTATAAATCTTTGCTCTTTGCTTTTAACCTTTTTTTTTTCTTTCCCCTTGAGTATCCTCTCTTTCCAATATGTCTCAGCCTGTCTGCCCCAGAGTCACCTGTAACTCGATGCCTACTTATTAGGGCACATGGACCATGGTACCATCACACCTTTGACCTTCCTGGGTTCTGCGTAACCCCAAACTCTTCTATAAATCGAGGGTCAAGTAGGGAAGAGACCCCAGGTGCTGGGATGAATGAGAAAGGTGGAGTCAGGGTATCCTGCAAACTCTTATGTACTTGACTCTAAGCTGATATAAGGGGTGGTGGAGGGTTTTAAAGGGCAATAGTGGCCAGTGTTGGATGAGGAAGAGAGAGGGCAGATGTCTAAGCAGCCCTGGGAAGCCGGCATGGATGGTGGTGGGACTGGAAGAGCCGCAGGGCAGGAACGGGAGGCCAGGTGATGCTGCCCAGGTGACCTTGCCTGCTGTGTGTGGGTGGTAGTACCTGATTCTGCTCGGCCCCAAGCTAGTAAAGGCTCCTGGCCTGGGCGTCCCCCTCCTCTGGGGCTCTAACCCACAAGTCAATGAAAACAAGGCTAAGATACCGCAAGTAATGGTTTCTGGTGACCCTTATGGCTGTGAAGGACTTTGATTTCCTGACTTCTGTGCAAGCAGGTATATGCACAGTTAGGGCACAGATTAAGGAAACATCCTTGATGTCAGGAACACAGCCCTCGCTCAGTCTCCTGCACACAAAGTCTAATCCCCCCCTCCCCCGGTTTTAATAAAGTAATCTTTTAATTTGATTAATTATAGTAGTATGAGAGAAGGTATTTTTTTTTTAAAGTATTGGTGAAATGTTCCCGGTGATATCAAAATAATTTAATCTGCGTAGATCTTGCTGGGGCTGTATCTATCTAAATTAGGTTTCTTTGAAAATGGATTCTATGTTTGGTGTCAGGGTTCCCAGGGGAGCCCTTAATGGATAGGCTGCTCTCCTCACGTGTTTCTTCCTATCAATTTCGTCTGTGGGAACAAAGGGTTTGACGCCCTGAGAGTGGGACCCCCAGGAGAGAGAGGGGGTCAGTCAATCAGGCCTCTACCTAAAGACCCCCGTTTCCCTGCTGCGCTTCCTGCTTCAGGTCCGGGACAGGCCAGTCCCCAAACTGTGGAAGGTCAGACAGTCTCCATCTGGGCTGGAGAGAGTGACTTGCATATTCATTTCTTCAGCCTGTGCCTGTGATCCCCGCCGAGGGGCAAACCTGAGAGGCGACAGTGCCTGACGTGCCTCCCTTGGAGTTCCTCCAACCTTCCTCCCGCTCTCGCCCTCCCCGGGCTCCGGGCTCCGGCACTCCCACCTCCGGGACAGGTCCCCTCGGAGGGAGGTGAGAAACAGCCAATCAAAGGATTCTGGAGCAGGCGCTGACCCCTCCTCCCCCACCCAGGGCTGGCTGGTCACTTGGGCCCCACTCGAGTAAGACAGAGAACAGTCATTTGGGCCGTGCGATGCCGTGCCTTCCTCCCCGGGGAGGGGCTCACGTCCCACTTTAGGTTGATGGTCAGTAGCCCGGGAAGCAGGGACTCCTGACCCACAGGCAGCAATGTGAAGCCTCCCAACACCTGGTCCTCGTCCACCCTGGTTGGTCACCCTTGATCAGGACAGGAGACATTCGTGGGGGACGGGGGTGTGTGGGGAGGTATTTTCTTGGCAGACAGTCACCTGCGAGGACTTGCAGTGCAGTCAGAGAGGGGGGCCCCCTCTTACAGCAGATTCTTTGATTCTAGGTGAGAGGACGTGAAAGGGTAAATCCCTGAGCCCTGCAGTCTTATCTCCCGCCCCGTCGTCCCTGCACATCAGCCAGAGGGTTAACCATAAGTGGGCGCCCGTATGGCCGCTTTACTGATGCCACGCAGGTAACTGATGCTAACATGTCTTCTCACCTTTCTTTTCTCTTTTTCCACCTTCCCACCTGCCCTGCTGTCTGAGCCAGCCCCAGACCTTCTAATCCTGTAGGTGGATTACTGGCCTCCATCCCCCAGGCCTCCTGTGTGGACTGTGCTCTGTTTGCCTGGATGCTTCTTGCAGAGTTGAGGCCTTGCAAGCAGAACCTGCCTTAGCGCCAAGCCCTGCCCTGCGGGATGGGACTCAGAGGGTGGGACTGTGCATGAGCTTGTACTGAATCATTTAGGGGTCTCTCTGTGTTACTGGGGTAGAGAAGAAAGATGAGGGCACCTTTGTTTTTAAAGTAACCTTAACCTTTGACTCGTGCTTCTGCTCCTGTTATTTCCGACCTAATGAAAAGGTTAAGTTTCAATTAGACAAGATAGAAAGTCAGAACTATTTTGCCCCAAAGGATATTTTATGGAAGATTTTTGCAAACTATTTGGGAGACTCACTGTTGTCTTGGTAACAAGCAGCACCCTTTACACTGGCCCCTGCTAAACCTTGTTAGATGGCTTGCATGGATTTGCCATTTATTGAAATCCTCTTAATTGCTCTTTCGGGGGCATCGACCTGACTATTCACTGACTGATGTTTCTGATGCACCGAGGAATGAGCCGACTCACTCTGAGTTGGTTCTGGCCTGTGGTGCAGCCGGGGCAGGACCTGCACTTGAATTCATGGAATGTGATGATTCAAGGACCGTTAATCAGTTGCTCCATTAGCCTGGTGCTGGGACACCCTGTGATTTGTAAGAGCAAGTGGACATGACATGCTCACTGTCGAGGGAGAGAGAATGGCTGTAGCCAGTGTTTTGAAAAGCAAGGAAATCGATGGCTGCACAGTGAGCCTAGCTGAGATGAGAGCTGGGGGCGCAGGATGTGCAGGAGAGGAGTTATTTCTGGGACCTTGGATGTTCTGGCCTTAAAAGGCTCCTTGGAGATGGGCTGTGCACGAGTTGTCCACCCCCGCCACAGGTAATACCGTCCCCATAGACATTTGCTGGATGAGATTTCTGTGAACAATGACCAGGGTCAGAGATGAAAGCCCATCTGAAGTAAAAGCACTTAAATTGGATCTCACATTTCTGCCCAGATCCAGGATTTGTGAAAATGAGGACGGGAAACCAGGATGGAAGAAGTTCCTTTTAACAAGGAGAATAACGTCTTTTTGGACTATTTCCACGGCAAATTGTCACCAGTGTGCACATGGCGGTCCCCTTTTATCAGTCACTTTTAAGTCCTGCTCATCCCAAACTCCTCCCTCTTACCTTTGCCCTCCATCCAAGGAGTGGTCACGGTTAGGGGTCAGGGGTCAATGAACTTAATCTCTCAGGAACCAGGGAGTAAATATTGTCAACTTCATGGGCCATACAGTCTGTCCTCAACCACCCAACTGTGCCCTTATGTTCAAAAACAGCTTCAGACCATATATAAACAAGCAGGGTGTTTCCAATAAATAAAGTTCCAATAAAATTTTATTTACACAAACAGGTATCTCTCAGGGCCATAATTTTCCAATCTCAGCGAAAGGTCAAAGGGGGCTAATATTGACAGTCAGAAAGAGATATTATCTTCACTTCTCTTGGAGCTGTCACAACATATAACTGCAAAGTGTCTGGTCCTTAAGAAAATAAAAAATTTGAGAAATTTAAGCACGCATGTTAAAATTTTAAATATGTTGATTGAGATTAGTCAAAATACAAATAAGTGTATGAGAGCTTAGTTAAGTGAAATTGCTGACAGAGGGTACCCTGGTTCTTAGCTGCTCGTTGTACCCACTGCTTCTGCTTCCCACCTGCAGGCATCAGTCCTCACTGGCCTGTCGTCATTCATGTTTATCCTCAGGTTGGTGCAATGAATGGGAAAGACCTGAGGTAGAACTGACCTGCCCTGAAGGTCCCTACTTTGTCTGTGCTCTGAGATCCCGTGACAGGCATCACTGTATCACTCGAGCATCTCTCTGCTCTCCGTGTGGATATCACTGGGGCTCTATAGCCAGGAGTTATTGCTGCTGCTGCTACTTTGCCCTCCTAGAGGGAGAGCAAAATGTGGATTGTTACTTTGTCATCACTGTATTTCCTTTCCCCACAGAGAATCCTAATTTAGAAATTCATCCAAGCTAATGACCTTCATTGACTTACCATCAACTTGCATGTCAGCTTTAAAAAGTGTTAAGCCTCTAGGGCTAGGGGACCTATTACTATTCCGGTCGTCAAGATAGGGAGTGAGTATTGCCCTTGATCCTCTTGGTGTTTCTCCTCTCGCTCATGAAATCTTCAGGGGCCACCTGGGGAAGGATGGGAGCGGGGCAGGGCTGGCTTCTGCCACAGCAGCTCCCCTTTGGGGGCTGACAGTTATTTTCATGACAGTTCCCCATCTTTCTGCCCCTGTGTTTGTTGCAGGAACAAAGGGATGAGGACTCGACTGGGATGCCTGTCTCACAAGTCTGACTCTTGTAGTGATTTCACAGCCATTCTTCCCGACAAACCCAACCGTGCTCTAAAGTGAGTAATATGGCCACACTGCATCCCCGGAGTGTCGGCCGTGGGATGCTCACGCTGGGACTATACAATCTCTTCTTTGTTAGATGGCTGAAGAGATGAGCAGAGTGACAATAACTTCCTGTCTCTTGGCGGCTTCTTTTCTATCTTTGAACACGAATGAAAGAATGTTATTTTCCTTTTCAAAGCGTATGGCTTTAAAATTCAGAATAGGGACCCTCCTTTTTCTCCTAAGAAAGCCAGATTAGGCACCACTCTTATAAAGCTGCAGTGAAGAATACTTCTTTGTTCTACTTAATTGTCAACCTGAGCTTCTCAGTTTGGAAACACTCAAATCTACTCTTAAAAATCTGCTTAGGTTGAGATGATCTGGTTTCAGTGCCTGTTCTCTGTGCAGGCACTGTCTTAAGTGATGTCACAGATGGGACTTCGTTTAACCCTCATGGGGTTCTGTGATGGGTGCCGTTATCCCCATTAAAGAGGTAAGGAAACAAAGGTGACAGGAAGAGATGCAGTCAGGAACTCAGCCTAACTTTTTTGTTTCCAAGTCCAGCTTCTTTTCGTTGTGATTGTGATATGTTAATTAACTAATTTATTAAGTAGAGGTTTGGTGGTTCAGATGGTAAAGAATCCACCTGCAATGCAGGATACCCACGTTTGATCCCCTGGGGCGTTAAGACCCCCTGGAGAAGGAAATGGCAACCCACTCCAGTATGCTTGCCTGAAGAATTCTATGGACAGAGGATTCTGGCGGGCTATGGCCCATGGGGTCACAAAGAGTCGGACATGACTGAGCAACTAACACTTTAATTTTCTTAGTTGGTTTACAATGACATCTGATTTCTTATTTTTTTAATTTTGCTTTTAATTTATTTTGGCTGCCCTGTGCAGCTTATGAGATCTTAGTTTCCCTTCCAGAGATTGAACCTGGGCTCTTGGGAATGAGAGTACCGAGTCCTAACCACTGGGTTGCCAGGGAATTCCCCTACAGGGGCATCTTTAAATGATGTACTTTCTTAGTTTTGCTTTTTAGACTGAAAGCCAACTTATTAAACTTACAAAATCCCAATTCTGAGATTCTTCTATCAGCTACTTAAGAATGTGTACATTTCTAGCGACAGGATTGCAGGAGTCCAAGTGTGGTCTTCATTTGCCCTCCATTGTTTGATTTGTTCTCATGAGCAAATCTCAGTGGTGGCTGAAGGAGAGGAGGTCATTGCAGAAAGATTCAAGACAGATGTTCCTTCTTTCCTAGGAGACTATCCACAGAAGAAGCTACGAGGTGGGCGGATTCCTTTGATGTACTTCTCTCCCATAAGTGTAAGTAAAATTCAGGCTTTATTATGTCTCGGCAAATCATTCATTTTGTAAAAAATGAACCCACCATGATCCTGGTACCGTGCCTGGTGTTCCAGTCAGCTCCAGCCTCCACCTTCAGAGAGCCTGAAAATAGACAAGAAAACGTAATTTAAGTGCTCTGGGAAGAGAGCCCTTATTTTCTGTTTTCTGAGCTGAAAGTTTGGTCCCAAGAAGCCTTCATGTCTCAGCAACTTTAGCAAGAAAGAATTTGACTTAGAGAGTTGGAGTGATGGGTTCATTGGGAATGAAAGTCTAGATTCCATCCAGATCTTGCTTTATAAAATTAAATGACCTCCCCCCAAGTCACTGGAGAGCCTGGGGTTACTCATCAGTCAAAAGAACATTTTGTGCATTTTGTTATTGACTTGAGTTCGCAGAGTTTTGAGTTTTCTTATCCCTCCTTATTTGGGGGGTTTACTGCCCCAGCTGTATTATACCCTCAACTTGGTCTTAAGTTTCATTAGTACACACTTCTGATAACTCTCCTCTTCTGATTCCCCCTTTCCTCTTCTCATATGCCTTTGTTTGTCACAAAGACAGAAAGAGTTGTGCATTTTGCCATGAAGGAGGGGCATTTTGATGGCAGCCAGATTTTTCAGCTCTTGCTTTTTTCCTCGTCATAAGCAAGTCCAAGTTCACTGGGCTTCACGTCCTAGTGGCATGAAAAACATGACAGTGGGAAAGCAGAGGTGAAGAAGATGGAAGGGTCTTTTGAGGAGAAAAGAGGGTTTTACACAGACATTCAGTGCTCCCCGTGAATTCGTCTTATTGGCATTAGGAATCCTGATTGATCTGGGAGCAGGAGGGGAGCTTTTGGCATGGAGAATGGGACACGATTTTGCATCGCAAAGTGAAGGGCATTGGCTGGTATACACTTGTGTTCTGGATTCTGACCCAGCTCGGCTACCGGAGAGTTGATGGCCTTGATGGGGTTGCTCGATCTTTAGAAAATAAGTGACTTTGCTTTCATCTAGAGGAGCAGTTCCTTCTAACCATATCCTTAGTCCTAATACTAATTAACAAATGCTTTTGAATAGATTTTGAAGTGAATTGCAAAATTTAAGAATAAGCACATATTGTAACGAGTAATTTTGTGAGACAAATAGTCATTTTAGTGTTCTATGGATTACAGTTAGGAAGGAAAATAAAGCAGAGAAGATACAGCAAGTATAACGTATGGCTGTAACCCCAAACAGCAAACTTCTGTGGTGAGTTTGCCAAGGCAGTGGCGTATGCGCGGTAATACTTAGGATTTGACAGTAATGGTCGTTTTTTTTATGGGGCAATTCTGACTTATTTTCTGGAGTCACAATAGGCGGCTAAACAAGTGTCACTATCAATTTACGCCTTCTTTTCTGGTTGGATTTGATTCAAGGTCATCTTGAAGTTTGGTTTCTATTTCAGCCTCGTGACTGACTCAGTTTAAGTCCCTGAGGCTGTTTCCTCATTCTTAAATGGGGATGCAAATACCTGTGTGCCACCTGTCACCCAGGTGTGAGAATCTTCACAAGAGGTCACCTTTAGATGATTTTTGGGGTTCTCTACACAAAGGTGCTTTGTGAGAATAAGGTGGAATTTTTTTTAAGAATGAAATTTTAAAAGAATTTTTCTCAAATGAGAAATAAACATGCCTTGAGAATAAGACTGCAAATTTTGCTGCCAATGATTAATAAGAAGCCTTTACAGACAGAGTTTATGGTACTAAAGCTAGTGGATGGATGCTCAGGGTATATTTGGATTGTTTCAGTGGTAAGACCCGGAGATTGAGAGGTTTAATTGTATTTGCTTGATTCAGTGGCTTTTAGAGCTAAAGATACTTGGTTCTGCTTCTGTCACAGATACTTTGAGTTTCCAGGAATGAAATAACAATTTTCTGGGAGGGAGATTCTACTAAGGGGTTACAAGCTGATACCAGATTGCCTCTTTGTTATAAAAAAAAAAAAAAAAAAGATACAGAAATAGGCTTTTTGAACTTCGAAGTTCTGTGATCCTTCTTGGAATCTGATGTTCGTTTTTACTTTTTTTACTATGGAAATAAAAAGCCAATGGAGTGAATGTCTTTGAGAAGCAAGGGACTTTTATTTGGGGGCCTCTGGCAGAATTTAAAGGTTTTAAAACTTGAACACTTACTCCCCGTGAATCTGTGGAGGGGTCAGAGCCCAGCCTACCTCCAAGAGTGTTGGCAACTTTCTAAAAGTCTAATTAATTTGGGTTAGTATTATGACTCAATTAGACCTGATTAAGCTTTTCCAAAGGGATTACATGTGTGCTGGTCTCTTAGGAAGGACAGCAGTTGATCAGAGGTGTACAGGAATTTAAACAACAAAATATCCTAAAAAGAAAAGAGAATGACTGAATGGGCTCCAGGAACACTGTGTTGGTCTAGAACACACTGGCTGGGAATTCTCCAGGCAGCTGTCCTCCCTGCATATTCTATTTCAGAAAATTCAGATAATTGTTCTTGTTCCCTTTCTCAATCGACAGAGCATCTCTGCCATCTTGCCCTGCCTGGATGTTTTCATTCTCTGTAAAAGGTGAACTGAGTCCTCATTATGGACAAAATCTATGCTAAGTCGCTGATGGGCAGGGGGCTGCAAGATGAACCGGACTGTCCTTCCCTAGTGGAGAATGCAGCCTCCTGAGAAAACAGGCGTGCCTACAGACAATTCAAGATATAGGCAGTGTGCTAAGACTCGGGGAGTGGGGAGTAATTCAAGATTTCAAATAGGATCTTGGCATCCAGTGTTCCTCTTAAATGCTACCTAGTCTGTGTTAGAGGTCCTTACCAATGCAGAGTAGAAGGGCTGCTTTTGGCTTAGAACAGGGGTCCCCAACCTTTTTGGCACCAGGTACTGGTTTCATGGAAGACAATTTTTCCACAAACCGGAGTGAAGGGGTTGGTGGGTGGGTTGTTTTGGGGATGATTGAAGTCATTAAATTTTCTGTGCACTTTATTTCTATTATTATTATATCAGCTCCACCTCAGATCATCAGGCATTAGATCCCAGAGATTGGGGACCCCTGGTTTAGAGCTTTGTTCCATTTAATTGGGGAGCGTGTTTCTGCTCACACTGACTGGTAGTCAGACCTCTCAATTTTGACCCAGCTCTACTGCTAAATAGCTGGATGGCCTTGATGGAATCCTTCATTCTCTTGGAAGATCTGTTTCCTCATCTCTACAGTGAAGGATCTGGACTCAGGAGGACTGGATTGAGTTCTGCCCTGTTGTTCTAGGAGGCTGTCTATAGCAACCACCAGGATTGGCAATCATTCGTCACCTACGGCAGGTGGTTTGAGTCAGCACTGCCTGCAGGGTTATATAAAAGTGCTTTAGAGCTGAAATGGCTTGGGCAAGCAGATGAGAGGTGAGGGGACCTGTGTTATGAAGCCTTCTCCCCTTGGCAGGATCCCACTGGACAGGGATGCCCCTCATGGGTTCAAATCTCAGGCAAAAAAAAGAAAACAACTTTACTACATTTTAAACCATAGAATATAAAAAGCTGGAATGCAAATACTTGAAGCAGTTTTATTTCCAATTACATTTGCTTACAAATGTAGTACAGAACTGAAAAAGCACCCGTGGCGGTCTAGGAGATAACTATTTGCTAAGTGCTCTTTTTTTTTAACTAACAAATGAAAAATGAAATTGAAATTGCTGATGGCTTCATTAGATAGAGAGGGATTTCTAATGTGCGTTAATTTGGCATCTTTTTCCTGTTCAACTAGTGACAATTAGACTTGGTGCCTGTGAGTGTGCACGTAGTCTGCCTCGGGGGGTGTGTGTGCGTGCACCCACCTCTGCAGTTCAGACCTGGGAGAATTTCCCAGCTTGTGGGAAATCTTTTCTGACAGGTTGCTGGGGAGTACAGAATTGTGTGTCTCCTGCTTTTATTCCTCATGAGGTTCAGACATATGCTTGTTATTTGTCCAGCTTTTAGTAGGACATTCAGTCCTTAACTCTGAATTGATTCTCTTGCCTTCCCTCTGTCCCTCCCTCCCTTTTTTTTTTGACATAGAAGTTGAAATTCATTCCAGTTTTAAGGTGAAGAGGGAGACCATGTTCCTTTCCCCTTCCTCTCACTTCTTTCAGTCTGATCCGCCACCTGGATGACAGAGCACCCCATCCTGGGTCTCCTTTTGGTCCTTGTCCTTGTTTCATTGCTTGCAGAGCATGAAGGGTCCAGACTGACCTGTCTCTACCAGGCCCAGGGAAAGCTAGCTTCATGGAATAGTATAATTGAAAGCTCTTTTACATTTGCAGAGTTAGTATTTGTCTCTGAGCAAAGGAGACCAGTAAAGAAGCTTTTAGCTTAATGAAAAAATTAGCCCCTTTAGGATAATGATTGAGATACAGAAAAATAATGATGTGACCTGGTCACATGGCACCCAAACAGAAAACTCCAAACAAGCAGACACTAAAATTATCAGCTCACGAAATTCCACACTTGTTCATCCGAGTGGCCTTTAGCTCTAGAATGTACAGGTTAATAATCAGATTTCCATTTGTCACACAGTCCTCCCCTCATTCCTCTCCAAGCCCTAAGGTTCTAGAACAGTGTTACTCAAAGTGGGATCCATGGAAGGCCACATCAGCAGAGGACGATTCGATGGGAGCTTGTGAGAAAGGCAAATTCTTGTGTCCTGGCTCATACCTACTGAATCAGAATCTCTGCAAGTGGGGGTCTGCAATCTGTTTTTTCTCTGTAATAGTGTGTGCTCAGTCATGTCCAACTCTTTGCAACCTGGTGGGACTATCGCCCACCAGCATCCCCTGTCCATGGAATTCTCCAGGCAAGAACGCTGGAGTGGGTTTCCATTTCCTCCTTCGGGGGATCTTCCCGACCCAGAGATGGAACCCACGTCTCTTGCATCTCCTGCACTGGCAGGCAGATTCTTTACCACCGTGCCACCGGGAAGCCCATTTTTTCTTTAGACCCCCGGTAATGTTGACGTGCATTGAAGCTTGAGCAACACTGCTCTCAAATACAAGTAGGGAAAGCTATGAGCCTGGAACATCTTGGTAGGGTAGGTGGTCAGTGTTTTCCAAGGTAAACACTAAAGGCTGGACTTCAGTTCTCCAAAGCTCTCAGACAACACATCTGTTTAAAGGGGGCATCATCCGTGTATTGCAGAGTCCACATATGTAGCAGGCATGGTAAAGGGTATTCATAGTAAATAAACAAATACGGCAGGTGTGCTTTCTGGATAAAGTGAGATAAAGGTTAGAAAGAGGTACTTGAGCTAAAGATGGATGGAAAAGAAACTTCTCTTCCTCCTTACTACCCTCTCTGTTGTTGTTTAGTCGTTGAGCTGTGTCTCTTTTGCGACCCCATGGATTGTAGCCCACCATGCTCCTCTGTGCGTGGGGTTTCCTAGGCAAGAATACTGGAGTGAGTTGCCCTTTCCTTCTTCAGGGGATCTTCCCAACCCAAGGATCGAACCCATGTCTCCTGCATTGGCAGGTGGATTCCTTACTGCTGAGCCACCGGGGTAGCCTGCCATCCTCTCTACATTGCTATAATTTTTACTTTCACCCACCCAGGAGTATGGGTGCACTTAGCCTTCATAGAAGAAGTGCCAAGAATATATAAGGCAGCTATTAAAAGCTCACTGGAAAAGGTTTGAATGAAAGCAATTGGACACTCATTCTGTTGCTTACCAGCTGTGACCTTTGCTAAATTATGTAACCTCTATAAACCTCACTTTCCTCATCTATGAAAGGGGAATGCTTAGACTTACCTTGTAGAGTTGTGGCAAGTATAAAATGTGATTGTGAAATGCTATGCATGGTGACTGGTGCATAGTGGGGCTCCATGAAGGATAACTATTATCATTTTTGTTATAACCCAACACTGAATTCACATGCATTTCATAACTCCTCTGTGCTAGAGATTGTGTAAGCTCCTTGATCCCATAGGGAGCTTGAGGTTGAACTCAGGGGGTAGGATGTGGGTCACGTTAGTATCACCAGTGGGCTTATTTAGATTTCATATCTCCCTCCACTTGCCACTTGAGGTTTTGACATCCTTTCCTCATAGCATCCCAATTTCCTCTCAATGTGTGTAAGAGAATCTGCCTGAAGATGTATTTTTTTCTTTTTTTATTTATTTTTTTTTCTCTTTTTTTTTCTTTTTTTAATTTAAATAACATTTATTAACAAAAGTATTGATTTTATTTTTAATTTTATTGGAGTATAATTGATCTGCAACATTGTGTTAATTTCTGGCATACAGTAAAGTGAATCAGTAATACATATGCATATATCTATCCTTTTTTAGATTCTTTTCCCCTATAGACCATTACAGAGTGTTGAGTGGATTTTCCTGTGCCACACAATGGGTCCTTATTAATTATCTCGTTTATGTATAGTAGCGTGTATAGCAATCTCAGTCTCGCAATTTATCCCTCCCCTCCTTACCTCCTGGTAACCATTTGTTTGTTTCCTACTTCTGTGACTCTATTTCTGTTTTGTGAATAAGTTCATTCGTATCCTTTTTAAATATTTCATATATAATTGATATTATGTGATTTGTCTTTGACTTACTTCACTCAATATGACAGTCTTCAGGTCCATCCATGTTCCTGCAAATGGCATTATTTTGTTCTTTTTTATGGCTGAGTAGTATTTATTGTATATATATACCACATCTTCTTTAGCAGGAGGTAGTTTTTAAAAGCCCAGTAGGTGAATCTGGTGTTTCCTCTTTGAGAGAGTCCTTGCAGTATTGTTATATCAAACCAGCTAGACAAGCATTCCCAAACACTGAATTTTTGAAATCTTTTAAGCTGTGGACTGTGTACACGGGATTTGACAATATTTCTCTTGTCTTTACAGTTATTTGTGGGTGTTAAACTTTCACTCTATTTGGGGCACATCTCCTTTTTCACATCTTTAATTTAAAAAAAATTCCTGGCTAATTTCTTATAATAGTTGCAGATACAGACTCTATTATGTTCTATCTGTTACTTGACTCAGTTTCTGCTTGACAAAATAAGAAGGAACATTGGACTAGAAGTTTTAAGACCCAGGCTCTCCTTTCTCTTCTGTGACCACATCCTAGGAATAAGAAACTGTGCAACCCAGGGCCTCATCATTTCTTAGTGGTCAGTGTAGGGCTGGATCGTAGTATCTCCCATGTCCTTTCTGACTCAAAGACTCTAGCAACTAAGTCCTACTACTTCATAATCTATCATCTTGCTATATATACAATAACAAAGTAGAGATCATTGAAAAAAATTACATTAATCACAAGACTGAAGTACAATTAGCATACTAATTGCTTGCCAATAAATGTCAAGAACTGGAAATAGTTTGTTCTCTAAATAATCTTCCTACCTAAATCTTCTTAGCTGAAGTTATTTGCTTTAAAACCTTCATTCTGTAGATAACATAAAAGGAAGGCTTTGATCCTGGTGCTATTCTCATCACAAATTTCAAATTAGTAAGCTTGGTTCTGAATCAAAGAGGTTTTGATTTGCCATTAGTGTGTGTATCCTAGATTTTATAAATGTATATTCCTCTCCTCTCCTCTGTCTGACCTTGGACCCATGCGCCAGCTTATTTTTTCCAATTGGTCAGGGATGCAAGAGGACTCTGGTCTTTGAGACTACTACACTTTAGCAAACAGAAAGCTAAAAAAAAAAAAAAAAAATCATTCTTGTGATCTTGTATTTTTCCAAGCCTGGGGACCGAGCTGGGCTGCAGCCCACCCCCAATGCCAGCTAAATCAGGACTCCTGGACCTTGACCTGTTACCTAAGCCCCCCTCCCCGCCGCACCAGCTGCACTGATCATTCATAGTGACCCAGTTTCGTTTCTTATGTAAGCACCCTGCATCAAAGAACTAGAGGGAGGGTGCTGGCAGCAGGCAGCGTGTGCGGCCACGGGTGTGTTCTTGGAGATGCTGTGCATGCTCGGGAGGACGTCAAAATTCTGTCCCGTGTTCCATGAATTCTGGTCACCAGCCTTTCCTTTCCTGTAACTTGATAGACACTAATTTCAAACATATCTGATGTCTTTAGAGCCTTGACTTCTTAGAGGGTTGTACAGAGAAAACCCAGTATGAAATAAAAAAGGAAAAAGGCGGATCCTCCTGTTTCTCTCATATTTTCATGAACTGTTTCTCACCCATCATCTTTAAGTTACCAGGGTCGTTTTTCCGTGTTAGGCATCTTTTTTTTTTTAATTGGAGGATAATCACTTTACAATGTTGTATTGGTTTCTGCCATGCAACAAGGTGAATCAGCCATAAGTATACATCAGGCGTGTTATGTTCTGTCCTATGAGTCCTTAAGTCAGCAAAGTACGGGAATAATGGTCACAAACATGTATGGAGCAATCACTGTCTTGGCGTCAGACTCTGCATGCTGTTTACACATATTAACAGTTTCATGGGGTAGGTACTATTAGCATCTGCATTTCACGGAGGAGAGAACTGAAGCTCAGAGAGGTCCAGTATCTTGCTCAAGGTCACCCTTAACTAGTGTGTGTCGAGCCAGAGCACAGTCCCAGGCAGAAAAGCTTCAGGACTCAGAAGTCACTCTTTCTGGCTGCCTGGAATCTGTGGGGGTGGTGAAGGGGGGATTCTATTTCTCTGGGTACTAGGGAGGGAACTGGGTCTGGGATGCCCCAGAGAGGGGTGGGTAAGGAGGGGTGGATGGTGCATGGCTGGGGAGGGGGTGGGGGGAGGGCAGAGGAAGCACAGCTAATAAAGCAGGTCACTCTCAGAAGCCAGTGGAGGCTATGAGCCTTTCAGAGATGAAGCGGCATCTTGCGTTTTAACCAACTGCAGTTTATGGACAAGCAGGAGGGAAGGAGAGGGTCCTGGCAGAGAGAAGGGGAAAGATGGAAGGAGGATCAAAAAGGGATGGAAGACAGAAGAAAAGGGGGAAAGGCAGGGAAAGATGCTGAGGAGTCAGGGAGAGGACCAGACAAAAGACTTGCTGGAAGGAGGTGGGAGGTGATAGAAGGGGGAGGAAAAGATGTAGATGGGAAGAAAAAACCCTGCTGTAGTCCCATATGCTTTCTTAGCTAGGTCAGAAGATCAGGAAAGGTGGGCCAGGTGGGAGACGAAGTGGTCTGTACACAGCACGGAAGGGGAGGGGCTCCTGCAGTCGTGGGGGTGGGAGGTTCCACCTGCATCTCAGGTTCCTTTTTGCAGGATGAAATTTCTCTTGCACAGTGAACCTCCGCCCTTCCTTGCTCAGAGCTGGCCCGGGGATTATAAAAGGGTGGGGATAGGTTGTGCTGCGAGGGGAGGGGAAGGAAAGGAGGAGGGCTGGGATCCCCAGGGTGGGTGCAAGCCTCTTTCAAAGACACTTTTCGCGTCATCTTTGCTACAGTGCTGCTGTTCGGGTCCAGACCCTCCCAGGCCTTTCTCCCTTCCTTCCCCATCCCTCCTCGAGCTCTTCCCTTGGGATGCCAGGCAATTTTAAGGACCATATTTTGCTTTGGTTCCCCTCCCATGCCCTCTGAAGCCTCTGAAATGCAGGCAAACACATTTTGGATCAAGGCCACCTGAAAGGATGCACTCTACAAGATCACTCAGTGGTGCTGTGTGATGGCGTCCTGGGGCCGGGGTGCGGGAGTGTGCCTGTCTGCTCTGTGAGGTACCCTCGCATCCTAGGACGGACACCTAGGGTGGATATAGGAGCTGTAGGAAAGAAGCGAGTTCGGACTGATTCCAGGTGATGCCTGGTACCTGGTAGCCTCTGTGGACAACACAGAGGAGGTGGTGGCGGTCGTTGTCTTGCCGGAGAATCCCCAGCTCTGTGGGCCAAATGGTGCCTTTGCCCTGGTGGGGCTTACTTTCATCGTACTGTCCGATTTGGGGTTATTGTCCATCCCACCTTTGGAGGAAGTGATAACGTGGGACCCACCAATGGTCACCAGAGGACGACAGGCAGAGTGGGCTCTGAAGTCACGTAGATGTGTGTGTAAATCCACCTTCCACACCTCACAGGCCAAATGACCACAGTCATTTCACTTAAACTTAGAGATGTTAAGGTATTTTCCCAAGATCTCACAGTATTCGAACCCAGGCTGTCTGACCCCAGAGCCTCTGCCTTGATAACAGGCTTGGTGTAGAGGTTATGTGAGTAGATAAATGGACTGGACGCTGTAAAACTTGGCCTGGGGTAAGTTCTCGATGTGTGATGGTGAAGAGGAGGAGGATGGAAAGCGATCGACTGAGAGCTGTGTGTGAGGCAGGCTGGTGATTGTGATGGGAACCCAGGGCGGAGCACTAACCCTCCCTGGGAGAGTTCATCAAATCCACCACCCTCACTTGCAGACCAGGGTGCCGAGGCTCAGTCAGGTTGAATGTGCTAATTACCAGCGGCCTGCCTGTGACCGGAACTGGTGCTCTAGCTGAGACTGCAGTGCTCCCACCCTAGGTGGGATGGGCGGACTCACCTGGCTGCCTGACAATCTGAGGATGAGCCCACCATGCATTTTACTCCAAATCTCCCTCCCCACGGAGTCTGAGCTGCTGTAACTCCGTTGGATTCTCCTGCCCAAGTACATCCCTATCTCTGTCTTGTTCTCATCTCCCATACCCTTCCGCCTCCCTTGGTGACTTTTTTCATCTTCTCTCCACCTCATCTGTTGTCTTCATTCCTGGAAATTTCGTCACCACCATGCTCTCCAGACCTCCTTGGCTTGCACTGCAGTGGCTCTCCTCTCTAGTCATCACTGGCGCAGGCAGGCATCCCTTGGGACCATCATCATGCAGAGCTGGGGGCTGGACCACCAGCCGCAGAAGAATGTTGGCTCTGCAGTTTGGCCTCCTTGCCACTTGCTAACCATGCGACCTGCAGCAAGTTATTTAACTTCTCTAAGCTTCATCTTTCTCTGCTGTGAAATGAAGAAACTCTCAGGACCTATGCTGTTGATTTGCTAGGAACAGCAAATACCATGAGGCACACAAAGCATTTGGTGCTGTGTCTGGCCCAAAATGCGAGCTCAATACAAATTGGCAGGGAAAAAGAAATGCAAAAAGGCAAAATGGTTGTCTGAAGGGGCCTTACAAATAGCTGTGAAAAGAAGAGAAGTGAAAGGCAAAGGAGAAAAGGAAAGATATACCCATTTGAATGCAGAGTTCCAAAGAATAGCCAGGAGAGATAAGAAAGGCTTCCTCAGTGTTCAGTGCAAAGAAATAGAGGAAAACAATAGAATGGGAAAGACTAGAGATCTCTTCAAGAAATTTAGAGATACCAAGGGAACATTTCATGCAAAGATGGACACAATAAAGGACAGAAATGGTATGGACCTAACAGAAGCAGAAGATATTAAGAGGTGGCAAGAATACACAGAAGAACTATACAAAAAAGATCTTCACGACGCAGATAATCCCGATGGTGTGATCACTCTCCTAGAGCCAGACATCCTGGAATGCAAAGTCAAGTGGGCCTTAGGAAGCATCACTATGAACCAAGCTAGTGGATGTGATGGAATTCCAGTTGAGCTATTTCAAATCCTAAAAGATGATGCTGTGAAAGTGCTGCACTCAACATGCCAGCAAATTTGGAAAATGCAGCAGTGACCACAGGACTGGAAAAGGTCAGCTTTCATTCCAATCCCATAGAAAGGCAATGCCAAAGAATGTTCAAACTACTGCACAATTGTACTCGTCTCACACGTTAGTAAAGTAATGCTCAAAATTCTCCAAGCCAGGCTTCAGCAGTAAGTGAACTGTGAACTTCCAGATGTTCAAGTTGGTTTTAGAAAAGGCAGAGGAACCAGAGATCAAATTGCCAACATCCGCTGGATCATCGAAAAAGCAAGAGAGTTCCGGAAACACATCTACTTCTGCTTTATTGACTATGCCAAAGCCTTTGACTGTGTGGATCACAACAAACTATGGAAAACTCTTAAGAGATGGGAATACCAGACCACCTGACCTTCCTCTTGAGAAATCTGTATGCAGGTCAGGAAGCAAGAGTTAGAACTAGATATGGAACAACAGACTGGTTCCGAATAGGGAAAGGAGTACATCAAGGCTGTATATTGTCACCCTCCTTATTTAACTTATATGCAGAGTACATCATACGAAGTGCCGGGCTGGATGAAGCACAAGCTGGAATCAAGATTTCCGGGAGAAATAACAATAACCTCAGATTTGCAGACAACACCACCTTTATGGCAGAAAGCGAAGAAGAACTAAAGGGCCTCTTGATGAATGTGAAAGAGGAGAGTGAAAAAGTTGGCTTAAAACTCAACATTCAGAAAACTAAGATCATGGCATCTGGTCCCATCACTTCATGGCAAATAAATGGGGAAACAATGGAAACAGTAAGAGCCTTTATTTTTTGGGCCTCCAAAATCACTGCAGATGGTGACTGCAGCCATGAAATTAAAAGATGCTTGCTCCTTGGAAGAAACGTTATGACCAACCTAGACAGCACATTAAAAAGGGAGAGACATTACTTTGCCAACAAAGATCCGTCTAGTCAAAGCTATGGTTTTTCCAGTAGTCATGTATAGATGAGAGAGTTGGACTATAAAGAAAGCTGAGCACTGAAGAATTGATGCTTTTAAACTGTGGTGTTGGAGAAGACTCTTGAGAGTCCCTTGGACAGCAAGGAGATCTAAACAGTCCATCCTAAAGGAAATCAGTCCTGAATATTCATTGGAAGGACTGATGCTGAAGCTGGAGATCCAATACCTTGGCCACCTGATGGGAAGAACTGACTCATTGGAAAAGATCTTGATGCTGGGAAAGATTGAAGGCGAGAGAAGGGGATGACAGAGTATGATATGGTTGGATGGCATCACCGACTCAACTCACAGACTCCAGGAGTTGGTGATGGACAAGGAGGCTTGGCATGCTGCAGTTCATAGGGTCGCAAAGAGTTGGACACTACTGAGGGACTGAACTGAACTGAACTGAGGGGTTATTTAAAAAATTCCTCCTCTAACTTCCAAATTTTTTTTTTTCTTTTTAACCTTCTGCTTAGCCTCTTCCTTTTTAAGTGTCCCAACTGCTGGTTCCTTCCTGCTCTCCAGGTTCCAGCCTGGAGCTGATGTTCCTGTCCTTGAATGATGGGCACATCCCAAAACTAAAAGGTCTTACTCCTTTCCCGGTGCATCATAACCTTCTCCAGGAACTGAGATCTATGTCTTCATAGTGGTTTGCCTATTTTCTACCTGGTTCCTATTCTTTTTTCCAAAGTAGCTGTTCTAAACTCTTTCTACTCTCATCAGCATTCCCATTTCAGCACACACTGCACTTTTAATTATTCAATTGATTTTTTTATTATTTATTTACTTGTTTATTTTTGACTACCCTGTGTCTTTGTTGCTGTGAGCAGTGGCTACTCTTCATTACAGTGCCCAGGCTGCTCATTGCAGTGGCTTCTCTTGGTGGAGAGCTTGGTGTCCGGAGTGTGGGCTTCAGTAGTTGCAGCGCACAGGCTTAGTTGCCCCAAGGCATGTGGAATTTTCCAGAACCAGTGATGGAACTTGTGTCCCCTGCATTGTCAGGGAGACTCTCAATCACTGGACCACCGGGGAAGGCCCTCAATTAATTATTTGAAATAATTGCTTAGTGTCTGTTAACACTAGACTAACCTGGAGTTCTGTGAGGTTGTGACTTTATATGATTTGATTCTACTGTATCTCCAAAATCTAGCACATGGAGGCAGACCGCCTGCAGGGCTTTCCCCCCAAATTAAGAAGAAGATCATGGGTGTTCAAATTGATGCATCCCAAATATGTCCCTCCCTGAACTGTTTATCTCCTTCGACCCCTGCCCCTCTTTCTCCACTTTTGACTCCTAGGAAGTCAAGTTCTTCCACTTCTTGATCCTTCTTCTTCTCTAGAATTTGCTTTTACCAGATACTGTGCTTTTCCCCTTTAATTGTTTTCTTCCCTTGCTCCTCTTTTCCTTCTGCCTGCAAACACATCTGGAAAGACCCTGCTTTGGAGCCACATGGACGGTAGGGAAACTTGGCTGTTCTTACCAACTGTGTGACTGGGAAGTTTATCTGACTTCCGTATGTTTTAATGTGGAAAATTGAGAGTGGGTCACTTGTGCTATCTATGGGTCAGCACTGCTGTGAAAGTATACTGAGCTCCTGTGTGTGAAACCTCTAGCTCAAAGCGTGGTGTGGAGGAAATAGATAAAACTCTCTGCCGCAGATCCTAGATAAATAAGTAAGAAACATATCTTCAGTTCCTACCACTTTTCCCGCTAACATAACATAGAACCTCCTTCTGTATCCTGTGCCCAAACTACAGACTTCCCTGCATCCACACACAACTTTTCTTCTTTCTCTCTATCATGACATTGTTCTCTGACCTTTCTCCTGCCTTCCTGGAGACAACATTTTATCAATTAAACACTTTCTTTAAAAACATTATTTATTTAGATTGCATCAGTTGCAGCACATGGGATCTTCATTGTGGTATGTGGGCATCTCCTTAGTTGTGGCATGCGGAATCTTAAGTTCCCTGACCGGGGGTTGAACCCATGTCTCCTGCACTGGAAGATAGATTCTTAAACACTGGGCCACCAGGGAAATCCCCTCAATTAAACTCTTTCTTTTTGTTAGCTTCAATTCCTCCTGCTCAACAAGTATTTTCAGGCCAGATCAACATTTAATCATACCCAAGGCCATCTGGGAGAAGGAAATGGCAACCCACTCCAGTATTCTTGCCTGGGAAATCCCATGGACAGAGGAACCTGGAGGGCTACAGTCCATGGGGGTCTCAAGAGTCAAACATGACTTAGCAACTAAACCACCACCAAGGCTATCTTACAAAAACCCCAACAGACAGACAGACAGACACACACACACACACACATACACACACACACCCCAGAGTTCTTTCCTGACTTCCTGTTTCTCTCCAGCTATGCTCTCTGATCTCTCTACTCCCTTTCTTGGAAGAGGCATCTAAATTTATTGTTTCAACTTCCTCCCCTCTCACTCACCCCGTACTTAACCACAGTATGACTAGGGCTCTCATCACATCACTGTCCCCGTTCCTGCCAATGGTTGCTGAATCTTGCTGGTGAGTCTAACAACCACTGCTTCTCATATCATATCTAGCTTGATCTCTGTGTAGCACTGGACACGGTGGCTACCTTCTCCCTGAAATGTTGACTCCCCAGGTCTTTTGGAGGGCTATGTCATCCTTCTGTTACCAAGTGCAAGTTTGCTCTGTGCATCGCATGACAGGCCAATGAACCTGAGAGACAGGGGTTGAGGCAAGGAAGAGACTTTAACTGGGGAGCTGGCTGACAGAGAAGATGGCAGGCTAGCACCTCAAAATGACCATCTTATCGTGGGGTCTGGAAGCCAGGCTCCTTTATAGATCCGAGATGGGGGAAGGTAAGGAAGCAAAGCAAAAAGTCCATTAATCTTGCAAACATCTCCCAGAAATGCAAGCTTCAGGCAGGGGATGTGTTCATTTCTTCCTTCCTGCCATCCACAGGTGGACAAGGTTCTGAACAAAGGCACCTTAGTTTAAACAATCAGGCAGAAGGGCAGGATTCTCCGAGGCAGGCCATTTTGTATGGTTATAATCATAAAAGCAACAAAAAGCAAGTCAAAGAAACAGTTCCAATGTGGAATCAGAACTGGCTTCTTCTCTGCAACACTTTCTCTGACTCTTTCACAGGCCTCTTGGTGTATGTGTATATTCTAAGTAGGCTCAATCATTTTAGCATTATTATTAGTAGTAAACATTAGTCTCAACTATTTCTGGTCACTCTAACGACGCTTCCTAACTGTAGGCCTCTGCTTGTGTGACTCACCTTTCCTGCCCGTCTCTTCCCCTTCTTCCCCTCCTGCTTTCACTTAGCTTCCTTCTCAGCTTCACATCTCAGCCTAGAAGCTTCTTCCTCCTGCAAGACTTCCCTCTTCTCCTCAGCTCTGGCACAGGCACCCTTCCTGGGTACTTTCACAGCAACCTACGCTTTCCCTATCATATCACTTATCATCTATACCATAATTACCATAATTATGTTATCTTGGCTCAAATTGCTCTTTTACTGTAAGTTCTGTGAACACTTAACTGTGTCTATGTTTTCTGCCCAGGCTCCTAGCAGAATGCCTGGGTTGCATAATGGGTGCGAGAATAAATGAATGAATGAGAAGAGATGGTGTTACTGCTGTATTAGATTGGAAGTTAACCTGTCTTATATTTTTTAACGCTGCGTGTTATTACTTGTGTGAACTCAGTCTAGCCCGTTCTCCAAGCCTTCATTTCCTCATCGATAAAGTGGGGAGAAGTAAAGCAATGATCCTGAGAGGACTTTGCTAGTGTTATCTCCCTTAAGTCACACAAAGACCCAGCAAAGCTGAGCTCTGATGCAAGGAGATAAGGTCTGTACCTTGGGTAGCGTGAGGCCAGACAGTTTCCTTGGGAGGGCGATTCTCACTGATACCATTGAGGAAGGCGGAGAGGTAATTTTCCTTATCTCTGCTTGCTCACAAGCACCTGTTCTTTGCTTGATGAAAAGCAAAACAAAATCTAACACGAGTCACAAACTTTTCAATTTGAAGAATTTAGCTTCTTCTGGTTTAAAAACAACAGGCTCTTGAGAGAGTAGTGTTGACATATATACGCTACCATATGTAAAATAGCTAGAAGGAACAGACTGTATAGCACAGGGAACTTGGTGCTCTGTGATGATAGAGGGGTGGGATGGGAGTGGGATGGGAAGGAGGTTCAGGAGGGAGGGGACTTAGGTATACATGTAGCTGATTCACTTCAGTGTATAGTAGCAACTAACACAACATTGTAAAACAATTAGACACCAATTAAAAAGAAAAGAAAATAAACCCCAGGCCCTTCCTAGTCACTCTTCTGAGTCTCTTCACATTTGCTCCTTTAGATCAATGCGGTGTTTTAGGGTCCCCCCACCTTTTTCCTTCCATACCCTGACCACAGTGGGAAGGCACAAGGTCAGGGCCCATGGCCTGTGTCCCCCCCACATCGTGGATAGTGTCCCCGGCTCTGGTCACATGTGGACTGATCTCTGCTCCGAGGTCACTTTGCTGGAGCAGACCCCCACCCCCCACCCCTCACCTGTCACGGGCACTGAGTCCCCTCAAAGTCTCCGACGGCAGCAGGTAAGTGTGGAAACCTCTTGACCTCTTTGAGACCTTGGAGGAGACAGGATGTGGCACAAGAGATATTATGGACAGGAATTTTATGATTTGTCCTCTAACGTATCCTAAGACTTTGAACAGTACTTTGTACATAAGTAGGTTATTAAAAAAGTTGTTGAGTTGAATGAATGATTTTCAGACTCTCTCTCTCTCTGCCTAATCATTGCCAGGCCACTGTTTCACGTGCACTTTGATCCTCAGTTTATCTCGCATTTCCATTCCCTCCTCTCAGGGTTTTGAACCCAAGGCAGGGATAAGGGTGAGTGGAGACCTGAGCAGGCCTTGCATATGAATCTAAACTGTGTTACTCTCCTCCTGCCTGGCACAGCAGCAATTTTATTTCCATCCTGCCTGGTGCGAAACAACCTTATATCATACTCTGCTTTCTCTAGTCTCTTGGTCTTACTGTTAAGGTGACCGTGTGTCCTGGTTTTTGCCTATGGTGGTCATGGTTTATGCCCATTCTTCCTGTGTAATTAACAGAAATGGTCCCCTTCACTCTCAGAAATGTCCTGACTAGGGTGATGTCATGGCCAACCCTACCTTTGTTAAACACTTTAAGCTCAGGCCCCCAAACTTAGATTTCTTTGTGATTTAAGGTTTAGGTTTGGGAGTTTCATTGAAACCCTTTTCTCTCCCAAGTTCCTGGCTCTTAAAAGTCTTGGTTTTTATAACTATGGTTCTAATGTGGGCAATAAAACGTCTATTTTGTTTTGTTTTTTTTTTTTTTTAATTTTTTTATTAGTTGGAGGCTAATTACTTCACAACATTTCAGTGGGTTTTGTCATACATTGATATGAATCAGCCATAGATTTACACTTATTCCCCATCCCAATCCCCCCTCCCACCTCCCTCTCCACCCGATTCCTCTGGGTCTTCCCAGTGTACCAGGCCCAAGCACTTGTCTCATGCATCCCACCTGGGCTGGTGATCTGTTTCACCATAGATAGTATACATGCTGTTCTTTTGAAACATCCCACCCTCACCTTCTCCTATTTTGAAACAGACGTTTTAATTAGAAATAAAAATGTTTCAGGAAAGTGAAACAAACATTTAAATATGTCACCCACGTGGCTAGTGCCACTGGTCCATGGAACGAAGCTGGGCAGTGCCCAATCCTGGTACATATGCATGGACCTCGGCTGCTCAGGGGAGTCCATGGGTACCAGTGTGGGAATGGGGTGTGAAATGAACTGGGAGATTTCAAGTGGTGTATATATACTACTGTGTATAAAATTGGACTTCTCTGGTGGCTCAGGGATAAAGAATCTGCCTGCCAGTGCAGGAGAGGTAGGAGATGGGGGTTTGATCCCTGAGTTGGAAAGATCCCCTGGAGAAGGCAGTGGCAACCCACTCCAGTATTCTTGAGTCTGGGAAATCACATGGACAGAGGATCCTAGTAGCTAACAGTCTGTGGGGTCGCAGAGTTTGACACAATTTAGTGACTAAACAACAACATGTATAAAGTAGATAACAAGAGAACAGATTGTATAGCACTGAAATGTCTACTCAGTGCTCTGTGGAGACCTAAATGGGAAGAAAATCCATATATATATTTATGGATATAGGTGTATATGCGGCTGATTCATTTTGCTATACAGCAGAAACTAACACGGCATTGTAAAGCAACTATACTCCAATAAAAACAAACAAAAATATCTAAAAACTAAAAAAAAGAGTGAATAAAAACCTGTTAACATATGCAGAGACATTAGTTTGCCAACAAAGGTCTGTCTAGTCAAGGCTATGGTTTTTCCAGTGGTCATGTATGGCTGTGAGAGTTGGACTGTGAAGAAAGCTGAGCGCCGAAGAATTGATGCTTTTGAACTGTGGTGTTGGAGAAGACTCTTGAGAGTCCCTTAGACTGCAAGGAGATCCAACTAGTCCATCCTAAAGGAGATCAGTCCTGGGTGTTCATAGGAACGACTGATGCTGAAGCTGAAACTCCAGTACTTTGGCCACCTCATGCGAAGAGTTGACTCGTTGGAAAAGACCCTGATGCTGGGAGGGATTGGGGGCAGGAGGAGAAGGGGACGACAGAGGATGAGATGGCTGGATGGCATCACTGACTCGATGGACATGGGTTTGGGTAGACTCCGGGAGTTGGTGATGGACAGGGAGGCCTGGCGTGCTGCAATTCATGGGGTTGCAAAGAGTCGGACACGACTGAGCGACTGAACTGAACTGAACTGAACTGAACATATTGTCCTTCTAGTAAATTTTAGAAAAGAAATGAAACATTATAGCCAGAGTCATTTTTTACCAAATGCAGTCACTCCTTTATTTTCGGTTGTATCTGCCCTTTCTCTGGGGACAGATGGTAGAAGGCGATAGGTCTTATTTGATTTGAGGAGTGTGCGTTAAAGGTTAGGACACTTTATAAAAACTCTTTTAAGATGAAAACATCAGCTGAATGCATAGGCTATCAATGAATGTTGTTTCTTTCTCCAAATCTGTGTGATAATCCTGCTCATCTTATTCTGATCAGAAGCTCCATTTGGCAATATGCATGACATTAATTAAGAAAATGAAAGGATATATTAATCATTAAATCATTTGGTAGAAAAGCTATAATTGATCTCAATTAAAACATAATTTGATAGGCAAGCTCTTTTAAAATAAAGGATCCATGGAATTAATCATTAAAATATGGGACCTCAAAAGTTTTTAAAAAGAGGCTGAGAACCCCTTCCATGTAATAGGATGTTTTTACTGACTACATGGCAGTGGGGTGTTTACTTTCAGACATTTTTCTGATATTAGTAAAGGATTTGCCCTGAGGCATTCACACACCCTGACCCACCCAATTTGTCTTGTGACAGATTGTTTTTTTCAGGTTGGTTGACTTGGATAGGGCGAGAAGAATTCCATATATTACTTTGGCCTCATTAGAAACACAGGCTTGCCAGTAGACCCAGGGGACAGCCAACTCTGCGTTAGGGGACAGGCAGTGACCACTGAGGGCTGATTAGAAGTGACCAGGCCTTCCCAGAGTCATTATTCCTGTGGCATCCTAATCATTTCTCCGGAACATCCCTGTGATCCTCTAATGAGGAGCACAGCTCACCTCTGAGGGTACCTGTGTGTTTAAGAGAAGAGAATCCTCAAGAGGACGTGGAGGAGGCTCAATGTGGGCTGGACAGTGGCCTAATTAGGGCCACTCTTGCTTTCTGACTACCTTTCTTTCTTTCTTCTACAGTTCTTGAACTTAAGCCTCTTCCTATTTCTCTTCCTTTCCACACCCCTCCACATCCACAGATGGAGTGGCTGCCTTCCGCGCCTTCCTGAAGACGGAGTTCAGTGAAGAGAACCTGGAGTTCTGGTTGGCCTGTGAGGAGTTCAAGAAGACCAGGTCAACCGCCAAACTGGTCTCCAAGGCCCATAGAATCTTTGAGGAGTTTGTGGATGTGCAGGCTCCGCGGGAGGTGTGTTGGCGGTGGGGTCTTGTCAGATCTCCATCCATAGCCCTCTGTCTTTGAAGGGGTTTGCACCAGGTTTGACGGGGACTTTCTTCTGAACTGAACCTTACTGCTCTGATGGCTCTTGATGAAAAAAGGGATCACTTTTAAGGTGCAGAGCCCAGGGATTCTATAAAAAGGAGCTCTATTAGGAGTATTCTAGCTGTCTGTCAGTTAACTATGTGCCAGCAGGAACTGTGTTTCTATAGGGATTCTGCAAGATAGATGCCAATAAATCCGTGTTAGTTTTCCTAGAGGAAGGCAGCATGGTTTGATGGAATGAGCATGTACTTTGGAATCTTGTTGCAACATTAGCTCCACCACTTACTTGCTATGTGATCTTGGTCAACTTACCCTGTTTCTCTGAATCACATTTTCCCCAGTGTAAAAGGGTACAATATCACCTCCCTTTCAAAACCACTATGAGTATTAGGGGTAATACACCTAGCCAATATTTGCCATTGCTTAGTAATGAGTAATTACAGTCACTTATATTATTTTATGGTCATTTATTATAATTACTTATAACAGTAATATGAATTTCTCTGTACTGCTATTCTGAGTTATAAAACAGGGTTTTACCTGGGAGGGTTTTATAGAAGAAAAATATTTGCTGTCTCTGAATTTAGATGCATTATGTACGTAGAACTCTTCAATTATGCTTTGACTTGCGACTCAGGACATCTTTGGCCAATGGCCAGAATACAGCAGGCTTCTTATAATTGTTGGTTGGATGAGAGATGTACATTCTTAACATAGTCTTTCTCCCCAGGGCATTTGTTTCCTTAGTAGCTGAGAAAGGACAAACAGGCAAATTTACTTTAGGGAACCCATATTAATGCTAGTCTCTGGTTTAACTCTTGACCTGACATTGGGAAGACCTCTGGATTGAGTGTTGAGTAATTTGGGTTTTTTTACCTTGACTGTTACTAATTTTCCATAGTACATTAGACCAGCTTTTTTTCTTTTTCTTTTCCTTTTTTTTTTAAGGTTACACATTAAATTTTAATAGCACCAGGGAATAAAAGTGGGGAGGTGAGTGGGAAAAGACAGTGCTCAGTCACTCAGTTGTGTCCGCTCTTTGTGACCCCATGGACTATAGTTAGCCCGCCAGGCTCCTCTGCCAATGGAATTTTCCAGGCCAGAATACTGGAGTGGGCTGCCATATCCTAATTCATAGACCAGCTTTTTGATATCTCATTTCTTCAGTATCTTTATAAATTGGGATGAAGAATATCTGGTCTTCAGACCTTACAGGACTCTTCCTGGGATCAAAAGGGATGACTTTCATGAAAGCAGTGTAAAAAGTATGGATAACCTTAACGTATTTAAGATGCTGTCATGAATAATTATTAAGTAGGACCAGCTACCAGATGCCTTGGCCCTTGAGGGCCTATGATGATGTTCTCTGCTTCTGTCTCCAGGTAAACATAGACTTCCAGACCCGAGAAGCCACGAGGAAGAACATGCAAGAGCCATCCCTGACTTGTTTTGACCAAGCCCAGGGCAAAGTACACAGTCTCATGGAGAAAGACTCTTACCCCCGGTTCCTGAGGTCCAAAATGTACTTAGATTTGCTGTCCCAAAGCCAGAGGCGGCTCAGTTAGAACTCAGATGGGGACTCTTGGAGATCACCGGCTTCCCCCTCCCCTTGCTGCCAAGACCATATTCTAATGTGAAGTGTCATAGGTGTTCAAAAGCAGTGGCGATTAGGTTGGGAGGCCAGGAGTAAGGAACGGATGAAGGGCCATTCCAAAGTCTGATCCAGCCACCAGAGCTCGGACTCTGTCCTATCCCCTTTACCCATGTTTGTGTTTTGGTTAGTGGTAGTACATTGTCCCCTTCTCTGGGTTGGCAACTTGCCTTTCATAAGGCCTTGGGTCATCTCCACCAAGAAGGGAGATTTGCTGCGCTGGGCTAATCTGTAAATAACACAAATGCAGTTTCTACCACTTCCACACGCTCCTCATTTAGGATTCCCAACTCTCGAACTTGTCCTAGACCCCTGTGAGGAAGGGCTAGAAGACTCTGGATCACATTTGTGATTTGCTGTTATGATGTAATGGCCAGTCCTGGGTGCTGAGACCTCAGTGGTATCTGGGGTTCTCAACACTGTCACTGACAGGTGGTCTCTGAGGAAAGGGACAAACTCCATGGAGTTGGCTATTTCTTCCATTTCCATAGGACCAGTATGAAAGGCTGTGATCACTGCCCATCTCAACCTAGGAAATTCACAAGACTCCTATACACTTGCAAATCCAGGAAGGATCTTGGGAGACGTCCTTCATCATGTCTGATGTAGATGAGCTGCTATTGAGAAATAGACAGCCTGCAAGTCTTCCTCAGTTCTGCCAAGAAGTTTTCCAGAAGTTGAATGAACAGGGAATGTAGCACCAGTAGACTTTTGGGCAGTGGGGCACCATATAACCTCTCTGTTGCTTAATGTACGCTCTGCCCTCACCTCCCTGTGGCATCACACATCATTGGCCCCATAGAATGATGGACGGCTTGGTAAATGGAGGTGAATTCCCTTAGCACGGACAGCTCTCACGTGCCTAATACTTTCCCTGTCTCTCCCTCTTTCCCCCCCTCCATGCAGGTCATGTAATTCTGATGGGGGAGAATGGGAACTTAGGCTGTCACTCTCTTTCCAGCTTGCTTCCTGAGAGCATGCTTTCTTAGAAAGGTCCCTCTCATGAGGGCCATCTTGGCTGATCAGCAGCTTCCTTCTTGATGTTTTGGGACTGAACATGGAAGCGAAAGTGAGACTGAGAAGATCACTGTGAACATCTGCTTTATGGAGAACCTTCCTTCAAGATGACTTCATGGTACCCTGGCACTGCTCTTGGAAGTACATCAGGACACTCTTCCTTGGGTGGTGAGTGAGATGCAGGAAACCTTTTTCCAGCTGCCCAGGAAGAAGCTGACTTTGGTCCAAGACTGTGGTGCCAGGGAGATGAAGCCTCAGCAGAGAGACCAGATAGTGGAAGAGGAGCCTGGGAGATGCTGGTCTCCTGGTAGACCGAATCAGAGAGAACAGGCTGGAGGTCGATCGGGGTGATTGACAGCCGATGGATTTGGATTCACTGCAGAGTTCCAAAGCTTTCAGCTGGACTAAATGAAGCTACACAGGTGTGGGTTCTTCAGTGCAGGTGACTGAGGCCTTGGTGGAAGCTGTCTCCTCCTGGGGGAAGGATGGGCCTCTTTAAATGTGAGGGTGTTCCACATTTGCGTTCTCGTCCAGCAGCTTCATGAATCTCTTCCTTCCTCAGCTATAGCTGCAACAGGCCAAGAAGGCTCTTGAGTCCCACTGGCAGGGTCCGCTGCCCTGCTGTGTGTCTATGAGCATCTGTGAGTGAGGGTTGATGTGTCTGTATAAACCATCAAGGACAGAGAACACAGGACTGCTGAAGAGCCCTGCGGAATTTCACGTTCTAGGACTCTGCAGCCTCCTGTGGGTGTTCCTAGTTAGAGCGGGTAGTATTCTCCCGTCCCCACTGGTGAAAAACCATCCTTAGCTTACGCTGCCAGAATTAATTTAATGATCAAATTCTTGAACAGGGTATTTCCATCGTTGTTTACATACAAAACGTGCATCTGCTGCCAAATCTACTGTTGAACACGAAGGGCATGTAAATTGGAACAGCACAGAGTTATGGAAATGCGAAATGTTCTAAGAGGGGCCTTTTTACCACTTCCACTGTCCCTGGGAGAAAAGTCTGAACAAGAGCATTGTGCGGGGGCCTCATTTGGAGCCTAGAGTTCTTGCTAAACTATTGGTGGAAGGAAGGCAGCAGATGGTAGTGTCATGGCACCCAGTGACTTCCTCCCATGATGGGGAGGTGTGAAGGACCCAGCTTGGGTATCCTGAAATTTGACACTAAGTGAGGGTGGGTGGGCTTGTGTTTGTGTGTAGAGGAATGTGATAGCTGTGTTTATGGTACTCCCGTGGAATGTGTGTGTGTGTGTGTGTGTGTGTGAGAGAGAGAGAGAGAGAGACAATTAAGAGCACTAGACTTGTACACCACAGAGATGATCTTCCCATGGGTGGAGCTTTCCTCACACCCTTTATGTCCTGCTTCCCACAAGAGGCACAGAGCTCTCTGCTCTGATTCTACTTTCAGGCACTTTGGTCATGCCAACCCAGATTCTGGTCTGTGACTAAACAAAGAGAAATGTTTACAACATCTAGAGCAATATCCGAGCATACCTCATCCCTGACCTTCCCCATCACCCTGTCCCACACGCTCCCCTGCCCTCTTCACAAGCCCTCCTCTGCCTCGTTAGGGGGGCACTCCCAGGGGTCGCTTCTCCCATTTGCCGTCTTCCTTGGGGCCTCGTGCCGGGCTTGTGCTGTGGACTGCCTTCCAGGTGCAAGCCATGCAGTGGGCCGGGCAGAGCTGTGACATTTAAGGCTGCTCTCATCCCTGAGTGGCCTTTCAGCCCCACATGAGTATTAACCCATTTGGGGGCTGGTGTGAGATTTTCTGTTGCCCTTGCTAAACCAAATAGAACATCATCAATGACAACCCTTCAGAGCTCTGGGCACCTCTGGGGTGAGGAAGGATCCCTGAGCAGCATCTATTATGAAACCTGAGGATGTGCAGAGGTTACCCAGAAAGCCTGTTACGATTGCTAATTCCCAGCTTCCACACCCAGAGATGCTGATCTGATAGATCTGGGGTGGGATTCAAAAATCTGCATTTTTAATAAGTTCCCAGGTACGTAGTGGCCTGTGAACCATACTTTGAAAAAAGATGGTCTAAGACAGAAGCTCTCCCCCTTGGCTGTTCATTGGAATCACCCGGGGAGTTTAAAAAACCCAAACATCCAGAATCCACCCTAGAAGAGCTTGGGGTTGGAACTCAAGCATCAGTAGTTTTTAAAGCTCCACAGGTGAACCCAATATGCAGATGAGGTTGGGAAGCTGGGCCTGAGGAATGGGGGCGGGGCGGGGGGGTGGTCTCCAGCTGGTCCCAGAGGGCTAGAGCACATCCAGCCACAAACAAGCACAATAACCAGGAACCTGCCAACCCTGAATCTGACTCTTAGGGTGGCTGTCTCTGTGCCCTCTCTGACTTGCTCTTTTGAGATAAAAATATTTCTGTCCCAGCTGCATGCATGGGGTATGCCAATGGTGGGGGCTGAAGGGGTCCTCGGGGTTTTCTATGCCTCCCGGGTCTTGTTCACAGGGCTTCCTCCAAGCTTGCCTCGTGGGCTGCTTCTCTGTTTTCTGTTTGTGTTCATGCACTCATGTGCTTGCTCATTTCATGTTAGGCTGTGCCTCTGTACCCAAGGCCGTGAAACATGGGAGCTGGTCTTAGGTAGCGGGTGAGGAGCGCATGGCAGTAATAACAGTGGTAGCATGACAGTTTCAGATTTCTCAGTGGAGGGTGTCATACCCTCAGAACTGCAAGCTCTTTGAGGCTTTCTCTGCCAAGGCCGCCGTGGGGTTTGGGTTGTTGCTCTGTGCCCTCACCATTCCCTTGTTGGTCTCAAGCCGAGTGGGCAGCGGGGAAGTTCCTACTTGCTTTTCTCTCGCTCTCTGCAGAACTTGCTGCTCTGGATTAACCAAAGCTGTGAATGGCCCTCTGCCCAGCCTGCAGGCCCCAGCCGCTGGGGGCAGGCCCTGGGCGCATGTCCCGGCACAGCTGGGTGTCCAGGTGTGAGGGCAAGGTGTGAACTCACTGTGGTTGAGAGCCGGGGAAGACCGAAGAGGAAGGAGCGGGGCTGCAGGTGGGTTGAAGACAAACCACTCCTGTGGCATCTGCTTCTCCAAAAACTGGAAAGGAGAGGTGGTGAGTGGTGAGTTCAGAGGCAGGATGTCTCCCATCATTGAGAGCACCCAGACCTTTCCTGACCCCTGTCTGTGGCCACTTCCCAGCCAGGCAGAGGAGTTCACGATTTTCCATCTGAGGCTCTCCTGCAATCTGCCGAGCATCAGCCCTCTTTAAATCTGCATCCTCTGTTTTAAAAGCAGAAGAGGTGGTGAAGTCACCCCCCGGCACGGGGAGCCTGTGCCACTTCGCATGAGACTGTGAAGGAAGAAGCCAAGGGAGATGTCTTCCTGTCCCTGCGACCTCGCCGGACCATGCAATGCTGTGGTCCAAGTCGGCAGGATGGGGCCACTGGCCGTCCCAGGTGTGGGGGCTGGGTCCTGTCGATACACTGGTCCCCTTCCTGCTTCTTCCTCCCTTCTGCCCCTCAGCTCCCTTCCCTCTTCCAAGGACTGAACTGGTGGCTGGGCTTGTGTGCCCTCCAGGCGAGACAGCGTTAGCCGCTGCCGAGTCACGGGGCGCGCGCGCATCTGTAGCAGCTCATCCTCATTGAATTGTTTCATTACCGTGCAAAGTGGAATAATGTCACTCACCTCTACTATAAACAAGGCTGTGAGAACATAATAAACCGAACCCGAACACGCTGCCCTTCGCTCTCTGCCCACATTTCTGGCCAGCTGACTCTTTTGTGAGGAAATGCTTCCTGTAACACATGGACGCCCCGGGAGGGGGCACGCGGCCTCTCCCTGGCAGAGGCTGGCACGGGGCCGGCCATGAGGGAAAGCAGTGGTGTGGGTGAAAATGGGAGGGGAAGGACTTGGGATGAGTGGGGGTGGGTGGAGAGTGACTTCGGGCTGCAAGACTGGCTTTGAAACTGTGAAGTGCTATGCAAACACGAGGTGGTATTTTTATTAGTGCCACCTACTGCTTGAGAATGCAAGGAGAGAAAAAACTGAGGATAGCTTGTATATTTGTTCAGCTGGAGCTATCTGAGAATGGAGTGGGTTGATCTTGCTTATGCCTGTACTTCACTTTATACAATTGGTGTGCCCCTGAAAGGCCCAGGTGAATCATCGAATCTTCCAGAGTTACTGGTGATGGGTCCCATCGAGGGGACCCGCAGGAGAATGAGCTGGAGAACCTGCTCGCAAAAGCTCATTTTTCAGGTGCAGTGATGAGACAGAGATACAGGAAATGTTAATCATCCAGAATAATTAAAATGCACCAGAGATGGTCTGTCTTTAAAGGAAAGCTGATGTTTCTTCACAGGTGATTGCTTTGGGTTAAATGAAGAAGCCTTCTGCCTGGAAACGATCCGCCCCCACCCCGCATCCCAGTTTTGTGGACTGGCCATGAGAGCTGATGGCCCAGCTGCTGTAGATGGGAACCCTGCCCCTCGGGAGGGGGTGGGATTGACTCCTCTCTCGCCAGCTTTGCCCTGCTGGCAGCTTTCCTCCTCCTGCCTTGCCAGCTTTCCTACCCCAGTTGCCGGCTGGGGTTTCTGACCCTCTTATCCCCAGGTGGGAAAAGAGCAGGGTAGGGGGAGAGGTGAAGGAACATGGGGCTCATACGTGGTACATATGCCTCCTGGGACAGGCCCCTGTCTCTCAGAACCTAGAAGACTCAGGTGGGTCCTTCCTAGGCTCACAGGGGACCCTGTCTCTGGGGGATTCCTTCCCCGCTGCAGCTCTCCCAACTAGGGTAAATGCTTCCTCCTCTGGCTAGTGGCTTGCTTCTTCCGGGGAGGTACCCCGGTGTCTCTCTGCTGCAGTCCGTTTGTCCCTCCAGGACATCCTCTTGGACAGTCCCAGGATGACCCCATGGCTGTCTCTTTGTCTCAGAGGCCCACACCTGGCCCACTGGAAGCACCGGGCCCTCATGTGGCCCTGGAATTACAAGGCAGCAGCTGCTCTGCCTGTGCTCAGCAGCCAACGCCTCCAGCCAGCCCCCTGCTGACATTTTCTATTTTCTAGACTGGAGTCAGGTCCCCAGACATCAGGAGCCATGATCAGGCTCTCCAAGGGACCCACCGTTCTTGGGGGCAAGGCGAGAGAGAGGCGTTCAGCCCCATTTGTGTGGGGTAGGACTTAGAGTACACCCACAGCTCTCTCCAAAAACCTTCACAGATTCTCTCTAGCCCTGACCGTTTTCCCTTGGAGACAGGTTTTGAGTGCCTGCCACTGGTTCGCCACTCCCTCCCTGCAGTGTTTGCTTGATCTGCAACCCTTTGTATCTCAGATCTATCTCCTAGGCCTTGAGAGAAGTCTCTTACAGATGGGAAGCACTCAACTCTATGCCAGGCATCTGATTAACACACAGTAAATGTGGGGGCGGGGGGAAACAAAGCCCTTCTGGTCCAATTGTCTCCATCAACAAGGTGACAGCCACAGTCAGAGGGAGACAGAGCAGAGATCCTTGAGATAACACCCTCCCACAGATACATTTCTTGGTTGGGGTCTGTCCTGGTCCCCTGCCCAGGAGCTGTGGGACAAAGCCCCCCTGAAAGCTGGCGGGGAAGGGTGGAGATCCATCACGGGTGCTGTCTCCCCAACTACGACTCATTCTACAACAGAAAGGGAATGAGTCATGGGGACCACCATGACCCCGAGGCTGCAGGGGGTGAAACAAAGTCACAAGCCTGGGAGAGCTTTCTTTGATCAGGGTGTCATACACTCTTTCTCATATTTGGGGCTCTGATGCAGATTCTGAGTTTGAATCCCAGCTTTAACTCTTAGAAGTTGTGTGAGCCTAGGAAAGTTATGGCTCTGTTTTCTCATCTGTAAAATGTGCATAACAGAGCCGACCACTTGGGGCTGCTGTGAACATCATGTAAGTTAACATAGAAGAGTGTTTATTATGATGCCTGGCACATAGGAGGCACACAGTATGTGCTGTTATCTTCTCTCACACTGGGATCACCAAGGTTCTAGCCAACACCCACTTCTTGATTGAAAATGAAGCCATTCAAAGCAAATGATACAAATTCAGTGGCTCGTGTGAGTGTGCTCAGTCGCTCAGTAGTGTCTGACTCTTCGCAACTCCATGAACTGTAGCCCACTGGCTCCTCTGTCCATGGGATTTCCCAGGCAAAATATTGGAGTGGGCTGACATTTCCTGCTCCTGGGGGTCTTCCCAACCCAGGGATCAAACCCGTGTCTCTGCATTGACAGGTGGAGTCTTTACCACTGCACCACCTGGGAAGCTGTCAATGTCTCTTCCCTCCCTGCTAAACCATAAACTCCCTGAGGGTAGAGACTATATCAGCCTTGTCCCCTGCTCTAGTCCTTAAATATTTATTGAAAGAATATTGTACCTGTAAGTGTTTTCTGAGCACCTCTTAGCGGTTATTGTCGTTGTTCGGTCTCTAAGTCCACTTTGTGACCCCATGGACTGCAGCACACCAGGCTTCCCTGTCCTTCATTATCTTCCAGAGTTTGCTCAGACTCATGTTCACTGAGTTGGTGATGCTATCTATCCATCTCATCCTCTGTTGCATCTTCTTCTTCCTGCAATCAATCTTTCCCTGCACCAGGGTCTTTTCCAATGAGTCAGTTCTTCACATCAGATGGCCAAAGTATTAGAGCTTCAGCATCAATTCTTCCCTTGAATATTCAGGGTTGATTTCCTGAATATTCAACTTAACCAACCTACCCAATAATATTCAACTAACCCAACTTAAGTTGGGCACTTACAGGTTAGGCACCCAGACTGTTTGGAGATGGAGGCAAGAAACCCACAACCTGAGCCCTCACAGAGCTTATTTAACTCTTACAGGAACTTAGCCCTTCCCAAGGTCTAGAGGATAGATCTCAGATACCAAAGGACTTAACAAATGGATGGTAGAGGGAGTAAGTGGCTGCATAGTCACAGTGACAGTGCTAATAGAAAACACCTAGGAGCCAAGAACATTGAAGAGCAATTTAGATGCTTCATCTAGTTGAATCACCACAACAGTTCTATGAGGTAGTGTGTGGGTTTACCAGGGCTGCAATAACAAAATACTACAGGCTGGGGGATCTCTAAACAACAGAAATCAATTTTCTCATGGTCCTGGAGTCTGGAAGCCCAAGACCAAGGTGCAGTCATGGTTAACATCTTCCAAGGCCTCTTTCCTTGGCTTGCAAGTGGCACCTTTGCACTATGTCCTCATGTGGCCATTCCTCTGTCTATGCCCTTGGTGTCCCTTCTTATAAGGACAAAAGTCAGATTGGATGAGGGCCCACCCTAACAGCCTGATTTTAACTTACTCCTCTAACTACCTATCTCAAAATGTAGTCACATGTGAATTTTGCTTGGGGGGGGGGGCATGTAA